>NC_133326.1:40222662-40822662 GCF_042186555.1 Aquarana catesbeiana
TGCCTTTTTTTCTTCCTCCATGGCCCTACTTTGAGTTGTTCTCCTCTGACCATCCCGCTCCGAAACTGAAGGGTGTGCGTGACAGTGGTTCAGCTCCTGTTTATGACGGCTACTCCTTACCGGTGACTGGGACCTAGAGGACATCATTCCTTTGGACATCTCGGGAGAATATCCCCCATGCTCTATCGACACACTGCTATACGGCAGGTGCGTCCTACGGATCTGGTAAGGGTACCCAACTTTTTTAATTTGAATATTCATGTGCCTTGTCATCTGTGGTCACCTTCACATTTGAGTGTCTATTTACCTTATATGGTTTATGGTACCCCACCTCTGGAGAAGATTTCCACTCATCTTCCATATCACGGACTTTGGTCCCTTGCTGTCCCATATTTCACTATTTGACTTTTTCAATGTATTTAGTAGGCCATATTATTTGTTTATTTTAGGTTTGTTTTATGTATTCACAGGTGTATTCAGAACACTATTCTCTTATGCTTATGTTTTAGCGCTGCACTTATTTATATATACTCAGCAGAAGTCTAGTCTGGGCACAGATGCACTTTAAAGTGAAACTTTAATTGCTTTAGGTCATTTGCTATTCTGTTCCAATTTACTAATTCTTAATCTAACATTATATATCTATCTTTTGCTATGTATGAACAAATCTTGATTTCACATTCAATAAAGGCTGTATGATATAAAGTAGTAAAACACTATATATATTTTTTAAAACAGATTCATAGCAAGAGCTTTTTACTTTCAAATAGGGTTGAGCAGAACACCCCCCGGATCGGTTCGCATCAGAACCTGCGAACAGACCAAAAATTTGTACGAACGTTAGAACCCCATTGACGTCTACAGGACTCGAACGTTCGAAATCAAAAGTGCTAATTTTAAAGGATAATTTGCATGGTATTGTCCTAAAAGGGGTTTGGGGACTCGGGTCCTGCCCCAGGGGACATGTATCAATGCAAAAAAAACTTTTAAAAACGGCCGTTTTTTCGGGAGCAGTGATTTTAATGATGCTTAAAGTAAAAAAAAAAAAAAAGTGAAATATTCCTTTAAATATCATACCTGGGGGTTGTCTATAGTATGTGTCTATAGTATGTAAACCAAAAAAAGTAAGAGATTACTGCGCTTCCCAATAGACTGAGCTGCAGTTCTAATTGTAGGCACACAAAAATACATAAATCAGAATAATAAAAAGAACTACCTGCCGGGGCCGACCGGCGATGACCGCACTTAACCGGGATGAAAGAGGCTCGAACGCCCGCTAACCGCCCGGGCATGGGGGTAAATCAGAATAATAAAAAGAACCGCGCTAACAAATAAATTATATGAATGTGAATAAACCACAAACTGCCAAAATTAATAAAAACTAATCATAATTTGTAAATAAAAAACACACAGTGTAATATATAATCCCAACCAAGTTGTGATAATGAAAATCATAGGTGACTTGAAATAAACAAATGAATAAAAAATAATTGACGATGACTGAAAAAAGAAGAATCCCTGAGGTCAAATAAATACACGAACGGTGATTGATAAAAGTTCATCAGCATGCACCCAGTGAAAAATCCGCCACCTATAAAAATGCACGCTTACCAAAGGAAAGCTTTATACCAGCTTATATGTGGAAATCCACTCAGTAGGGACAACACCATCAATCTCTTCACAGAGGAAGGACAACAGGAACTCTCCATCCAATGAAACCGAATGATCAGCAGGGGGAACCCAGGGAAATAAAGGATACATTCTCCATAGTGTGAATCAGTATGAACAATTTATTAAAATAAAAGGAGAATTGCACTTACATCAGACAAGCACGATTAAAAGCGTGTAAAACGGAACAGCCGGCCGGCCTGCATACACCCGTTCATCGTGAGATAGAAACGATGACGTCAGCGCGTCTGCCTTCCGATGTACGTTTCGTCCTATTGGACGTTGTCATAGGAACGGGCGACGCACTGACTCATCGCTCCTTAAATACTACTACAAAACCACGCCTCGCTCTGAGGCTCTGGTGGCAACATCATACCATCCATGTAAAAACAGGAAGTGTAGATACAAAACCACGCCTCGCTCTAAAGCTCTGGTGATAACACTGTTACATCCTCCAAAGAACCAGGAAGTATATAAATATTCCTAAATGTGTTAAGAAAGTAAATAACACAGAACCTAAATCAGTAAAAAATGTTATTATAAAGGCGTTAAACCTATTATAAAGCATATAAAATTAATTGATTCTGAAGATCATTTATAAATTATAAAGTGTAAAAAACAACCGGAACCATATATAAATGCTCCCATATGCCATCTAGTGGAAAAATTTAAGAAGGCACATATCCTATACAAAGGGACTAAGAGGCAATAGGGAGACTCTATAACATATGGGCTCATATGGCACCATAGGTCTCCTTTATATATAGTAAAAATTAAACACAACTTACGAGCCTCATACCTTTGATATGCCTACATATATTAATGTTCTACATATTAGAGTCTCCTTTATATATAGTATAAAAATTAAAAATTAAAAAATCAGAAAAAACTTTCGAGCCTCATACCTTTGATATGCCTTCATGTATTAATGTTCTACATATTAGAGGCAATTCACAAATTAAATTGGGGAAAAGGTTAAATAAAGTACATTATAAATAATGTTAACTCAAAAGTCGATAAACAACTAAAAAATATATATTACTTCTAATCCTAATTAATTAGTTTTATGAATACTACTGGAGTTGGGCCTCCAGAGGTTCAGAGCGAGTTTACAAAAAACAGTATAATCAAAAAAATATATCCAATGGCTAACAATGCCTAAAGCTTCACCCTCTATACTCTAGTTAATTTAATATAATCATATAACCCCCACACAACCAAACAAGTATAAGTAGAACCTACAGAAGAAAATTCATGAGTTGTCTAAAAAGGCATTAAGATCTACCTCAACGTTGAGCCCAAACGGGGTATAGCACCTCAATCTGTATATCCAGGCCATCTCAAGTCTAGAGATCCCCCTTAACAGGGAACCCCCCTCCAATGTGGGGTATATCTGTCAATCCCCAGAAAGATAGTCTTACTGGGGTCCCAGTTGTGCACCTCAAGATAATGTCTGGAGACCGGGTGTTTGGGGAAACCTGTCAGGATGTTAGTTATATGCTCGTTGAGCCTTACAGAAAGAGGATGTTTAGTCCTCCCCACGTATTGCAGCCCACAGGGACATTGGAGAAGATGTACAACGCGTTCAGTAGAACACGTAATAAATAATCTAATGTCAAATTCTGCCAGAGTGCTGGTAGAGGTGAACTTGTGTGTTCTTCTGTGTGTACATCCACTAAGGGAGCACACCCTACATTTTCTACATTGATAGAAGCCGGTCATATACTCAAAGAATCCCCTTAACAGAAGGAGGGTCAAGGACATTGGGGGCCACTCTACCTCTGAGAGAGGGGGCACCCTTATATACCACTTGTGGCTTAGCTGGAAGGATGGTACCCAATATATGGTCATTCATGAGAACATGCCAATATTTTCTGACCAATTTTGCCACATTTCTATGCTGTAAAGAATAGGTGGTGATAAATGGAGTTGAAGGTACCCTATCTTGATTCGGTGCTTTAGTTTTTAGCAAAGCACTCCTATCTAAGGTTATAACCTCATCCAATCCAAACTAAAAACTCTTCATGATCAGAGCAGTTGCGTTTTAGGCGTATAAGCTGGCTTTTTGGCACCGACTTCAGCCAGACCTCATGATGGCAACTATCAGTAGATATATATGAATTACAGTCCGTATTCTTAAAAAGGTTGCCGTAGTAAATTGTCCATCTTTGATCCCAATCTTGAGATCTAAAAAATTAATCTCAGTTTGGCTCGCCTCATAAGAGAGTCGTATACCCCGATTGTTATCATTTAACTCGCTCATAAAAGAGTCCAAATCATGACGATCTCCATTCCACAGGAGGAGGATGTCATCTATGTACCTGGCCCACAAAACCACCTGAGGTTTCTGGTGGGCATAGATGACATCCTCCTCCCATAAGGCCATGAAGAGGTTCGCCAAACTGGGGGCATATTTAGCCCCCATTGGTTACGTTTTTTTCCTTTTTAGATCGCAGTCGCCTCCCCCCTCTAGATCCTCTCTTTGGTCTGCCGACCTTTTGGTACCCTGGCTTGGCCTGTGAAAACCCCATTGTTGGTAATTGGAACCTGAAGGACCCGGGTTGCCCACATCGACATTAGATCCCCCCAATCCAGGATGAGGCTGTGAAACAACCCCATTTTGACCATCCCTAGAGTTGGAATGCGTCAAAGGGCCCTCAAGATCACTAAGGGGGTAAAACTGATTAGAGGTGCTGATATTATAGTCAGGATAACCTCTTCTGTTATTCATAGACCCAGGGTTCTGAAACTCACGTATCTGTCCATAATAGTCTTGTTTAAAGCCCTGGTTAGGACCATAAACTCGATCAGGGTAAGGTCCAAACTCAAAAGCTCGAGGAGACGGTAAGTAATCATCATAAGTGTTGTGCTGGTCTTGTGACCTATCCCCAAATGGTGGAGCCAACATGGATCCATTATTGTTATAACCACTACCTCTACCACGTCCCCCCTGATTGGGGCTACCCATCCAACAAGAACGTTGTGGTAGTGTGGACGGGTAGTTAGATGAAGTAACCCTCCTCCCTCCACCGCCCCGTCTCGAGGGGGACTGTTGTGGTCCTTGTCTGAATCTCCCCGAGGGACCGTTAAGGCCACCTGGAAATTGCCTTAAGTTATTAGACTGTAGCGGAGGGGGGGCATATGTCACAGAAGGAGGCAGTCCCCCCGTATTAGATAAACCTTCCTCCATATCACCAGTATTAATGGAGGTCTGTTCTGCTAGTAATTTCTTTTGCCATTCGAAGACAACTGCCCCTTGATAGTCCAATAGATCTCTATTATATTTCTTTTTCTTCTTAGTTCTCTGGTCCCTCTCCTCCTTCTCCAAAAGAGTGAGGAGGGAGAGAGATCTTTCCTTATACTCATTGCTCTCCCTGAGGGGATTCAATTTATCCTTAATAGTTTTGATCTCTTCATCCAGTCTGGTAAGTTTAGCCTTTTTACGATCAATGAGGAATTTAAAAAAATCAATTCCTGCTGTATTGAAGTAGCTAAACCATTCCTCAAGTTGGACATCACCCTTTTGTGGGCTGACCTCCCACCTGAGGCTTCTGGGAACTATACCACCCTTCACATATGTGTCAAGATAGGCTAAATCCCACTGAGTGTGTATCTCAGATATTGTTAGATTCTTAAGCCTCATGAACAAGCCACTGAGGTCACCCTTATCATCTTTATATACCTCAAATACATCTTCAGTATTAACCACCCTAGCGGCTCTGTAATCAAAAACATCCATAGTTAGTGATTATCAGACCAGATGTGAATACCCGTCCTTATTATTATCAAATGTGAACAACCTAAATTAGGTAGCTGCAGTAATAAAACCAAAATAAGCAAATAAACCAAAAAAGTAAGAGATTACTGCACTTCCCAATAGACTGAGCTTCAGTTCTAATTGTAGGCACACAAAAATACATAAATCAGAATAATCAAAAGAACCGCGCTAACAAATAAATTATATGAATGTGAATAAACCACAAACTGCCAAAATTAATAAAAACTAATCATTAAAAGTAGAACACAATTTGTAAATAAAAAACACACAGTGTAATATATAATCCCAACCAAGTTGTGATAATGAAAATCATAGGTGACTTGAAATAAACAAATGAATACAAAATAATTGACGATGACTGAAAAAAGAAGAATCCCTGAGGTCAAATAAATACAGGAATGATGATTGATAAAAGTTCATCAGCACGCACCCAGTGAAAAATCCGCCACCTATAAAAATGCACGCTTACCAAAGGCAAGCTTTATACCAGCTTATATGTGGAAATCCACTCAGTAGGGACAACACCATCAATCTCTTCACAGAGGAAGGACAACAGGAACTCTCTGTCCAATGAAACCAAATGGTCAGCAGGGGGAACCCAGGGAAATAAAGGATACATTCTCCATAGTGTGAATCAGTATGAACAATTTATTAAAATAAAAGGATAATTGCACTTACATCAGACAAGCACGATTAAAAGCGTGTAAAATGAAACAGCCGGCTGGCCTGCATACACCCGTTATATATAGTAAAAATTAAACACAACTTACGAGCCTCATACCTTTGATATGCCTACATATATTAATGTTCTACATATTAGAGTCTCCTTTATATATAGTATAAAAAGTAAAAATTAAAAAATTAGAAAAACTTTTGAGCCTCATACCTTTGATATGCCTTCATGTATTAATGTTCTACATATTAGAGGCAATTCACAAATTAAATTGGAGAAAAGGTTAAATAAAGTACATTATAAATAATATTAACTCAAAAGTTGATAACAGTCCCCCTCGAGATGGGGCGGTGGAGGGAGGAGGGGTATTTCATCTAACTACCCGTCCACACTACCACGACGTTCTCGTGGGATGGGTGGCCCCAATCAGGGGGACATGGTAGAGGTAGCGGTTATAACAATAACGGATCCATGTTGGCTCCACCATTTGGGGGTAGGTCACAAGACCAGTACAACACTTATGATGATTGCTTACTGTCTCCTCGAGCTTTTGAGTTTGGACCTTACCCTGATCGAGTTTATGGTCCTAACCAGGGCTTTAAACAAGACTATTATGGACAGATACGTGAGTTTCAGAACCCTGGGTCTTTGAATAACAGAAGAGGTTATCCTGACTATAATATCAGCACCTCTAATCAGTTTTACCCCTTTAGTGATCTTGAGGGCCCTTTGACGCATTCCAACTCTAGGGATGGCCAGAATGGGGTTGTTTCACAGCCTCATCCTGGATTGGGGGGATCTAATGTCAATGTGGGCAACCCGGGTCCTTCAGGTTCCAATTACCAACAATGGGGTTTTCACAGGCCAAGCCAGGGTACCAAAAGGTCGGCAGACCAAAGAGAGGATCTAGAGGGGGGAGGCGATGGCGATCTAAAAAGGAAAAAAACGTAACCAGTGATGGGATATTTAATTTGAGTTCAGTCACTCTAAATGACCCTGAAAAATCCTTGCTCAATAAGGGTCTTAAATTTGCACCCCCTCGTGGTTTGGATAAGTTCCAAACCTATATAGATATACATAAATTTGTACGTAAGCTTAATATTAAAAGATACATGGCCTCTAACCCTATATCAAATACAGGGACTGGTTCTAATGAGTACCGTCATTTGGGGTTGTCAAACGCTTCCCTCTTTAACGCCCCTGGGGCTATGGCCCCCTCCCTGAGGGTGTTTAAGGATTTAATACTTAGGGATCTGGAACAATTACCCCTTAAAAGAATACATTTCAATACAAATTTAAGGTCAGGTTTAAACTCTTTATGTGAGAATAAGAACCTAGTAATCAGACCAGCTGATAAAGGGGGTGGCATTATTGTTTTGGACAAGAAGTATTATCTCGCGGAGATGTCCAAGATATTAGGGGACCGAAATACATATACCCCTCTCAGGTCAGACCCTAAGGCCCAGTATAAAAAAGAATTGGAGGTAATAATTCAGTATGGATTCGATCAAGGTATTTTAAACAGTAAAGAGAAATCATATTTGGTACCTAGGGCTCCACGTACGCTGGTTATTTATTACCTGCCGAAAATCCATAAACATCCTACCTGCCCCCTGGGACACCCTATTGTTAGTGACATTGATTCTATCTCATCCCGGGTGGGCAGGTATATTGATTTCTTTTTACAGCCATTAGTCACCAAGATGCCGTCACATTTGAAAGACTCCCATCATGTAATCAATTTACTTTCTAATTATACCCCCAACTCAGGGTGGTGGCTAGTAACAGCTGATGTCGCCTCATTATACACGGTGATACCGCATAGCTTGGGGTTATTTGCGGTAGAATATTACCTGAGGCATGATTCTATGTTGTTCGATGAACAAATTTGTTTTATCACGCAATTACTTCACTTTGTAGCCACTCGGAACTATTTTTGGTTTGGGGGTCAGTTTTATAGGCAGGATAGAGGGGTCGCCATGGGGGCTAAATATGCCCCCAGTTTGGTGAACCTCTTCATGGCCTTATGGGAGGAGGATGTCATCTATGCCCACCAGAGACCTCAGATAGTTTTGTGGGCCAGGTACATAGATGACATCCTCCTCCTGTGGAATGGAGATCGTCATGATTTGGACTCTTTTATGAGCGAGTTAAATGATAACAATCGGGGTATACAACTCTCTTATGAGGCGAGCCAAACTGAGATTCATTTTTTAAATCTCAAGATCGGGATCAAAGATGGACAATTTACTACAGCAACCATTTTTAAGAATACGGACTATAATTCATATATATCTACTGATAGTTGCCATCATGAGGCCTGGCTGAAGTCGGTGCCAAAAAGCCAGCTTATATGCCTAAAACACAACTGCTCTGATCATGAAGAGTTTTTAGTTCAGGCTGATGTCCTAATAGGGCGTTTTCTTGAGAAAGGTTACCCTGAGGCGTTTCTTAAAATTACATTGGATGAGGTTATAACCTTAGATAGGAGTACTTTGCTGAAAACTAAAGCACCGAATCAAGATAGGGTACCTTCGATTCCATTTATCACCACCTATTCTTTACAGCATAGAAATGTGGCGAAATTGGTCAGAAAATATTGGCATGTTCTCATGAATGACCATATATTTAGTACCATCCTTCCAGCTAAGCCACAAGTGGTATATAAGGGTGCCCCCTCTCTCAGAGGTAGAGTGGCCCCCAATGTCCTTGACCCTCCTCCTGTTAAGAGGGGATTCTTTGAGTATATGACTGGCTTCTATCAATGTAGAAAATGTAGGGTGTGCTCCCTTAGTGGATGTACACACAGAAGAACACACAAGTTCACCTCTACCAGCACCCTGGCAGAATTTGACATTAGATCATTTATTACGTGTTCTACTGAACGCATTTTATATCTTCTCCAATGTCCCTGCGGGCTGCAATACGTAGGGAGGACTAAACATCCTCTCTCTGTAAGTCTCAACGAGCTTATAACTACCATCCTGACAGGTTTCCCCAAACACCCGGTCTCCAGACATTATCTTGAGGTGCACATCCGGGACCCCAGTAAGACTATCTTTCTGGGGATTGACAGATATACCCCACATTGGAGGGGGGGTTCCCTGTTAAGGGGGATCTCTAGACTTGAGATGGCCTGGATATACAGATTGAGGTGCTATACCCCGTTTGGGCTCAACGTTGAGGTAGATCTTAATGCCTTTTTAGACAACTCATGAATTTTCTTCTATAGGTTCTACTTATACTTGTTTGGTTGTGTGGGGGTTATATGATTATATTAAATTAACTAGAGTATAGAGGGTGAAGCTTTAGGCATTGTTAGCCATTGGATATATTTTTTTGATTATACTGTTTTTTGTAAAATCGCTCTGAACCTCTGGAGGCCCAATAGTATTCATAAAACTAATTAATTAGGATTAGAAGTAATATATATTTTTTAGTTGTTTATCGACTTTTGAGTTAATATTATTTATAATGTACTTTATTTAACCTTTTCCCCCAATTTAATTTGTGAATTGCCTCTAATATGTAGAACATTAATACATGAAGGCATATCAAAGGTATGAGGCTCGAAAGTTTTTTCTAATTTTTAATTTTTATACTATATATAAAGGAGACTCTAATATGTAGAACATTAATATATGTAGGCATATCAAAGGTATGAGGCTCGTAAGTTGTGTTTAATTTTTACTATATATAAAGGAGACCTATGGTGCCATATGAGCCCATATGTTATAGAGTCTCCCTATTGCCTCTTAGTCCCTTTGTATAGGATATGTGCCTTCTTAAATTTTTCCACTAGATGGCATATGGGAGCATTTATATATGGTTCCGGTTGTTTTTTACACTTTATAATTTATAAATGATCTTCAGAATCAATTAATTTTATATGCTTTATAATAGGTTTAACACCTTTATAATAAAATTTTTTACTGATTTAGGTTCTGTGTTATTTACTTTCTTAACACTTTTAGGAATATTTATGTACTTCCTGGTTCTTTGAAGGATGTAACAGTGTTACCACCCGAGCTTTAGAGCGAGGCGTGGTTTTGTATCTACACTTCCCGTTTCTATATGGATGGTATGATGTTGCCACCAGAGCCTCAGAGCGAGGCGTGGTTTTGTAGTAGTATTTAAGGAGCAATGAGTCAGTGCGTCGCCCGTTCCTATGACAACGTCCAATAGGACGAAACGTACGTCGGAAGGCAGACTCGCTGACATCATCGTTTCTATCTCACTGTGAACGGGTGTATGCAGGCCAGCCGGCTGTTCCATTTTACACGCTTTTAATCGTGCTTGTCTGATGTAAGTGCAATTCTCCTTTTATTTTAATAAATTGTTCATACTGATTCACGCTATGGAGAATGTATCCTTTATTTCCCTGGGTTCCCCCTGCTGACCATTCAGTTTCATTGGACAGAGAGTTCCTGTTGTCCTTCCTCTGTGAAGAGATTGATGGTGTTGTCCCTACTGAGTGGATTTCCACATATAAGCTGGTATAAAGCTTGCCTTTGGTAAGCATGCATTTTTATAGGTGGCGGATTTTTCACTGGGTGCGTGCTGATGAACTTTTATCAATCACCATTCGTGTATTTATTTGACCTCAGGGATTCTTCTTTTTTCAGTCATCGTCAATTATTTTTTATTCATTTGTTTATTTCAAGTCACCTATGATTTTTATTATCACAACTTGGTTGGGATTATATATTACACTGTGTGTTTTTTATTTACAAATTGTGTTGTACTTTTAATGATTAGTTTTTATTAATTTTGGCAGTTTGTGTCTAAAGTATGCCTGTAAAGTGGCGCGTGTTTCCCATGCTTAGAACAGTCCCTGAACAAAATGACATTTTTAAAGGAAAAAAAGTCATCTAAAACTGCTTGCAGCTTTAATGTATTGTCGGGTCCTGGCAATATGGATGAAAATCAGTGAGACAAACGGCATGGGTACCCTCCAGTTCATTATCAGGCCCTTTGGGTCCTGTATGGATATTAAGGGGAACCCCGCACCCAAATTAAAAAAGGAAAGACATGGGGCCCCCAGGCCCTTTATACTCCCAACAGCAGTATACAGGCGGTGCAAACAAGACAGGGACTGTAGGTTTGTTGTTAAGTAGAATCTGTTTGTAATTTTGAACTGGTACATTTTTAAAGTGTAGCTCCAGCAAAAAATCTGTTTTTAAGCTTTTTGGAAAACATAGGGAAGGGTTATCACCCCTGTGACATTTGTTTTGCTGTCTGTGCTCCACTTCAGAAGATTTCACCTCACTTTTTGTCCCAATGACAAATGTTTTTTTGAAAATTTGGGGGTTTTAGTGAAACAAGGATTGGTGATAAAGCATCAGTGAAAAGGAGAAGTTTTTCACATATTAACTCTTACAGGAGAGAATTTCCCTTCCTATGGGGTAGATTTCATCTCACTTCCTGTTGTCTCCTTCCGTTTGCAAGTAGGAGTCGTTTGTAAGTTGGATGTTTGAAAGTAGGGGCCTGCCCTATATACTCAGCAGAAATTTGGGCCTTAGGTGTTGTTGTGGCCACAACACTGTAAGCCCTCACAGGGCCCTGCTGTGAAATATTAGATCAAGAATTGTAATTACATGCCCCTGTTGAACAGGGCCAGAAAAATTGGGCCTTTGGTGGTGGTGGTGCTGGTGGCACAACACTGTAAGTCCTCACAGTTAATCTTGGTGGGCGCAGAAATGGGCCCTGCTGTGAAATATTCGATCAAGAATTGTAATTACATGCCCCTGTTGAACAGGGGCTGAAAAATTGGGCCTTTGGTGGTGATAGTGGTGGTGGTGTTGGTGCCACAACACTGTAAGTCCTCACAGTTAATCTTGGTGGGCGCAGAAACGGGCCCTGCTGTGAAATATTAGATCAAGAATTCTAATTACACGTCCCTGTTGAACAGGGGCTGAAAAATTGGGCCTTAGGCACTGGTGCTGATGCCACAACACTGCAACCCCTCATAGATACTCTAGTTGGAATGCAGGAACGGGCCCTGCTGCAAAGTATTGCATCAAAAATTGTAATTACACACCCCTGTTAAACAGGGGCTGAAAAATTGGTCCTTAGGCACTGGTGCTGGTGCCACAACACTGCAGCCCCTCACAGATACTCTAGTTGGAATGCAGGAATGAGCCCTGCTGCAAAGTATTGCATCAAAATTGTAATTACACGCCCCTGTTAAACAGGGGCTGAAAAAATTGGGCCTTAGGCACTGGTGCTGGTGCCACAACACTGCAACCCCTCACAGATACTCTAGTTGGAACGCAGGAACGAGCCCTGCTGCAAAGTATTGCATCAAAAATTGTAATTACACGCCCCTGTTAAACAGGGGCTGAAAAATTTGGCCTTAGGCACTGGTGGCGGTGCCCAGAACCAAAAATGTTCTTACAAGCTATCAGCATGATCATTGAGGAGGAAGAGGATAATTACTCAGCATAACAAGATAGTCACTCAGCATCAGCATAGGCAGTCTTTGAAGGGATCTGACATTTCAAAAAAAATTATTCGGTTACATTAGCATCAGGTTCTTGGTAGCTGGTGGTGATCCAAGACTAATTCATTTTTATGAAGGTCAGTCGATCGACCGAGTCGGTGGACAGACGCACCCTGTGATCGGTTACAAAGCCTCCAGCAGCACTGAATGTGCGTTCCGAAAGAACGCTGGATGCAGGACAGGCCAGTAGCTCAATTGCATACTGTGCAAGCTCTGGCCAGTGATCCATCCTCAAGACCCAGTAACCCAGAGGATTTTCGGTGGGAAAGGTGTCCAAGTAAGATCTTGCCCCTAGGTATTCCTGCACCATGTAAAACAGACGCTGGCGATGGTTGCTGGAACCGATCATACCTTGGGGCTGCAGACTAAAAAATTGTCTGAACGCATCGGTCAGACAGCCACCTTCTCCACCGCTCCTTCTTTGACTGACCGAAGCCTCAGCAACACGTTGTCCAGAAACAGGAGTTTGTAACCTCCCAGTCTCTGGGAACACATTGCACAGACCTTTCTGCAAGGCCTCCTGAAGATGTTTCATCCTCTGCTCCCTCTGCGACGGCAAGATAAGGTCCGCAACCTTACCCTTGGAACGTGGATCAAGGAGGGTTGCCAGCCAGTATTGGTCCTTCTCCTTGATACCACGAATATGAGGATCCTTATGCAGGCTTTGAAGGATAAGGGAGGCTATGCAGAGTAGGTTTGCTGAGGCATTCGGTCCGGAGTCCTCTGGGTCACTAAGGATGACATGGTCCGCAGCCACCTCCTCCCAGCCACGTACAAGTCCATGTGTTTCTTGGGACTGATCCCTTAAAGACTGCTGCTGATGCTGAGTGCCAGGCTCCACCTCCATACTGACACAATCCTCCTCCTCTTCCTCCTCCTCCTCCTCCTCGTCCTCTTCCTGTGTGATCGGCGGGCACGCAGGAACACTGTCTGGATAAAGGGGGCCTTGAGAGCTAAGGAAGTCCTCCTCTTCCTGGCTCTGTTCTGCCTCAAGTGCCCTGTCCATTATTCCATGCAGTGTGTGCTCCAACAAGTGGACAAGGGGGACAGTGTCACTGATGCATGCACTGTCACTACTCACCATCCTCGTGGCCTCCTCATATAGTGACAGGACAGTGCATGCATCCCTGATCATGGCCCACTGGTGTTGGGAAAAAAAACAAGCTCCCCTGACCCTGTCCTGGTGCCATAGTCGCACAGGTACTCATTGATGGCCCTCTGCTGCGTGTGCTGCCTCTACAGCATGGCCAACGTTGAGTTCCACCTGGTGGGCATGTCACAGATTAGGCGGTTCTTGGGCAGGTTAAACTCCTTTTGGAGGTCTGCCAGCCAAGCACTGGCATTATATGACCGGCGGAAATGCACACAGACTTTCCTGGCCTGCCTCAGGACATCCTGTAAGCCCGGTTACAGTAGGTGACCGCGATATTGTGTCAATCTCACCGCATTTCTCGGCGAGATTTGACACCTGCGAGCCCCGTCGCGGGAGCCAGCGCCGAGATTGTTCACTCATCGGGAAAGGAAAACTTTGTTTTCCTTTCCCGATGAGTGACAGGCAGTGCTGACAGCTGTCTGGTATGAATCCTGAGGGGGAACGTCGCGCCAAATTTTAAATGAAAAAAACGGCGTGGGTTCCCCCCCAGGGGCATACCATACCATGTTGATGAGGACAAGGGCCTCTTCCCGACAACCCTGGCTGTTGGTTGTCTGGGTCTGCGGGCGGGGGGCTTATCAGAATCCGGGAGCCCCCTTTAATAAGGGGACCCCCAGATCCTGGCCCCCCACCCTGTGTGAATGAGTATGGGGTACATGGTACCCCTACCCTTTCACCTAGGGAAAAGTGTCAATAAAAAAAAAACACAGTACACATGGTTTTAAGAGAAATTTATTAGGCAGCTCCGGGGTCTTCTTCCGACTTCGGGGGCTTCCTTCCGACTTCTCCTGGTGTTCGGCCTCTTCTCCCGGTGTTCGGCCTCTTCTCCCAGGCCCCGCCGCTATCTTCTTCCAGCTCTTTTGCAAGCGAGGGGCCAGGTCTGCTGCTGCTGTCTTCGCTGTCTTGCCGCCGCTGTCTCGTCACTTCTTCTCTTCTTCCGATGTTGACACGACACTCTCTCTGTCTGGAATGCTTTGTGCGGAGCCATTTATATAGGCGGTGACCCCGCCCCCTTGTGACGTCATGGTCCCAGCATGTGCAGGGACTCTGGGGTCATGCCCCCTTTTAACGCCAGAGTCCCTGCGCACGCAAGACAGCGGCGACAAGACAGCGGCAGCAGACCGGGCCCCTCGCTGGCAAAAAGAGCTGGAAGAAGATAGCGGCGGGGCCCGGGAGAAGAGGCGGAACACCGGGAGAAGAGGCGGAACACCGGGAGAAGTCGGAAGGAGACCCCCCGAAGTCGGAAGAAGACCCCGGAGCTGCCTAATAAATTACTCTTAAAACCTGTGTACTGTGTATTTTTTTATTGACACTTTTCCCTAGGTGAATGGGTAGGGGTACCATGTACCCCATACTCATTCACACAGGGTGGGGGGCCAGGAGGATTCCGATAAGCCCCCCACCCGCAGACCCCGACAACCAATGGCCAGGGTGGTCGGGAAGAGGCCCTTGTCCTCATCAACATGGAGACAAGGTGCTTTGGGGTGGGGGGCCCCGCCGGGCACCCCCTCCCCCAAGGCACTCACCCCCCCATGTTGAGGGCATGCGGCTTGGTACAGCTCAGGAGGGGGGGCGCTCGCTTGTCCCCACCCCCTTTCCTGGCCAGCCGGGCTGCGTGCTCGGATAAGGGTCTGGTATGGATTTTGGGGGACCCCCACGCCAATTTTTCGGCGTAGGGGGTTCCCCTTACAATCCATACCAGACCTAAGGGCCTGATATGCCCCTGGGGGTGAACCCATGCCGGTTTCATTTAAAATTTGGCACGGCGTTCCTCTCAGGATTCATACCAGACAGCTGTCAGCACTGCCTGTCACTCATCGGGAAAGGAAAACAAAGTTTTCCTTTCCCGATGAGTGAGCCAGCGCGACATGCACAGTACCCTGTCGCTGAGAACCAGCGCAATGGTATCTCGTTGGAAACACAATCTCACGTTTAGGTACTGTACCTGCCCAAGAACTGCTGCACCACCAAGTTAAGGACGTGAGCCAAACAGGGCACATGGGTCAGTTGTCCCTGTCGGAGGGCGGAGAGGAGGTTGGTGCCATTGTCGCAAACCACCATTCCTGCCTTAAGTTGGCATGGCGTCAACCACCTCTGAACCTGCCCCTGCAGAGCTGACAGAACCTCTGCCCCAGTGTGGCTCCTGTCCCCCCAAGCACACCAGCTCAAGCACCGCATGGCATCTTTTGGCCTGCGTACTTGCGTAGCCCCTTGAATGCCTACGGAGCACCGCTGGTTCCGAAAGACAAAGCACAGGAAGAGGCCATGGAGGAAGAAGAAGAGGAGGGGGTGGAGGAGAGAGGTGTGTCACAATCATTAGTAGTGGCATTTTGGAGGCATGGTGGCGGAACAACCTCCAACAGTACTGCACCTTGTCCTGCATCCTTCCCAGCTGCCAGCAGAGTGACCCAATGCGCCGTGAAACTTAGGTAACGTCCCTGTCCATGCCTGCTGGACCATGAGTCAGCGGTAATATGCACCTTACCACTGACCGCCCTGTCCAGCGAGGCCAAGACATTGCCTTCCACATGCCGGTAGAGAGCTGGAATCGCCTTCCGTGAGAAAAAGTGGCGTTTGGGTACCTGCCACTGAGGAACCGCACATTCCACAAACTCACAGAAAGGGGCAGAGTCAACCAACTGAAAAGGTAGCAGTTGAAGTGCTAGCAATTTTGCCAAGCTAGCATTTAACCGCTGGGCATGTGGATGGCTGGGAGGGAACTTCTTTCGGCGGTGAAGCAGCTGGGGCAGGGAAATTTGCCTGGTACAATCTGACGTCGGTGTACCGAAAGTAGATTGCCCACAAGTACTTGTCTGTGACACACCTAATTCTACACCTTCATTCCTCTCAGTGCAGGTCTCAGAGAGGACTGAAGGTATAGTTGGGTTGGACAAGAAAAAGGAGCAAAAAAGTGGGACTTTAAATGAAACATGCACTCCAGGAGACAACACCGCAACCATGAACATGGCAGGTACCCAAGAATAGAGCAGAACCAAAAACGTTGAGTGGAAGCATCACATGACATTAATTGGCATAAAATGGTTTAATAATGTAAGATTGTAACAAAAGTACAAATTGTAACATGATCCATATTGGTAATATAGAAACCCAGATCTATGAAAACCAAGTCTTACATTATAAATAAAATGTATCATAAACACAGTAAAATAACAAAGTTGGTTTATATTGTAAACATTGTAGAAAACAGTTTCATAGACAGCAGGTCTCCATAACAATCCATTGTAATCTTAGTTGGTAAGTGATATCCAAATAAATGTAAAGTAGGAATAAAGATAAAAACTGATGCAATTATAAACAAAGGGGGGCAAGTATTGGCTCATAATCCCATAGTAAAATAACCTAATTGGTTCATGCCATAAATAATATAGATTGCCAAATTCACTGAAGTGTGTCTCCATGGTAGATGATTATAGTCATCGTTGATTGGTAGTGCATGTTTCATTTAAAGTCCCACTTTTTTGCTCCTTTTTCTTGTCCAAATTATCGGGGATGGAGGCGCTTGGCTCTACACACCTCGCGCCTCATTTAAAGTCCCACCTTCCTGTTTAGTTTTTTATAGTTGGGTTGGAGATCTAAGCTGATGATGAGCAAGGAGAGGTCCTCTTTGTTCTTTGGTGTGGGTCTTTTAGATATGCTTGCCAACGAACTGCATGGCAGGTCAACATATGTCTGGTGCCCAAGCGGGAGATGTTTTGGCCACGCCAGATATGAAACATATGTTGCAAATAGCAGCGGTGTGATCTGATGCACTCGTCTCAAAAAAGGCCCACACCAAAGAACTTTTGGAATAACGCGCAGAGACAGCAACGCCCTGCACTTGCAGAGCTTTGCGGTGTGATGCAGTTAGTGTGCTGCCCTTAGGCTGGCCCTTGGAGAGCATCCTGCCTCGTTGGTGATGTGCCTCCTCCTCCTCCTCCTCCCCTCTCCTATCAGGCACCCACGTTGAGTCAGTGACCTAATCATCCCCTCCCTCCTCATCACTGGAGCAAACCTGGCTGTATGCTGCAGCAGGGGGAGCATGACTGCCAGATTGCTGTCCTTCTTGGGCACCCACTCTGTCTGTGCTCATGTTACTGCCTTCATCTAGCTCAGTATCATCATCAGAGCCTTCTAAACGCTGGGCATCCTCCTGGAGCATGTACCCAACACTGTGGTCAAACAGTTCGAGGGACTCCTCAGGAGGACATGGTGGGGCTAGGGAAGGAATCACTGATGCCATTGAGCCGAGGGAAGAGGCCGTGTTGGCAGCTGCTTTGCCAGACAAAGTACCCTGAGCATGGGTGAGAGAGGATGAGGAGGATGAGGACGGCTTGGTCATCCACTTGACCAAGTCTTCCGCATGTTGCGGCTCAACACGGCCAGCTGCCGAAAAAAAGGGCAAGCGTGTCCCACGGCCACGTGCTGATGGGGATGCACCGTCTCCACGACCAGCACCATTGCCTCTAGACACAGAGCCTGCTTGCCCTCTTTTATTGGCTTGTGACTGTCTGCCTCTCCTTGTTGGCCTTCCAGACATACTAATGACCTGTAGCTGCACTAAGCTGGGATATATATATATATATATATATATATATATATATATATATATATATATACTGATACTGCAGCTAGCAAAATCAACTGCCTGCCTACAGTATGAGAACACCACCAACCTTCTACAGGTAGCTTTAGCTGAACACTGTGCAGAGGTCGCACTACACTAATGTGTAAATAGTTTAGCTGCTTGCGGTAGTGATAGGATCAGGAAAACACCACCAACCTTCTACAGGTAGCTTTAGCTGAACACTGTGCAGAGGTCGCACTACACTAATGTGTAAATAATTTAGCTGCCTGCGGTAGTGATAGGATCAGGAAAACACCACCAACCCTATACAGGTAGCTTTAGCTGAACAGTACAGAGGTGGCACTACACTAACGTGTAAATAATTTAGCTGCCTGCGGTAGTGATAGGATCAGGAAAACACCACCAACCTTCTACAGGTAGCTTTAGCTGAACAGTGCAGAGGTCGCACTACATTAACGTGTAAATACTTTAGCTGCCTGCGGTAGTGATAGGATCAGGAAAACACCACCAACCTTCTACAGGTAGCTTTAGCTGAACACTGTGCAGAGGTCGCACTACACTAATGTGTAAATAATTTAGCTGCCTGCGGTAGTGATAGGATCAGGAAAACACCACCAACCCTATACAGGTAGCTTTAGCTGAACAGTACAGAGGTGGCACTACACTAACGTGTAAATAATTTAGCTGCCTGCGGTAGTGATAGGATCAGGAAAACACCACCAACCTTCTACAGGTAGCTTTAGCTGAACAGTGCAGAGGTCGCACTACATTAACGTGTAAATACTTTAGCTGCCTGCGGTAGTGATAGGATCAGGAAAACACCACCAACCTTCTACAGGTAGCTTTAGCTGAACACTGTGCAGAAGTCGCACTACACTAACGTGTAAATACTTTAGCTGCCTGCGATAGTGATAGGATCAGGAAAACACCACCAACTTTCTACAGGTAGCTTTAGCTGAACACTGTGCATAGGTCGCACTACACTAACTTGTAGCTTTAGCTGAACACTGTGAGGAGGTCGCACTACACTAACTTGTAGTTTTAGCTGAACACTGTGAGGAGGAGGCACTACACTAACTTGTAGCTTTAGCTGAACACTGTGCAGAGGTCACACTAAACTAACCTGTAGCTTTAGCTGAACACTGTGAGGAGGACGCACTACACTAACTTGTAGCTTTAGATGAACACTGTTCAGAGGACGCACTACACTAACTTGTAGCCATAGGCCTGCGCACAGAGTGTGCCAGGTGTGCCTGGGCACACCCTAATCACCTTGTGTGGTGCATATTCCCCCCTGTTTAGAGCACTGATATTTCCTTGTCAAAAGAAGTTTATTGAGTATACAATGTTATAAAGATACATAAAGTAAGTTTACAAGGATCTATAAAGTAAGCTCATTGTTTTACAGTAGGGTTTATATAGGTAAATATCATGAAATTTCAAATATTAAACATTGGGTTCACGAGAGCACTGATATTTCATGCCAAAAACAAAAATGCTACAAAATAAAATAATTTAAAAAGAATAAAAATAAAACTACTGACACTGTCCACTGCCCTACTGACACCATCAGTACATATACACATGCATATTTATTTGAGCTTTGGGGTGCACACCCTAATGCAAGAGGCTGCGCACACCTATGCTTGTAGCTTTAGATGAACACTGTGAGGAGGACGCACTACACTAACTTGTAGCTTTAGCTGAACACTATGCAGAGTTCGCACTACACTAACTTGTAGTTTTAGATGAACACTGTGCAGAGGTCACACTACACTAACTTGTAGTTTTAGCTGAACACTGTGAGGAGGACGCATTACACTAACTTGTAGCTTTAGCTGAACACTGTGAGGAGGACGCACTACACTAACTTGTAGCTTTAGCTGAACACTGTGCAGAGGTCACACTAAACTAACCTGTAGCTTTAGCTGAACACTGTGAGGAGGACGCACTACACTAACTTGTTGCTTTAGATGAACACTGTTCAGAGGACACACTACACTAACTTGTAGTTTTAGCTGAACACTGTTCAGAGTACGCACTACACTAACTTGTAGCTTTAGCTGAACACTGTGCAGAGGTCGCACTAAAATAACTTGTAGCTTTAGCTGAACACTGTGCAGAGGTTGCACTACACTAACTTGTAGTTTTAGCTGAACACTGTGAGGCGGACGCACTACACTAACTTGTAGCTTTAGCTGACCACTGTGCAGAGGTCACACTAAACTAACCTGTAGCTTTAGCTGAACACTGTGAGGAGGACGCACTACACTGACTTGCAGCTTTAGCTGAACACTGTGAGGAGGACGCACTACACTAACTTGTAGCTTTAGCTGAACACTGTGCAGAGGTCGCACTACACTAACTTGTAGTTTTGGCTGAACACTGTTCAGAGCACGCACTACACTAACTTGTAGCTTTAGCTGAACACTGTGCAGGGGTCGCACTAAAATAACTTGTAGCTTTAGCTGAACACTGTGCAGAGGTCGCACTACACTAACTTGTAGTTTTAGCTGAACACTGTGAGGAGGACGCACTACACTAACTTATAGCCTTAGCTGAACACTGTGAGGAGGACGCACTACACTAACTTGTAGCTTTAGCTGACCACTGTGCAGAGGTCACACTAAACTAACCTGTAGCTTTAGCTGAGCACTGTGAGGAGGACGCACTACACTAACTTGTAGCTTTAGCTGAACACTGTGAGGAGGATGCACTACACTAACTGTAAATAGTCTAGCTGCCTGACTGTGGTGCTAATAGGATCAAAAGAACACCAGCAATTTTCTTCAGGTAGCTTTAAATACTGTAACAAGACAAGCCTGCCTGTCAGTAGGAAGATAACAGGAACGGATCTAGCTAAACTGAATACAGTGTATATATATATATATATATACAACACCTGGGATGCATATATATACACAATACACTGTAAGTGCAGCTAACTGACTGACTGTTCTGCCTAATCTATCTAACTCAAATGAAATGACACTGTTTCTCTCTCTCTCTCAGCACGCCGGAACACACTACACAGGGCCGCCGTGCAGGTGGCCTTATATAGTGTGGGGCGTGTTCTAAACCCCCTGAGCCATAATTGGCCAAAGTCACCCTGGCTTTGGCCAATTACAGCTCTCTCTACTGACGGCGCTGTGATTGGCCAAGCATGCGTGTCATAGTGCATGCTTGGCCAATCATCAGCCAGCAATGCACTGCAATGCCGCAGTGAACTATGAGCTGTGACGCGCCACACAAACTTGGCGCGAACGGCCCATATCGTTCGCAATTCGACGAACGGTCGAACAGACAATGTTCGAGTCGAACATGGGTTCGACTTGAACATGAAGCTCATCCCTACTTTCAAACCCTCGGTGTGATGTAAACTTTAGGGATAAAGGGATAGTGGGTGAGTAGTCCAACTCTTCCCATCCAGCCTATAGCAAGGTGATGGCTGGGCGGGACTCATATCGATCCAGGTGGACATCATATGATGTCCTCCCAGGTGGGTTGCGCTGTGGTGCGATCTGTCACTGAATGATCACTGTACTGGACCACTGGCGGTACCATGTGAGGACTGTAATCAATCACAGACGGTCATATGACAGTTCTAAACAATGGATGGCTTCCTTTCAAGCCATCTATTGTGTACAATTGTGTTGCTAGCTGTGATTGGTCACAGTTATCACATGGTCTAGACTGGGCCAATCACGGCCCATCTATACCATGTGATAAGCTGTGGCCAATCACAGCTAATCACAACATAACAAACTGATTAAATCAATTTCACTCAGTAAAATGCTTGATTATAGCAAAGAAATTAATTGCTGTAAGCAAACATAATGTGCAAAAAAAAAAAAAATACTCCTCACTACTATAGTAACATTATATTGCTCTGGTCAATGTGTGTTAAAAAAAAGTAGAAAAAAGAAAAAATGTAATTAACCACTTGCCAACCAGCCACCGTCATTATACTGTGGTGGGTCAGCACGATCCCGCGAACTGTCGTAGCTGTACATCGGCTCCTTTAAGCGGTATAGCAGGAGCGCCCGCTGCATTGCGGGAGTTCCAATGCTTGTGGCTGGCGGTCGTGATGACCGCTGGCCGTGCGCAATCGCAGGCACGAGAGGCAGAACAGGGATGTGTGTGTGTAAACACACACATCCCTGTTCTGTGAGGAGAGGAGAGGCAGATCGTGAGTTCCTAATAGCTAGGAACCACGATCTGTCATCTTCTATAGTCAGTCCCCTCCCCCCACAGTTAGAACACACACTAGGGAACACAGATAACCCCTTGATCGCCCCCTAGTGTTAACCCCTTCACTGCCAGTGACATTTACACAGTAATCAGTGCATTTTTATAGCACTGGTCGCTGTATAATTGTCAACGGTTTCAAAAATGTGTCTGATGTGTCCGCCATAATGTCACAGTCCTGATAAAAATAGCTGGTTGCCGTCATTACTTGAAAAAAAAAAAATAAAATAAAAATGCCATAAATCTATCTATATTGTAGATGCTATAACTTTTGCGCAAACCAATTAATAAACGTTTATTGCGATTTTTATTACCAAAAATATGTAGAAGAATACATATCAGCCTAAACTGAGGAAAAAAATAGCTTTTTTAAAAAAAATGGGGATATTTATTATAGCAAAAAGTACAAAATATTGTGTTTTTTTCAAAATTGTTGCTATTTTGTTGTTTATAGCGCAAAAAATAAAAAACGCAGAGATGATCAAATATGTCAATTATGTTTGGGCACAGCATCCCACGACCGCGCAATTGGCGCAAGTGACGCAGTACCATATCGCAAAAAATGGCCTGGTCATTGAGCAGCCAAATCTTCTGGGGCTGAAGTAGTTAAAAAAAAACAAAAATTTTTAAACTATTTTTTTTTTTTTTTACTGTCACCAGTCAGCAACCCTAATCATCGCCACACCATTACAACATTACATGATGACACTGTACTGCACTGGTGACAGTACGCAAAAAAATTATATATATATATATATATATATATATATGTTTTTACTTTCTTTATTTTCCAAAAAATTTGGACAAAAAATTACTTAAAAAAACTCACCATGCCTTTTACTAAATACCTTGGACTGTCTACATTCCAAAAATGGGTAACTTAGAGGAACTGTGTACTGTCCTGACATTTTTGGGCCACAAGAAATGAGATAGGCAGTCAGTACACCAGGATTAATACATTTTCAGATATATACCATAGTTTGTGGACTGTATAACTTTTCTACAGACTAAATAATATACACTGATTTCGGTTATTTTCACCAAAGTAATGTAGCATAATACACTTTGCCTGAAATGTATGAAGAACAATGATTTTTTTGCAAAATGTTATAACAGAAACTAAGTAAAATTTGTTTTTTTGCTGAAATTTTTGGTCTTTTTTCGTTTATTTACCAAAAAATAAAAAATCCAGTGGTGATTAAATACGACCAAAAGAAAGCTTTAGTTGTGTGAACAAAATGATAAAAATGTAGTTTGGGTACAGTGCTGCATGACTGTGCAATTGTCATACAAAGTGTGACAATGCTGAAAGCTAAACATTGGCCGGAGCAGGAAGGGGGTAAATGTGCCCAGTATCGAAGTGGTTAGGTTGAAAAAGAAAAAGACACAAGTCCATCTAGTTCAACCAATAGCAAAAATAAATAAATAAGTAAATAAAAAATAAAATTAATAGAAAATCTCCATATACAGATCGTATATCCACAGCTGATCAAGGGGAAGGCAAAAAAAATCTTCTTTTCCAACTCTATAGGAATATGGTTGTGTATTTTAAATAATCCGAAACCATTTGTTAGAAGACTCAAGTGGTTGATAAACATTTTTTTTTTTGCAAAGCAGATAAGGATAGCCTGGAAACATGAAAAAGAAAAAACGAAAAAAGAGTCCCCTCCTGCTAACCGAAAATGAGAATTCAAAATAGTAGACATTACATATTTTCCTGTTTAAAAAAATGAAACACATTTTTGAACATTTTTTTTTTTTTATTAGACATAGCCATAATAAATCAAGAAGTAAATATATATGAAGTATATGGGGGTCTGCCTGGAAAGTACCCAGCCATGTAATTTAAAAAATAAAGACAGAATAATAAAGAAAGAAGATGCAAGATACATGAAACATTGTACATAGGACAATGATGCCTCGGTCCCCTTCAAAGTGGGCACCTTGGGACCTCACACAGTTCTCCCAGCATCAAAATCTTGGACACCGTAGTTTTTGGAATCCCTAGATTAGCTTCTAGTTCTGGCACTGTGTCAGCTGTCAGCTAATTGCCAACTCCTATCTCTCCACAGAGACTCACCTGTTGATGATATCCTGCTTGTCAGTCCTGCCTACTTAAGCCATCCAGCCCAGATGATCTCTGCTTTTGCCTTGGTCAACATCATAGAGACTATCTCCTGTGTTCCTGTTAAAGACTTGCTTGGCTGACATTCCTTCTTACTCCAGATCCTGCTTGCTGTTCTACTACGCTCATCTCTCTCTCTCCCTCACGTTTTGGCTTGTCTGACTATCCGTTGCGGTTCCTGAACTCTGGCTATGTATTGACTACGTTTACTCCATTTACCTTTTTTTATTATTATTAAACAAGTGAGATTTAACTGTACTTTTGTCTCAGTCTGATTCATGGTTTCTGACACACTGTCAGTCGACAATCCTTGTTGATTGTAGCCCGTACACGTTCAACATTCTCAGGTGTTCTGATTGTTGGAGGCCTTCCGGAACATGGATCGCTTTTAACAGATTCTCAACCATCTTTGAAGTGTTAGTACCGCACATTTAATTCCACTACACTCATTGCATTGCCCCCAAAAGCCTTCTGAATCATCCAAATAATTTCCGTGGAGGACTGTTCAAGATCAACACAAAATTTGATGCAGATTTGTTGCTCTACTCACTCAGTCATTTTAAATGTGACGGCCACACAGTACAAATACTCACTCAACAGCATCTAGCACCCCCCACTGACTAGTACAGTGAAGTCACCATTGTTCAGGTATGCACATTCCAGTCCACTCTCCTTGGTTACCAGGTTACATAGATGTTGAACAAACCATTCTCCTTATCCATTCTCCTTATATTTACAAAAGCTGGATACTTTCCAGACAGACCTTAAGAACATTATTAATGGAACCTCACATTGAAAGAAATAATCACATATCTTTTCCTGGGAGCACCATCCGGTAAAAATTTACAAGCACACACAATCTCATACAAAATAGGATTTTAAATGTGCTGCCAGGAAAATATAAATCTAAACAAAAAATAAATTATAATAGCTATGTTTTTATTGTATAAACAATTTTAAAATTGCCCATGATTAAAGTGCCCAGATAGAAGAGTAAATATTAAACACATATTACAACATGGACATGTGAACTATACTGGCATACATCCTATAAAGCCTACACGTTTCATGGATACAAGATGAGAAGTAAGGTAACTAACTGTCTTTGAGTCCATAAACCTATAGTCCATCTATAAAAAATAATAATTTACATCCTAATACACAGCACCATTTAAAATACTATTTTGTATGTTCTAGTATGTGCTTGCAATTTCTTGCTGGATGGTGCTACCAAGAAAAGACATGCAATTATTACTGGATACATTGATTACGTAGTAGATGGCAAATATATATAACGCCAGTGGTTTGCTTTTAAGGTAAATGTGGTACCACTAAACTAAGTAAAAAAAAAAAAAAACACTCCCTAGTAAATCAATATGAATCAGTACTTTTAAATATTATCTTGTAAGTACTCCTCTGCCTATAGGTGAACATTGATTGCCTTTTGTTGACCCTTGCATTCTCTTATAAATTGCTATGTTTAGCAGACAAATAGGGAAATGTTGGACTTTTTAGGTGCTCACAACCTTAGAAACTAGGTGAAACAAACAAAAATATGAATATATTTGTTGATTATTTTACACACACAATTGTTTAAAAAACATTCAAAAGTCTGCAACAGAAATTGATCACAAGATCATGCACAAAGAAAAACTCTGGTTGCAACAACGTAATACCTTATATATCCCGTCCATCATATAAACAAATAATCATATATTGCTTAGATGTAATAAATAAGAATGACTTTGATGTTGAAAATGATGGGGTCAAGGAATACAGTGCCTTGCAAAAGTATTCACTCCCCCTTGGTTTTTTACCTATTTTGTTACATCACAGCCTTTAGTTCAATGTTTTTTTAATCTGAATTATATGTGATGGATCAGAACACAATAGTCTAAGTTGGTGAAGTAAAATTAGAAAAATATATACATAAAACTATTTTTCAGAAATAAAAAACTGATAATTGGCATGTGCGTATGTATGCACCCCTTTTGTTATGAAGTCCATAAAAAGCTCTGGTGCAACCAATTCTAAGTGTCACATGATCTGTCATTACACTGAAAGGCCCCAGAGGCTGAAACACCTAAGCAAGAAGCACCGCTAAGCAAACACTGCCATGAAGACCAAGGAACTCTCCAAACAAGTAAGGGACAATATAATGAAAATAGCAGTGCAGCACATAGACATATAATAACATAACTAAATGATGAGAAAGTCCATAATGTTCATATATAAAACACCAACAAGTGTCCGAATAAGTGCTCCTATGGATAATAAGATGATCAAGTGACAGCCACCACCAGCAGTAATCCAAGCCGCTCACCTCAAGGTGTGGAACCCTGAGTATATCAGACAGGTCACGCAAGCAGTTCCCTTAAAAGGGTATGATAACTAGGCCACTGGATGCAATGGACGCTGATTAAGAGTGCATATATTCTTGTATCAAACGGAGAGCACTATATTCTATTGCTTTTATTCTATGTCCATGTGAACCTGAGCCCGTGATTTGGATACAAGGAATATCATACAGTCAGTATGCACTCATCATCAGCATCCATTGCATCCAGTGGCCTAGTTTAATAAATTTGCCTTCTCTTTGTCCCTAGTCACCCAGTCTAGATTATTTTGTAAAGGGCCTACCTGACCTTTTTACTATTATTATATATGAAGAATTGTTTGGGGTTTGTCCCACTATCTTTTGCAATCTGTCATTTGTTAAAACTTTTTGCAGCCTTGAATTCCTTTTTACATTATCTGTTATATTCTTTATAACATTTAAAAGATGTTAGTGTTTCTTATTTATCATAATTTTTAAAAGCTCTTTTCTTATTATTTATAGCTTTTTTAACTTTGGCGGTGAGCCACATAGGTTTTATTTTTTAACCCTTTAAATGTATTGCCCATGGGAATATATTATGCAGTGTGTTCGCATATATTCAATTTGAAGAACCATTTCTGTTCTCTGTTTCTCTATGCCAATACCCCCCCTGTATAAGTCTTGGAGAGCATCCCTCATTCTTGGAAAATGTGCTCTCCTAAAGTTAAGTGTTTTTATCCTTCCAGTATGTGTTTGTTGTTTACAACTAACATTATTAGGGCTGCATTCACACCTGAACATTTTCAGCTCGTAAAACGCCCAAAAAACGCCCGAAAAATGCCCAACAAGCAAAATCCCATTAATTTAAATGGCCCCTTTTCACATCTGAGCGTTTTGTAGCCTGAAGCAAAATGCCTGAAGCTCCAAAAAGTACATGCGTTTCTTTTTGGGAAGATTACAGGCATTTTTCTGCTTTTTACATTGGTGACCTCTTGACCTGTGCAAAATCACGGCAAAAACTCGGTAAAAATCACGGCAAAATCGTGGGAAAAACCACACAACTTTCTGCTTTAAAACCAAATGCTCAGGTCTGAATGCAGCCTAAATGAAATCATGTTATGGTCACTGCTACCCAGATGTTTATTCATATGCACATTAGTAATAAGCTCTGCATAGTTTGAAATTACCAGGTCCAGCAGAGCATCATTCCTAGTCGGGACCTCTATGAGCTGGACGATAAAATTGTAATAGGTTTATAAATTTTTGCCCTTTAACTGTTCCTGCAGTGCCATTACTCCAGTCAATTTTCGGGTAGTTAAAATCCCCCATTATTATTACTGTCCCAGCCATTGCAGCCCTTTCTATCTGTACAAGGAGCTGAGTCTAAACCTCCTCATTAACATTGGGTGGCCTATAATAAACTCCAATGATTACCTTTGCAGTATGCACACCCATGTGAAGCTTCTTAGCAGCAATATCCCCCTGCTGCATGCCCAGACTCCACACTAGAAACAGGGAGATTCCTCTTCGGTCCTATCTAATAAGTAAGTACCTGCTATGTTGCTTTGCTTTCTGGCAATTTACTTTTTAACGGTATATGTTTGTACAACTGGCTATTCACACCATGGGGGATCTATTTTGGCATTTACATTTTCATGCCTTTAAATATAATTATAGCTGTGCTGCTATACTTCACTGTATGACTATCCTGTCCCATACAATATCCCATTTTAGTAACCTGCCATCTCACTCCCTTGGTGTTTTGAGTGGCTATGTTTAGCCAGCCACTACATGTAAGCCATTATCATTTTCTGCCTAGTGTTGCGCTTACTTGGCCACCCTACTAGCTATCTGGCCTCCCAGACTTACTATATAACGTTTTTGGTTTAATGTGTACCTTATAGATGTTCATCAGACATTTTTCTGCTATATTTATACTATTATACATTATTCATGTTTAGGGACCTGGGCCTTCCTCCTGCTGTTCCTTGTGGATTCCATAGCCTAGTACAACCTGGTCCCTATCTCGATGCTGTGACTTGCCAGTCACTACAGAGAGGTTATCCATACCAAACCCCCCCTCCAGCTTCCAGCCCTTAAATATACAGGGCTGATGTACTTTTTCTCTACTTTTTAACAATCAGTTTTCGATTGATACCATCTTTTGGAGACTGAAGCTTGGACTGTCATCTGTCAAACTATTGAGCTACTACTCGTCTATGGCATAGTTATTGATTTTGAACTAGTAAGTTCTTTAATCCCTGCTTTCCCCCTTCTTGCCATGTTCTAAGTTATTGTCCCCATTTCTTGCATTGTGACTTACACATTTTTTGATTACTTTCTATTTATGTGTTTCCTATGACCATACAGTATATCTTCACAAAACCCCTGAAGAAGGAACTGTATTAACAAAATTCCAAAACATGTTGGGTATTCTGACTGTCATGTTCGATTGTGTTCTCTCACCATAGAGTCCTTTCCGACATGTTACAGGAGATCAACTGTATGAACTTTTCATCTTATTGATTTTATTCATGTATTCTATGTAATTTTGAATAAAATTTGTATTTTTTACTACTCCCTTACTTTTCTATTTTCACATGTATTTAACCTCCACCCGTACAATCCCCAGGGCAATTCTTCCCTTTTTTTTTCCTGTGACTATTTTGGGATGAGGTGTGGGGTTTTCCTACACATACGTATTCTTGCTTGGTAGTTTTTTGTTCTCTTATTTTTCCCATGTGAAGTTCCACCTATAATGCTTCAGCCTCATCACACTCTCCATCAACTAGGTCCTCAATCAATCTCACTTTGAGATCATTATTTACATAGAGACAAACACCACCACCCCTCCGTTTACCCTGTCTCTTCGAAAGTGAGCATAGCCATGAATAATAATAGCCCAGTCATGGGAAGAATGAAGAAGAATGAATGTGCAACACCTTTGTCTCCTGCCCTTTCTATCTGTGCAAGGAGCCAAGTCTCCATCTCCTCATTAACACTGGGAGGTCTATAACAAACTCCAATGATAACCTTTGTAGTACGCACACCCATGTGCAATTCCACCCATAATACTTCAGCCTCATCACACTCTCCATCAGCTAGGTCCTCATTCCCACTCACTTCTCACATAGAGACAGACACCACCACCCCTCTATTTTACCTTGTCTCTTAGAAAGAGAGCATAGCCAGGATAATTAATAGCTCAGACATGTCAAATCCCATGCCAATACTGAGGCTATTGCCGGCAATGGCACCACCGATTCCCAAAAGCAGTTTCTGTACTACTTTTGGCGACTTCGGGGTGCGATTTCAATGGTCATCTGTGCAGAAACCCGCACAGATGTCTCTGAAATCACCCCCGAAAGTCGGAACTGACATGTGGGAATGAAATTGTGCGATTTCAGCTGAACTTGCACAATTTCATTCCCACATGTCAGTGCAAACCTAGGCTGAATATGCTCCTCCTTTGTCTCCTGCAGCATCACTTATCCTTATGCATAGAAACCATTTCACCTTGAGAGCCTCCTGAAGAAGCATACCCTGTAAAACATGTTAAGAATATCCCTTGACACCATCTTTTTCAACATCAAAGTTATTCTTATTTATTACAACTAAGCAATATATGATTATTTTTGTATGAATATCGTGGACAGGATATACAAGGTGTTGTGCATGATTTGGTGATACAATTCCTTTTGCAGTCCTTTTTAAATCATTCTGTGTGGAATAAAATATATGAAGTTTTAATATTTTAGTTTGTTGCATCTCATTCCTGAGATTGTGAGCACCTAAAAATTCCTACATTTGCCTATTTTTCTGCTTGCTCCATACTACTCTGGGATGTGGTGCCCACTCTTTAAATGTTTAGAAGGTATGGAAATGCTATATTTAGAAAAATCATTACACATACATTCATTTATATACTGTTTGCGTACAATATGCAGCATGTCATACTCATTTGCACTGAGAATCCTTTGACATATGTTGCGTTTTATTTAGATTCTGTAATACATTTTGAAGAACCTTATTTTTTTTTTCTTTAAGGCAAAAAAATCAATACCATGTTTATTACTTGAATTGATTTTATCTAACCTCTTCAGATCTGACCTCACCTTCCACATCTACCCTCTGGATCTTCTCAGTGTTTGAGAGCTTTATTCTCATTAATGAGACAAACATTCGGTGCAGAGATTCGAAACGTATTATGACAGAAAGAGCAGCAAATACAACAGCTTATTCAACAGAGGCAGCAAAACATAATATAGCATATAGAGCTTCATTGCTGAAATGGTAAAGAAGATCAGAATTGCAGGATTTTAGGGTTCATTTACTAAAATATATCAAGTATTTTAAATGGGTTTGATATTTTACTTGTGCAAAAACGGGGAGAAAAAAACGCGCTGATAAAATGAATGAAAAAAACTCAAAACATAGTGAACAAGCAGCTAGCTAAAAATAGATAAACTGTGCAATAGGATAAAACATAACATATTGCAGCGCTAATAAAGTCTGTAAATGATGAATAGACAATACCACATTGAAAGTGGAAGTGAAATCCAAAAAGTAGATGGAATAACAAATAAAGTTCAAAAATTGATGCAAAAATTGTAGATATTAGGAGATAAGCGTGATCCAACTATCATCAACGTGCTCCACCACTCAGTGTAAGATGGACTCTTACCAACATGGAAAGACTTTACTACGGAGTCAAATGCGCTCAGATAAGTGTATCATCAGCAATCAGCCATCACACATCCTCCAGGAACAGATGCTGTTCAGTAATCCGAATATGAATCAATGGACGTGGGGCAAACGGTGTGAATTGTGTATATAAATGAAGGAGAATATCTACATAGTGTAATAACGTAAACACTCATTTATTAAACAAAACAGGATTAAGCCCAAGTTCACACTGAGCTGCGGGAATGAAGCCATGTGAGTTCAGCTGAACTCGCATGATTTCACTCCCCCATGTCAGTCCCGATTTCGGTCACAATTTCAGAGACATTTGTGCAGGTTTCTGCACAGATGGCAATGTAAATCGCAACCGAAATCGCAAAAAGTAGTACATAATTTACTTTTTGACATCGGTGCAGTGCCGCAGATGCGGCGTCGCACCGATTAGGACGGTGCCATTGACAGCAATTGCCGTCGATTTGACATGCGATTTATCATGTCAAAATGCATGTCAAAACACTCCAGTGTGAACCAGGGCTTAAAGTACTCACATCTCAGAAGATAAAAGCAGGCATGTATGCAATGTGAACCATGCATGAAGCTCGATAAGTTGGTGTACACAGCAAAGCAAGCGTGGCAATGGCATGTACATAGGCTCCGCCCTACATGTTTCATCAGAACTGACATCATCGGGGGTCTTTATTAGCGCTGTAATATTTTTTGTTTTGATAGTTTACTTCATTCAGAGTTCAATTCACAAATATAAACATCCAATAGGTGTAAAATTGATTTTTTTTTTCCACATGGAAGGGCTGTTTACCTTTTGAAAGTCTCTATTTTTCATGAATTGGTCTTTTACTCCATAAATCTGTATTTTATCTCCAATTCAAATGGCTTCAGTTTAACGTCTGTTCAATAGACGCCTCATAGAACATTTAAAAATAAAGAAAAAAAAGGAAAATGGGATTTGTGGTATGCTCATAAAAAAAACCTAAGCCAAAAAAAAATTACATAATATTTATGTTCTTTCCTTATATTAAAATAGAGCTCATTTGCTTTTGATGTTAATCTGGTTCAGGACATACTGTACATAAGCCATTACATCAAAAGTATTTTATAAGCCATTACATCAAAAGAGTTGTATACATCATAAAGAATCCTGACCATGCAGATATTCATCTGATGTGTTTCTTGGTACAAAGCCCACTTTTTGGAGGATGCGTATTGGTTATGTTTAGGACCATCAACCATCTATGGTAAAAAGCTTCTCAAAAACTCCCCTCCAGAAATGAGGTGCCAGATCTGAGGAATAACAGCAGAAAAAGAAATAAGAAAATATGATGAGTAAACTTTCATAGATAGCAGCAGAGTATAGGGACTCCTATGGTGTAAGTATTCCTCTAAAAAAGCATGATGCCAAGTCTAAATCTCAAAACTTAAAGTGATTGTAAATGATCACCTTGTAAAACAACTCATTCAGTTTCAAATAGAAATTAAAGGAAAATCAGATGCATTAAAATCGGATCCACAGTCGTACGACTGTCGTGTCGTACCAGTGTGAAATTTGCCTTAGACAGATTTGTGAACAATATTTGAGAGAAATAGGCCTTTTGTTTACATAGAAAAAGTCGTAGATCTTTGAGTTCAGCTCATATAAATAGGGGCAAATTTTGCTCAGTGTATGTAGCACAATACATATTGGCCTAAATCGATGAAGAAATTTGATTTTTTTTTCATTTTTTTTATTGGATATGTTTTATAACAGAAAGTAAAAAATACATTTTTTATTTTTCAAAATTGTCAGGCTTTTTTTGTTTATGGTGCAAAACATAAAAAATGCAGAGGTGATCAAATACCACCAAAAGAAAGCTCCATTTGTTGGGGGGAATTTTTTTTTTTTTTTTTTTTTATTTGGGTACAGTGTTGCATGACCGCGCAATTGTCAGTTAAAATAACGCAGTGCCGTATCACAAAAAATGGGCTGGTCAAGTGGTTAAGCACACCCCTTGTGAATGAGGCCTAATGGAAAGTACAGTTCTACAGCTGAATGGATCTTGGAACCAGTCCTGGGACAAGGTCATCCAGAGTACAAATTGCCAAATTGCACCCTCCCCCCCCAAGATGTATGAGTATTATGTGTCAGCAAAATCCCCCACCCCATAAAAATTAGACACTAATCTGCATGCTTATCCCCTAAGTATAAATCTCCCTCCTCCCAGTACAAATCTGCCCCCCCTACTGAAATTCCCTCCTTCCCAGCACAAATATTTGTCCCCCATCACACCAGCTAAAATCCTCTCTCCCCATATGCCCCAGCACAAATCTGTCCCCCCTCCAAAAAAATTTCCCCTTCCTAGCACAAACCCCTCAAATGTCCCCCCTGAGCACAATTCTTCTCCCCCCACTCCAAATAGTGGGGGGGACATCCTCTCAGCATGATATCCTCTCCCCCAATTCCTCATCTCCCCATAGTTCCCCTCCTAGCACAAATACCCCCAATCATCCATATTAGCACAAATCTCCCCTCCCCCAAAATAAATCCCCCTCCTAGCACAAATCCCTCCCCTCTCTACCATATCACCTTTTCTAGCACACACCCTCCAAATCACCTCTCCTAGCACAATTCCTGTTCCCCCATCCCAACACAAATTCCCCCAAATCACCACTCCTAGCACACCTCCACAAATTTCCCCTCCTAGAACCATTCTTACCCCCTATCGCCCCCCCCCCCCCCAATTTCCTCTGCCCAACACAAATCCCCTCCCCCCCATCTCCTTGTGGTACCCCCCCACATCACATGACACCACAGTGCCCAGGGCAGCCGCCCCTCCTGCCCACCCCTTGTCCTGGCCCTGCTTGAAACTCACAGAACAGACTTACGATTAAACAATGGTACAAGTTTACTAGAGTTCCTTAATACACAGCAATGCATTGCACATTTCTACGCTTATATCAATACATTGCAAAATATACCTTCAGAGAATCTCTTATCAGTGCAATATATGAGAAAAGTTTGTGTTAGCAGGCAGCGTATGACATGAAGTCTACCACTGACGCGGGTCACTGAATTTTTTTATTTTATTCAGTGGTAAAACATCTCTCTTCGAGAGTGGTTAACTGATCTTGATAGCACTGTAGATAAAAATCACTGTGTATTAGAGTCAATCTTGTAATAGGAGAATTTCAGGCAATTGTGGATTTCAGTCTGGCATTTCGAATCTTACTGAAAGAGGTCATGTTTACCATGGTGTTTTCACCTAGGAAAGTCTAGAGATCTTGGGAAAATGTATAGTAGCTACAGGCAACAGCGGGAGGCATCAAGCATGTGCTGAAAATAGAACACGACTCTCTGGCCACTGTCGTGTTCTGATTGTACGAAGAGCGGCTTACCGCGTTGATTCTATCAACTCTGACGCAACTAAAGGCTCCTGTGTCAAGACTGACTGGCTTATGCTTAACCCTTTCTGTAGTTCCTGCAGAATGTGCACAGTGTCTGCATTTATATCACAGGCAGAAAGAGAGCATTCAAAGTCTTCAGATAGTCACGTGTATATGGGAAATGTATATTTCAAATAAGCTTCGTATATGTCTGAAGGTATTTCTACCACCGAAAGAGAATGGTATTATGTTAGCAGCATACATTTACGATCAGTCTTGTTTTCTATTCTTTTTTATGTTGATATATTGACAGAAATGGGAAATACCAAAAATACAAAGACATAGCTTCCAACTGTCCCTGATTTCGAGGGACTGTCCCTGATTTGGAACAAAGGCCCTCTGTCCCTCTTTTCTCCTCATTTGTCCCTCATTTTGGTCTGATTCATATAGTTGTATATAAAATGCACTTTTTTTTTTTTTGCACTTTCAAAAACTGTTTCCCAGTGCTAAACCTTTCGTTCAATTTCTAAATGGCTGCATTTGTAAATTTCCCAACCGATATAAAGGAATTGTAGTGGTTAAAAAAATCACTCGTGGATTTAACTAATATTTTTTTATATAATTCTCCTTTAAGTGGGGGGGGGGGGGGAAGCAGGGGGTGTGTCCTATGCCTGCTTACTTTTGCTAAAAGGTGTTCCTCATTCCCATCTGAGAAAATTGGAAGGTAGGCAAGGATAAGTAAAACAAAAGAAAAAATACAGAACAAAAGCAGGTAAGGGGTTTTGGAGCCTGGTCCCCAGCTGGAGCTCACCAAAGAAAAGAAGGGGAGCAAGTGGACTATCTTGGTACAATGCAAAGAGGGATACAATTGAATATGTAAACAATCATATCAAATTTAGAAAAAGTTTGATACATAATACATGACAAGAAGAGTCAATAGTAAATTAAAAACATAGGTGACTTGGTCATGGACAGTGTTTCAACTAGTTTTGCGGACTGGGCCACTTCATCAGGAAAAACATCTGCAATTTAATCGACACAAGATCAATGACAATATAGTCAATCATATACAAATATAAATATATGCAGTTCGGGGGGCGTGTCCAAGATGGCCACCGGACCAGACGTGTCCTGAGGGAGCTCTGAGATTCTGCCAGCATAACATCCAAATCCCTGCAGTATCCGACCCAGAACCGGGCTTGAAAGGTACCGGAGAGACTCGGGATCAGTATGCCAGGAGGAAGATACACCCAGTCGTCTCGTGAGTCCAAAAACACCCCGAAAAAACCGGCCTCCACAGCGCGCCTATCTCCCGCCACGGCGACCAGCATGGCGTCTCAGGCTGAGGGCACAGACACGGCGCTGCGGGAGCAGAACAACTTTGAGGCCCTCATGCAGGCTATTACAACCTGCCAAACCACCCTGACAGGGAAAATAGAGAGCATGCAGCTGGATATAAGCCTCATACACAGAGACATGGACTGTTTCCGCTCTAGGCTCACTGAAGCTGAAAGGAGAGTGGGGGATGTGGAGGACACACTGCAAGATCAGGGAGTCTCACTCCGCACGCTGCAAACAAAAATGAAAGTCTTGGAACCACGTGCAGAGGATGCTGAGAACAGAAATCGCAGGAACAACCTCCGGATAGTGGGATTACCTGAGGGCGCAGAAGGTAAAGACCCCACGGCATTTACTGAGCACTTGCTGCGTACCCTTCTACCAGATGCCAAGTTCTCTGATGTCTTTGTGGTGGAGAGGGCACATAGAATGCGTGCTACCCGGGGGCCCCCGGGAGCTCCTCCACGCACATTTATACTAAAGCTCCTGAATTTCCGAGATTGAGATCAAGTTCTGTGGGAGGCATGTTATTTCCCGCCCGTCTAAGAGTTCAAGATGGAGAATCTGCGCGGTCTTTTACTTCTCCTGAAGAAGCATCCAGGTGGCTTGAAACAATACCGCGAGGATGAATCGATCGACCTCATTGAATCTCCTTATACCCTGAGTTTTACTTAAGCCAAGATCACTCTCACCAGCCGATTCCAGGATCAGCATAACTTTTCTCCACAGCTTACCTAGCCTGCGGTAACTAAATTACCCTGATAATCTTCTCCGGTACTGTGAGTATGTAATGCTGCTGGCTAGAGAACATATGTGCCAAAAATGCTGAAGTAAGGTTTATGATCGCACTTAATCAGTTGATAAGGGGGGCTGAAATCCCCAGTTTGTAACATGTTCCAATTTAAGCAAGGTACCCCCAGAATTTTCTGGGAGACATTTTGATCTGCAGGGATCGTTTATCCGGATATCTTGTCTCACTGACTGATCTTCAGGAACACAGACTAAGTCGTTCTGGTTTCCCACTGTTCACGGGCCCCATGGGCAGTTTGGTTTGGGGGTACAAGCATCCCGAAGTTTGGGGGGCGGTGCGGGGAGGGGGGAGGGAGGGAAAGTTTGGAGTAGGGTTTTTTTCCCCAGGTTAGGCTGCAATTTTGTAGCTGTGTTTTTTTTCTTTTTCTTTTTATTTTCCATATATAAGGTTTTCACCTGTGTCAGAGTGTACAATCAGTATTTTACTCAAAACAAGATCTGCAATCCTAGTTTGCTATTATTAGAGAGTGCAAGATATTCAGATTACTGCGTAATCATATATATATGTTTCCCTAAGTATATTATATTACTGTGTGAGCTCTGTATGGAGTCCATGTTGTATCAATCATGTGGCACATATCCCAGGGCAATAGAATGAGTCCCCTTAATGTTATGTCTTGGAATGTACGAGGCCTGAACTCCAGGATAAAACGCTCCTTGGTCTTTACTTACATTAAAAAATATAACCCACACATATGCATTTTGCAGGAGACACACTTAACAGGGAGCAGGATACTGGCTCTAAAAAAGCCCTGGGTGGGTTCTTATTATCACTCTATGTACTCTACGTACTCCAGGGGAGTTAGTGTCCTGATCCACAAATCATTGCTCTTCACATTGTTGGATCTCCATCTAGATCCCGAGGGGAGGTATGTTGTCATGCATGCTATGTGCGACAGGATTGAAATGGTAGTGGTGGGCCTATATGTTCCACCCCCAGCCTCTGTGACAATTTTACACAAACTGACCCCTATACTGGCTCAATATCCGGCAGCAGCCATACTTTTGGCTGGAGACTTTAACATGCCCCCAGACCCCAGTATGGATAGACTCGGTGACGATAGGGCTGTTGATTCCCCACTGATGCGCTGGGCGGAGGGATATGGTCTTGTTGATATATGGAGATGGCGGTACCCCAGGGAGAGGCAATATACATGTCACTCTGCTACATACGCCTCATTCTCGAGAATTGATCTGTTCTATGCCAGTGGTCCTATCCTCTCCCGTGTCGAGGAGGTTAAGATCCTACCACGTGGCATTTCTGACTACGCCCCCCTGCTTTTGCAACTTAACACGGACTCGCCAGTGGGCACAGGCCTTTGGCGAGTTTCGAGGTTTTGGATAACGGATGAACGTGTCGCCCCTGAGGTGGTGGGGGAGATGAATACATACTGGCTACAGAACAGAGCAACAGCTCCCCCTCCAATGGTATGGGATGCCTTCAAGGCATACACACGAGGACAGTATCGCATGATTATTAACAAAGTCAGGAAAACTAATAAGCTTGCACTGGAGGAAGCGGAGGGACGGGCTCAGAGCCTGGAGTCTAGCTATGTCAATACCAAAGATGCTGGGACCTATGCCACACTTCAGGCCCTACACCGTGAGATAGCGTTGTTGCGAGCAACTGCGACTCGCAAGCTCCTGCTCTCACAGTCGCAGAGGATATTTGAACAGGGGGAGAGGTCGGGGAAACTGCTGGCATGGCTGGCTAGGGAGCGCTCCACCATAACACACATTGCCAACATAAAGGATGATATGGGACATCCTCTGGCCGATCCTGCAATGATTAATGCAAGATTTGCCCAATTTTATGAACTCCTATATACGTCTAGGGCAGACTACACCATAGATGCCCTGCAACACTTTCTGGGACAAGTAGAATTTCCGGTTTTATCAGAGGAACAAAAAAGCAAACTATACGCGCCTATTACCCTTGAAGAAGTGCAGACGGCAATCTCATCACTGCAATCTGCAAAATCCCCAGGCCCAGACGGTCTACGGACCGAATTTTATAAATCAAATAGCGAGTCTCTGGCACCCCAGTTTCATGAGCTTCTGATATCTATGCTGGAAGGTCAATGCCTCCCCCCATCGATGTGGGAGGCTGTGATTGTCGTAATACCTAAACCCCGTAAGGACCCCGAGCTCTGTGAGTCATACCGGCCTATCTCGCTACTAAATGTTGACGCTAAGATAATCACAAAAATTCTAGCGAACCGGCTCAACTCAGTCATCCTTTCCCTGGTTCATGGGGACCAGACCGGTTTCATGCCAGGGAAGGGAACAGACATTAACCTGCGCCGGTTGTATACGAATATATCCCACGCGGTGGCCACGGGTTCCCCTGGAGTGGTGGCCTCTCTAGATGCCGAAAAGGCGTTCGACTTGGTCGAGTGGGAATATCTCTGCCACGTATTAGCAAAATTTAACATCGGGCCTAAATTTATCTCATGGATTAAGCTGATGTATGCCAATCCCACTGCCAGAGTCAGAACAAATGGATCCCTCTCCCCCCCCCTTTAAATTACACAGGGGCACGAGACAGGGTTGTCCATTATCCCCGGGATTGTTCGCCCTGGCTATTGAACCTCTCGCTATACTTATTAGGTCCTCCGTGGTTACAGGGGGAATGGAGGTGGGCCCTCTGAAGGAACAAATTTCCCTATATGCGGACGACGCCCTTCTTTATCTCCCAGACGCTTCTAACTCCCTTGAGGAGACCTTGAGAACCATAGATCTATTTGGCTCCTTCTCTGGAATACGCATTAATTGGAACAAATCTATACTTTTTCCAATCTCCCAGCCACCCTTACTCCCTCCACCCCACATACCCCTGCAAGTGGTTACTAAATTCCGGTATCTGGGCATTGAAATACAGAAAGACCTTTCTTGTTATTTGACAGACAACGTATACCCCATTTTACAACAACTGACACGAAGATGTCTAACATGGAAGTCCCTCCCCCTGACACCAGTAGGTAGAACGAACCTCCTAAAAATGATATTCCTCCCCAAATTTTTATATGTGTTTAGGAATACCCCAGTTCCTATACCTGAATCATTCTTTAAGCAATTAGATCGAGTGATCAATTCTTTCATTTGGGCGGGTCAGACCCCTAGGGTGGCTAGAACAAGTCTGCAGCTTCCCCTATCTGCAGGTGGGTTGGCACTGCCGTGCTTCAAACAATATTATTGGGCAGCAGTACTGGTGACGGTACGTTGGTGGTTTGTTCAGTCACAGAATAATCCGGCAGTTAACCTAGAGGCAGCCATATTAGGGTCGTACTCAGCCTTGAGTAACCTGGTATTCAGGGGCCCAAAGGCACAAGATACGATGACGGTCCCCATGCGCACAACCGTCAGGGTATGGGAGCAGTTGACAGCTAAGATTAATCCGCCACAAACCTTTTCACCCTACACGCCACTATGGGGTAACCCTAAATTGCCACATTTGTTAATGATTCCAGACCCAGCAGTGTGGGCAAACTATGAAATTAAGATCCTACAGCATATCATGCCAGAGGGCAAACTTCTTTCATTTGATGAAATGCGACAGACCTTTCAACTCCCCACCAAAATGTTTTTCCGCTATCTGCAGCTGAGACACGCAATTCAGGCCCAATTCCCTTCAGAGATTCAACTACAGTCACACACGGTGGAGCGTTTCCTTATTTCCAAAACGGTAGACCGTGTCCTCTCCTCGCTGTACCTCCGGGTGTCCCTGGGGGTTGATGGCCAGGGGTCCAGGCTATTTAATAAGTGGAAGTCGGATGTGCCCTCCCTGGCGGACGAGGACTGGGAGGAAGGCATTCAACAATATATCCCTCTGATGATATCTGCCAGGGATAGGTACATCCAATTAAAATTCCTCCATCAAGCTTACTATACACCTCAAAGGCTTGCTAAAATATATCCTTCTTATTCTGATAGATGCCCAAAATGTAACTCTGATACGGGTGCTTTTCTACATGTGGTGTGGTCATGTCCCCTTCTCCAACAGTTTTGGGGGGAGGTGGTACAATACGTCAACCTGATTGGGAACCTGACAGTGGCACTGGACCCTCGTGTCCTCCTCCTGGGGATTTGCGATACACTTACCACGAACACCCACAAGAGGCTATTCATTTTCTATGCCATTCTAATTAAATGGAAGCAGGCAGACCCTCCAACGGTGGGGCAGTGGAAAGCGCTCATTGATAAGACCCTTCCACTTTACAAACTCACGTATATGAGCCGGAAATGTCCCAAAAAATTTGAGAAAATTTGGGGTGCATGGGCCTCTAGATAGATGTATATTGCTGGAAGAGCTCCCCTGGAAGAGCCCTCTGGGCTCACACATAGCCAACATGGTTAAGAAATAATAGGAATACCCACAAAAAAATATTAAGAAAATGTGCCTTTATTTCTGTGGGGAGTACATTATTACCAATATAATGCTGCAATGGAGAACGAATACTTGCTATCACGGTATGATCTGAGATGTCTTGTTTTTTATTGTAAGATCTGATATTATCTTTTCTAGATTGTTAATACCCTTCTTTTTTGTTTAATCCTCCCTTGTGATTTTTTATATTTACATATCTGCAACTGTACTTCTTTTATGATTTGTACTGAAAATTTTCTCCAATGAAGATAAATAAAAACGTTACTGTTAAAAAAAAAATATATATGCAGTTCAGAAAAATGTATATTGTACAGGGGGGGGGGGAGATGTGAGGCTGCTTACCCATGTCCTGATGTACATACGGAACAAGGCGTCACCAGTAGGGTCTCCCACGACGACTGGAGGAGATTTAACAAGTCAAAAGGAAAAATGAATGTGTTTCATTCTGTTTTCATTATTTATTTTCTTTTTTTTTGTAACACTACCCCAGCAGGGGCCATTGTAACTGTCCACAGGTTCTTTCCCCAATCAGTGCAGGTAGCCAGGCACCCAGCAGCATCTCATCAACACAGGCTCAGTAAACAGGCCAGGGGTGTCTTTTTAAAGTTTACTGCTCAGTAACCATGAATTTGGGAGGTCAGTAGGCTATGAGATACTTCAAAACGTTTGATGCCGAAATTGCAGAGGACTCTTCTCTACCTTTAGGCTGGGATCACACTGTCATGCAGAGCGGCTCACAGCAGGGGTCCGGTGCGTCCCTGTTCACTGTTTCAAGTTCAAATTTTTGGCTAAATTCGGATCTGAAGAGGACCAGAAGATGCGCAAGACTCCTGGTCAATTCGCTCGGCAGCCGTCCTGGAGCTGTGTGAACCGGCTCCATTGAGAGCCGGTCACAGTCTCCTGACATGCAAATTGGATGTGGGGAAACCTACATCCAATTCGCAATAGTGTTAGCCCAGCCTTAAGGAGCAGCAATACTGTATCCTCCCCAGCTGTGGACACCAGGAGGATTGCTGAATAAGTTTTAGCAGAAAATGGGCTCAAATGGTCTAGTTTCTGGCAACTGCAGAACTATTAGGCACTGCACACAGCAAGGGTTTGGCTTTATTCACAGATCTTGGCAATGATCAGTCCAGAGAAAACAACATCCCACCATTCAAGGAAGGTGGGATCCAAACGCAAGCAGGCCCATTCCCTTAAACTCCTTGATCCATCTCCACAGAGGAAGAAGACAGCAGAATTTTCAGGGTTCCAGTCTGTTTAATAGTAGACCAGCCACCATCTGAGCACACCTCCCCAGAGAGTGGCTAGGCCCTACTAAATATTCAGGCCAGGAATCTGAATCCTCCCGCCCTAAGCTCCAGAAATGTCTTCCAGAGACAGGGGGAGGTAATCAAACTCCCAGCCAGTAAAACCCCAAACAGACTGTACTAAACAATTTCTGCTTCTGTGTATACAGCAGAAGCTAATACTACATTTGCCTAACAACCTAACTGTGAGGGTGCTACATTTTAATTGCAGCAATCTAAAAAAAGAATCTGTCAGTGAGTAGTCCCTAAGGCTCCATGCACACTAGCTTAAAATCTCTGCTTCTACAGGAGTTTCCATGTTGTCCTATGGGTCCATGCACATGAGGACGATTACAAGCATATTTTGAGCTCAACCTTTAAAGGCAGGGAAAAAACCCTTCTGGTTTGCGTTTCTGATAGGAGCTTTCTGGCAAAAAAATGCAAAACTCGCCTAAACTTTGTACTCTATATGAGCGTTTTTTTTCTGCAAAGGAAACAGGCATTTTTTTAAGCCTAGTGTGCATGGAGCCTGAAGGGATAAACAGGAAAAAATGGATGAAGAGGAGAGACATCTGTGGTTGGAGAGATATCTAGACATGAGTTATACACTAGTTACATATAGTTACATAGTAGGTGAGGTTGAAAAAAGACACAAGTCCATCAAGTCCAACCTATGTGTGTGATTATGTGTCAGTATTACATTACATATCCCTGTATATTGCGGTCATTCAGGTGATTATCTAATAGTTTCTTGAAGCTATCAATGCTCCCCACTGAGACCACCGCCTGTGGAAGGGAATTCCACATCCTTGCCGCTCTTACAGTAAAGAACCCTCTACGTAGTTTAAGGTTAAACCTCTTTTCTTCTAATTGTAATGAGTGGCCACGAGTCTCACTATATTGCCAAAAGTATTGGGACACCTGCCTTTTCACACACGTGAACTTTAATAGCATCCCAGTCTTAGTCCGGTCAATATTGAGTAGGCCCACCCTTTGCAGCTATAACAGCTTCAACTCTTCAGGGAAAGCAGTCCACAAGGTTTAGGAGTGTGTCTATGGGAATGTTTGACCATTCTTCCATAAGTGCATTTGTGAGGTCAGACACTAATGTGGACGAGAAGGCTTAGCCTGCAGTCTCCACTCAAATTCACCCCAAAGGTGTTCTATCGGGTTGAGGTCAGTCAAGTTTCTCCACCCCAAACTCACTCATCCTTGTCTATAGTGTAGTTGTAGAGATATCCAAGCAGTGCTAAGCTGGCCATATACAGGTTAAATTTCAAACCAATTTCATGGCCTGCGGAATTTAGACCAAATTTGTTCTGTGGGTAGCCTTAAAGGCATCATCTGGATATATAAAAGTCTATTTTATAATCAAGTTTTATCAAAGGAGCCAGTGGGAGTGTCTCCAATCAGATGCAGGCCTAAACAAAAGAATCTCTAGAATGTTCCCCGAAGGGAAGAACAGCAAAAATGGAGGAAGAGGAGGAAGAGAGACATTTTTTATAGTTAAAGAGAGATATAGTTGAAGAGATAGGGTTAAGCTAGCCATACATGAACAGAATTTCCAGCCAGTTTCTGCTGAATCAAATTTGTTCTGTAGGTGAAACTGAAGGCATCTCCCAATCCCAGAATCCTATGATGTCAGCATAGAATGTCAAAAGTGACTCTGCAGATAGCAGAGAGAAGAGACAGCAGTTAGGGACCACACTAAGTGCTTTGGATTGAGGCAAGTACACACCATAGAGGGATATGCTTTGTTTATTTTTCATTTCAGAGGTTTACAACCACTTTAAATAAAAATGCCAACACTGATCACTACATTGCTATCAAATTCGAATCAAATTTGCTGAGGAAAATCCAAATAACATACAAGAAAGGTAAAAAGATTAAAATAAAATGAATTGTACTTCCTTCAACTGTCACTGAAAAATACTTTGGCATTAGCGTGTGTTCTTGAATCTTGAAGTAGGCTTTTCATACGTAGAATTGTGCAAAACAAAGTAATTTGTATTCTTTTTTTAGCTATAATACATGCATTATCTGACATGGCCACCATTATTTTTAACCATGTGGCTGTTAGTTTCAACTTTCCTTAGTTGTTACTGCCATATGGTTGTCATGGTAAATAATGAATGCTATAGTTTAGTGAATTAAAGTGACTGTAAAGGTTTTTTTTTTTTTTAAATAACAAACATGTCATACCTCCATTGTGCAGTTTGTTTTGCACAGAGTGGCCCCGAACACTGACTTCTGGGGTCTCTCAGTGGCTCTTGTGGCTCCTCCTCTTATCAGATAACCCCCTAGGAGAAGCGCTCTCCCAGGGGTTACCTTGCGGGCGCACTCCCGAGTCCAGCATTTGCGTCTATAGCCACGAATGCTGAACTCGTACCCACACCCTGGCGCTTACGTCATTGGATTTGATTGACAGCAGCAAGAGCCAATGGCTGCGCTGCTATCAATCTATCCAATCAAGAGCCAAGAACCCTGGGCAAAGGAAGAGCGCATCTCTGCCAGGTGAAATTCCAGGGCTCAGGTAAGCAAAACGGGGGTGCATTCAGGTGAAAAAACATGAGGGTTTACAACCCCTTTAAACTTATTGTCATAATTGTGTGCAGGATTAATTGTTTGTTCAAACCTATATATATTGAGAGAAATACTGTATGTAGGTTGTCCTTGTCAATCTCCATCTGAAAATACTTCTTGCCCAACTGCTTCTGGCTTTTTTGCTTCCTAAGGATCCAAAAAGCATGTAGGAAGTGGAGTCAAAGTGAAGTACGAATTCCTACTCTGCATTTTTTAACTGGCTAGATACCAATAATCTGTTGATGCTACTGGATCTGTATGACAGAAACAGACATTTTCAGAAAGAAATTATCAATAGCAGCCTATACGTTTCTCTCAGTACATTTTACTTTTAAATAAAATGATTATGTGTTTCTATTAAAAAAAATTCAGCTTTGCATTTAGAAGTAGATAATAGATACCTACGGTTATGACTATTTTTGCTGTTAAAACTATGCAAGCACCACACTATTGATCATACCATAGATCTATTCTAAACACATGCTTACCATTAGAAGTTTGACTGGATGTGTCTCAATGTGGTCAGTGAGTGTATATACACTCACTGGCCACTTTATTAGGTACACCTGTTCAATTGCGTGGTAACACAAATTGCTAATCAGCCAATTACATGGCAGCATGTACGTGTGTTGCGTTTGATATAAAATATGTTTTTTTTTTATTATAACACTGGAACAGCATTCAGACACAGATCTTTTCAAACAAATGCTGTTGGATACAATGGGAACGTAGATACCATTGTTGTATTCAATTGACAGTTTGTGATGTATATGGTTGTATTCTTGTATGTTGAGATTCTTGAATGTTATGTACTATGTATGTTTACTTTTTTTAAAATCCAATAAAAAAGAGTTGAAAACAATCAATTGACAGTTTGAATAGGCTATTGTCTCTATTGCTACAGTAAACAGGTAAGAAAGGGTCTCTTAAACTGAAAAGAATGACTGTTAGTCGGTTGTTAAAGTGGTGTTCCGGCCGAAATTATACTTTTTAAATAAAAATACCCCTATAATACACAAGCTTAATGTATTTTAGTAAAGTTAGTCTGTAAACTAAGGTCTGTTTTGTTAGTTTATAGCAGTAGTTTGTTATTTTATAAACTTACAGCAGGCCGTGGCCATCTTAAGTGTGGGCATCTGAAGCCAGACTGTATTTCTTGCTGGATCTCATCCTTGCAGTTCTCGCACATGCTCAGTGCAGCACAAGCAGTGTAATAGGTTTCAGGTCAGGTTTCCATAGCAACGACAGTTTCAGAGGAAGTTGCCGCCCCTTCCCAGAAGGCATTGCAAACAGGAAATGATGCGATGGGCCGCGGCCAGGGAGGAGAGAGTGAAAAATGAATACAGCAGATATGCAGTAGGTGCTGAGAAAAAAAATAAAAAAATATCCAATTTGTTTACAGTGCACAGTTTAGTGAGGGATGCTGAAGAGTTGTAAAAGTGGGTGGAACTCCACTTTAAGGTAAATGGGTTTGTAACCATTGTCAACAAACTGAGCTATATAAAGGTTGCCAGGCATAAGCTGGAGGGCCACTCATCGTGGATTAACACCAGAGCAGGAAGAAGGATCTGTAATCAGTGAACAAGAAGGTGCCTGATCTCCAGAAGCCTCGTTGTCAACAAAGATCATGAACACAGTAACAGGAGCTAAGTAACTTTTAAGTGTATTTCTACTGTTACAGACCATAGGATGCTTATTTGCTAGGCATTTTGCTTGTTATAGATATCTGTCAATCTTGTACTGTATTTCTAATATTGTAATAGTTTTGTATGTACAGCATTTTTGTATAGTAAAAGCACATTTACACACAGCAGAGGCCTCAGCTTCCTTGCTTATACCACAAAGTAACCTTGCTAGATATGCAAGCAAAACATTGGGGGCTTGTCCGGGATTGTGCTTAAGTTCAGCTCAAGCAGACTTGTTTTTTTGCTGTGGTGTGTTGTGTAGCTTGTGCTAGGTAAAAATTCTGCGTAAGCAAAAGAGAAGAGGACAGTGTCCACAATGAGTTGGTACTTCCTTCATGCTATTTATACTGAAACACATAGAAGGGAGAAGGCAGAGGCAGAAGTTAAGGTATTAAAAGACCAGCTAGCAGTTTCTTCAGAGTGTGTTTATTCAACTGCTTGTAGCGCTGATGATTTGCAAGAGCGGTGTGCAGCCCTCATGACCAAATCAAGTAATGCCTTAAGGAAAAGGAAGGGGCGTAAACCTGTTAGCAAAGCCAGGGTACGTGCCACTGTCACATCCCAAAACTGGGATTGTGAGGATGTGCTCTCCTCAAATGATAGCGAGGATAAGGAGATAGAGTTTGATATTTCTGATGATGATCTACTAGTGGGAAAGAAAAAGTATGCCAGACCTCTTATTACTAAGCATAGGAAAAGGCTACATGATAGAGAGGATATGGCAGATGGGGGGGTTGCATTATCGCAACCCCAGAGATGTTGAATTTGAAGAAGTACAGGAGTTTACACAAACTGAACTCCATGAGCTGGCAAAACAATACAAACAAAGGTCTGGGGAGCCCTTATTGAGTTGGTTCCTACGCTTGTGGGATGAAGGGGTGGACAGTGTTGTTTTGCCAGGTAAGGAAGCAGTGGCTATGGGAGTGTTTACCCATGATCCACAATTGAGTCAGGCAATGCGAAAAGCCCAAGAGTTTATGGTGAATTTTTCACTGTTAGACCTCGTGAGAGATGGAATAGTCTGAGTATACGCTAGTCCTACTGACCTGGAAAATACCTACTCAATAGGAAAGGTATTTCCAGGTTACATGAGATGGGTTGTATAATCGGATTAAATACGTTTCCAGAATGGATGGGTCCAGATATGGAACCCTTTATGTCTGCTCTGTGCTCTAAGGTAATGAAGTCTGCGCCATTTAATCTCAGGGCTCCTTTATTGTCCTTGCTGGGTGGCCTGGGATTAAACAGCAATATTCATGAAACCACTACCCTTTTAAGCCAGTTGGGGGAGCTAGAGGAGACTAAAACAAAACCTGTCAGGGCAGTAGATAAGGTCAAGGCCAGACAGGAACAATACAAGCAGAAAATAACTTTTACAGGGAAGAAAGGGAATATGGGGGAGAAGACAGGAGATGAAGAGAAAACCAGGCTAGTTATCTCTAGGAAACAAATGTGGGTGGATCTATTAAAGGCAGGAGTACCTAAAGATGAGATAGATGGATGGATTTCTACTGCAGAAATGCTGAAGAGGTGGAAACATTTATTGGGGAAAACTGTCAGGGTTAGAAACACTACTCCTAGTGAAGATAACATCAGCCTAGACTTAGAGAAAACAAACCAGAGGAGTTACACTTTTGCAAGGAACTCCTTCCCATCACAAAGAAGAATTTATTTATGTAGAAGGTTTGGGAGGACAAACCACACCAGCAGTTAGGACACGGGTGAAATTGGCTATTGGCAAGGGACCAGGATGTTGTACAAATATTTTGGTATCAGAGTTACCTGAAAATATTGTTGGAATGGATGTACTTCAAGGTCAGTCAATTCAGACTGAAAGGGGTACATTCACATTCGGATATCCTGATAAAGTGTATTTGGTTAGGGCAGTGAAGGCTGTGTGGTCAGAGTTCATGCGAAATGGACTCCTGTCTACATTCCTCCACCAGAGAAGCCAGTCTGTCTTAAGCAGTACAGATTTCCTGGAGGCCACACAGAAATTGGGGAGACTATTCAAGAACTGTTGAGAGTAGGGATCCTTAGACCTGCTGTAAGTCCTTTATCGTCTTCGGTGTTCCCAGTAAAGAAACCTGATGGGACATATAGAATGACTGTGAATTACAGAGGTCTTAACAAAGTGGCTCCTCCATTGAAGTCAGCTGTGCTTGATATGATCTTACTTATTGAGAAAATTGCTAAAGAGGCAGGAGAATATCATGCTGTGATAGACCTGGCTAATGCTTTCTTTTCAATTTTGATAGACCCAGAGTGTCAAGACCTGTTTGCTATGGTGTGGGACGGCCACCAGTACACTTTCACCGTGTGACATGGACATTCACTGTACTGTTTATTTAAGCGACTAAGAGACTCCATTTTATTCTTACTGTTGAAATGTGTTCTGTAACCTTCACCTAACACACACAGACACATCTCCTACTAAACGCTCTCTACTACCCCCTCCCTTCTCAAGGTTTTACTTTTGCGATTGTTCTATTCGCTAGCTTTTAATAATATATTTCTATTTGTTAGTTTTTAATAACATATTTCTATTTGTTAGTTTTTAATAACATCTCACACTACCCCTTTCTTATCTATGTATAAAATAACACGTAATAATAAATTTTGACACTGAACGGACATTTTAAGCACAGTGATTGAGCCCTGTGAATCTGTTCCTGCAGCTGCAGTATTAACTTCTGTTTTAGAGTCCCAATCAGAAATTAGTCATAACAATTTTGGCGAGCCAGCCAGGAGTTTGGCAGAGTCTCCAGAAGGAACCGCGCTTCGATCAGGATCATCGGGAAACGCAGACCTCAAATGCTAGGTAAGTTGCCCTTAAGCTTGCTATATTTCTGCCTTTCCTATGTATCCTATCTGTCGGTTCTCAAGGAATCCAGACCACTCTCGGACCTTTCTGGTTGGGTAACGTGTGTGTGTGTGAATGTGTATGTGTCCCCCTTCAAGGGTTGGACTGTGTGTGGATAGGGAAAATCCTCTGCAGTTCCCTGCGTTGACTCCTTGTGGGTGACCTGGGTCAGAGGCGCATGGTAGGTTCAGATAAAACTCACAGAGAAGAGAAAAGACGAGGAGGGTCTCTCAATGAGTGTTTTGTCTATTGTCATAAACCCCTTCTAGCCACGTAGATAAGTGGAGACTATTCTTGTAAATCTGCAGATTTGCTGTACTATTTGTTTTAGAGGCAAGAGGGTATAGGCACAAGTAGAGAAGACTGGCCAGTCATTATGGGCATTAAATTAATTAAGAGAATAAAGGGTGAGAGGCCTAAAGAGAATGCCAAGGCAATATGAGCGCTAGAGAATATATGAACCGAAGGTACGGTTCCGTCTGTACTGAGCCCCTAGACAAATGGGTAGAATAAAAGGGAACAGCTAAACCTTTAAAATCTGAAGGGACTTTTGATTTAAAAGTATGGCAAACTTTTCTGCACGATTATGGCCCACTACTGTGCAGAGAAGGAACGTGGAGAATAGCTTGCACATGGGAGACAGAAGGTAAAGTAGCAAATCAAACTGGCTTGACGGAGATGTTTAATAAAAGTACTGCCCAAATTTACTACGTTTGGCCAGAAGACTTTGTAGAGTAGGACCCCCAACTGATGTGGCTGCCAGTTTGGCTTTAAGGGGTCTGTCACGGAACATCCCTCACTTCGCTTGAGTGTTTCCGTCAGTATACCGCTTCCTAAGTTCTGGAACACGAGTCCAATGGATCCGGCTATAGGAACCCCCAAGAACTAGACAACACCAGTCTTGGAGTACATCAGGACATTGGTGACAGCAGTGGGATTCTGAGTTCCACGGGCCCTCCCGTCACAGGGTCCACGCACAAAAGCAAAAGAATTAGATTACATGGAACACACAAAAGATGAGCTGGGCAATATAGTAGAGAGCAGAAGTTTAACAGGCCCATATCAACCTACAAAGAGAGATTTGGCTCGTATCCTAGAAACAGATGATTGGCATAAATCAAAAGGCAGATATGCAAAACTAGATCTCTCTGAACTTAAGGCTTTGTCCAGAGAAAGAGAGATAGAGTCTGAACTTCCGGAGGAAACCATCATTTCCAAATTGTGGCAGCAAGATGAAGAGAGAAGGAAGGGAGATGCCACCCCTCCTGCCCCTGGCACAGAGCAATCTGTTGCAGTTTATCCTGTGAGAACCCAATTAGTTTTTGAAGGTAATGCTGTTGACAGTAAGTCTCAAGTTAAATGGCATGTACCTTTTAGTCACCAAGATATGAGAGCCATATTAGAGGGATTGGGAGATCCTAGAAAGAATCCAATTGGGTTTGCAAACAAAAACTGCACAGGAAGTATATGAGGCTTCTGCTACTGACATTCGTAAGTTTCTTATTAAAGCAGTGGGAAGCAACATCTCTGGCTTTATACTTAAAGAATGTGGTGTAGACGTTAAAAATCTAGGTAAGATGGTTAGTGGACGGGAGGTTTGGGAGAAATTGAAGGAAAAATTGCCCCAAATATATGGATAAACCAGACATGCTGAATTTATGAATGCTAAGCAAGGGAAAGAGGAAGCAGCAGGGGCTTATTGGAGGCAGTTAAGTGATATGGCTGAGGAAGCAGGCATTAAAATAGAGGAAGAGAAGGCAGGAGAAACTGCAAGTCCATCTACACAACTGGTGAAACAAAGGTTTCTTGATGGTTTAATACCCCAATTGAAAGAAAAGTTGTTCACAGCAAGGCCTAAGGCAGGCAATATGTCTATTCGAGACGTCCTGCCTATTCTGTTATCCATAGAAAACAGGATTAACCAAAAAGACAGCAAACCCAAGGTTATGTATAGGGGGACGCAGAGAGGAAAAGGAAGAGGCAAAGGCAATTTCAGTTGTTGTTCACAGCAAGGCCTGAGGCAGGCAATATGTCTATTCAAGACGTCCTGCCTATCCTGTTATCCATAGAAAACAGGATTAACCAAAAAGACAGCAAACCCAAGGTTATGTACATGGGGAAGCAGAGAGGAAAAGGAATAGACAAAGGCAATTTCAAAAATCATGGCAATTGAGGACCAATTATATGCTACAATTGTGATGGGGAAGCACACATAGCCAAATTCTGCCATCTTCCTGACCGTAGACTGGAAAAGAGCTTAGAGGCACCTCATGCTGATCCCAGTTCTCTGCCAAAAGTAGTGGATCAGGCATAGGAAAATGGCATGCCAGTATCAAACATGTTAAATAGGGGAGACTATGGTCCCGAGGCCAGAGTAAAAGTATTTTTACAAGAACTCCCAAATCCTGGAGGAGAATTAACCTGTTTAATCGATACTGGTGCAAACCAAAGTGTTTTTAATATAGAGGACTTACCTCCAGGATTATTATCTACAAATGTTATCTCTGGTGTTGGCCTAACCGGGACCTCTACTGATTTGGTTGAGTCCACGCCACTTAAACTCAGGCTAGGACAGTGAACAGAAATTGTCACTAAAGTGTTAGTTTCAGACACAGTTCCTACCAATCTTTTGGGAGCTGACATTTTAAACCAAATTTTAGCAAACATAGACTACACTCCTACAGGAGTCCAAGTGGTCAGTAGACTGTCAGGAGAAGTTTTAAATTCTGCCTGTGGAGTATTTTTAATCCAAGACTCCACTCCGCCATTTCCACCAGAATTGAAAGTGATTCCCGCTGAATTATGGGCCACCAGCAAATATGATGTAGGTCTGCTGGATTGCACCCCAGTCATGATAAAAATTAAACCAGGAGCCCATCTCCCACAGGTTAAACAGTACCCACTGAGTATTGCTCAGACTGAGGGGATAACGGATCAAATCACTCAACTGAAATCAGCACAGGTTATTGTACCAATTAAGTCCCAAGTCAATACACCCCTGTTCCCAATTGCAAAGAAACCAGATAAGAAAGGTGGGAAGGTGACATACCGCATAGTGCATGATTTGAGAGCCATTAACAATATAATTGAGGCAGATACCCCGAACGTGCCCAACCCCCGCACTTTACTAAGTGGAATACCTGCCTCCAGCACCTGCATTACAGTGATTGATCTTGCAAATGCTTTCTTTTCGGTGCCCCTGCACCCAGATTGCTGGCACCTTTTTTAATTTACCCATGATGCCCAAAAGTTAACATGGACAAGATTGCCCCAAGGCTGTGTGAGTAGCCCCTCTGAATATAATACTGTGTTAAAGCAAGTATTGGTCCCCCTTACAATCAAACACAGTTTTGCTTCAGTACATAGACAATTTGCTTATTTGTTCTGATACAAAGGACATTTGTAGCAGAGAAACAGTAAGCCTTCTCATGTTTCTCTATAACAGTACCAACAAAGTTAGCAAAGATAAGCTACAATACTGCCAAGAGAAAGTGATCTTCCTGGGTCACTGCATTTCACATGGAATCCGCCACCTAACCCCAGATAGAGTTAAAACTCTACAAAAATTTGAAAAGCCAAGAAATGTGCAGCAACTACATGCCTTCCTGTGGTTAGTGGGATATTGTAAGGACTGGATTCCAAATGCATCAGAATTGATGGCTCCTCTATATGAGGCTACCACTAGAAACCCTTTCAAATTCACATGGGACGATGAATTGCAGATGAAGGAGCTTATTAAAATTTTGTCTGAAGCTCCCGCCATTGGACTTCCTGACTATACTAAGACGTTCTAGTTGTTCTGTCATGAAGTCAATGGATTTACTGCAGGTGTACTCACCCAGCTACATGGAGACAAACAGAGGCCTGTGATGTATGTATCAGCCTCATTAGACCCTGTCATCAAAGGCTCCCCCAGTTGTATGCAGGCCATGACAGCCTTCATTTTGCTGCTAGACAAAGTAACTGAGCTTGTACTAGATTCTGCTTTGATCCTGTATGTGCCACATGCAGTACAAGAAATCATGAATCAAGTAAATACCAGACATGTGTCTGCCAGTAGATTTGACAAGTACCAGTCTGCTCTTTTTGCGCCATCGAATTTAACAATCAAACGATGTGTTACTTTAAATCCGGCTACTCTTCTTCCTATAATTGATGAGGAAGATGCAACAAATGGTATTGATGTAGAACCTGAGAGTTTTTCTCATGATTGTATCGCTCTGATGGAGGTAGAAAGGGCCTCTGTCACACCAGCAAAAGATAAACCTTTATCAGATTCGTAGATGGTTCCATATTTTACACTGATGATAGCGACACACGGGGTTTGCTGTAACCAATACAGACACCATTTTACATCAGGAAGCATTGATACCCCAGATGTCAGCACAGGAAGCGGAGTTGTGTGCTGTAGTCAAAGCATGTCATCTCCTAGAGAATTAAATGGGAAACGTTCACACTGACAGCAGATATGCGTTTGAAATAGCCAATGATTTTGGGCCTATTTGGAAAGCACGGAACTTCCTGACTAGTGCAGGGAATCCAGTGAGACATGCAAAACTCATAGAGCAGCTATTTAAGGCCTTTCAGAAACCAGCAGAAGTTGCCATCTTGAAGGTAAAAGGGCGTGCAAGGGGAAATGACATGACAGCCAAGGGAAATGCTTTAGCAGACCAAGCGGCAAAGGATGCTGCCCTTATGGCATTTGGAGTCACACGCCCTGTAGGGGTCGCCCAAGTAGCGGGGACAGATTCCCCTCATCAAGAGCAGTGGGATGTAGAAACTCTAATTCAGTTGCAGAACCAGGCCCCTGATGAAGAGAAGGATAAGTGGATCAAACGTAATGCTACCCAAAATCAGCAGGACCTGTGTAGCGCTGACAACAGATGGTGTCTACCCAGGAGTTTGTACCCAGTTTTAGCACAACAGGCACATGGCGTCAGTCATCTTGCTAAGGGCGCGATGGTGGCACTTACTGACTGCTATTGGATAGCACCTGGATTTAGTGCATTTGCAGGCAGGTTTTGTGCTTCATGTCTCACTTGTACAATGCAGGGAGGCCTGTCCATGTTCCCCAAAAGCATTCTCCTAAGCCGGATTTCCCTTTCCAAAGAATTCAAATAGACTACATTCAGATGCCCAGAATAGGCACCTTTGAGTTCGCTTTAGTGTGTGTTGACATGTTCTCAGGTTGGCCCAAGTGCTGGCCAGTAACTAAAGCAAATGCAAAAACAACAGCAAGGAACATTTTGAATGAAGTAGTTTGTAGATATGGAGTTCCTGAGGGGGGCGTGACCGGATGGGCGGGTGTGTGTTGAGAGGCAGCATGGAGTGAGTGAGAGCATGGACGCTGTGTGCTCCGTCCCCCCTCCGTTCTCATCTCTCTCTCCCCTGGCCGTATGAACGGCATACTGGATGGCTCTGGCTCCCTTGTCACTCGGTGCCTCGCTGCCCCTCCTCTCTCTCTGCTAAAGGTGTGCTGAGGAATCCTCTGGGTGAGATGTCACCCCCTGCACGCTGCTGTGAGACAAGCAGCTTTTTACTTTCACTTTCCCATCTCTACACTAGTCATGGAATAGAAGTCGGCCAGAGCTGGTACAGTATGGAGTCACTAATATAGTATCCAGATGCTGTTTTTTTGTTAGACAATCCTCAGACTAGAAGTAAATCCTGGTAATATGACATCTGTGTAGTAACAGAGTTATTTATGTGAGTCAGTGCGTTGACCTGCCTGCTGCTTGGGTAATATTAAGTCTGGGAGCAGACAGAGTGTGCTAATATAGGACGCAAAGTATATTCTCCAACCTTTTTTTTTTTTTTTTTTTTTTTTTTTGTTTGTGTGCTGCTGACTAGCTAAAGCCCTGGGACCCCTGGGATTTTCAACAGATGCAAAGAGAGAGGTTTAGGTAGGGGTTGGGATACTCGGTATATATACCCCACTAACCGTATTTTTAATGGCGACTGCCTTAGCGGCATTTAACCAACTGTATAAAACTACGGTGTAGGTGGGGGGCTGCACCAATTTAAGTTGTAGCTGTGGAGTCTATGTGTGTAGGGAGTTGCCCCACACCTGCCATTTAAGGTATGGTAGCTTCCTTCTGTGTGAGCTCTCTTTTTTTTTTTTTACGGGGGTGTATAAGAGTGTAGAGTGGAGAGACTTACCCCGCTTTATACACTTTATGGTATACGCTCTGTACAGCGGGTAGTTGAGCGCTGATGGGAGCAGCGGCTTCCCTTTCCTCTCCCTCTCTCCTTAGTTCCTTTTTGGATTTGTGGAGGATGTTGGTAACTGTCAGTCTCTAATTTGTTGCTGTTAGAGTATATTTATATCTATAAGCGTAAATGATGCAGAATCTACGTTCCTCTAAAGAGAAAAACCCGCAGCATGCGGCAGCAGTATCAGCAGCAGCAAAACTGGAGCAATATGCCCATGCCTCTGCTCTGACCCCTCCAAAAAAGGGGTCGCAGCAGAAGGGTCAACAAGGGGGGGCATCGGATAGGAAAAGCCAGGGCCAGCCTCAATTACAGCCCTTAGGGGCTGTGCCGGCTACCCAGCCTTCCAAATCTTTATGTAATAAAGGCCCAGGGCTAAGTGATCAAAACACAAACGTAAACTCGGAGCTAATAAATGACCCGAATTTACCCTTGAACAGAGAACCAACTATAACGGATGTATTCATGGCTGTAGGGGTATGTAGCGGCTCGCTTAAAGATCTTTGTGAACAAATGAAAGGTGTTAAAGCAGATCTGTTATTGGTTAGACAAGATCTGCAGAAAACGGCGGAGAGAACAACGGCCCTGGAAGAAAGAGTCAGTGGGCTAGAAGATAATGTGCTCCCAATAACCAGAGAAATAAAATGGCTGAAGGAACAGCTATCTAAACAAGCCTCTAAGTTAGATGAGATGGAGAACAGGAGTAGAAGAGATAATGTGAGGCTGATAGGTTTACCCGAAAGGAGTGAGGGCGCCAACCCAATTGCATTCCTAGAAAAATGGCTGGGGGAGCTAATCGGGAAAGAATCATTCTCGGCTTCGTTTTCCATCATAAGAGCTCATAGGATCCCTTTCAGGGCACCATCGGAGGGGGGCTACCCGAGACCCCTCCTCCTGAGATTTCTTAACTACCAGGATAAAGTAATCTTACTACGGAAGATCAGGGAAGCAGGGGAGGTTTTTTTTAAAGGAGCAAAAATATCGTTTTATTCCGACTTCTCTCCGGATTTGCAGAGGCGTAGGGCAGAGTTTACCCAGGCAAAACGCAATCTACAAAAATTTAAGTTGCCCTATGCTCTTTTATATCCGGCAAGGTTGCGGGTTGCGGCTCTGGGGGAGACTCTGTTTTTTAACTCCCCTTCTGAAGTTGAGAAGTGGCTGGAAGATAATAGGGAAAAAATCACGAATTTTACGTAGAGAATGGGGGAAGATATAATAGGCCGGGATATCAATAGGATGGCACGATAAGGCATTGGGAGGTACAGGGGCTGTATTTTTGTTTTTGTTCTTTTTCTTGTTCTTGCTTTTTTTTTTTTTTTTTCCACCCCTTTCTGCCATCTGTTAATGCTTTTTGTTATAAGGGGACGGGAGGGGATGGGTGCACACAGCTATTTGTGGGTAGGGTGGTGTGGGGCTGTGAGTGTAAGATTGGTGTAAAAGGTTGGTGTTAGTGTAAGAGGCAACGGTCATGGTAAACCCCCAGGGGGTACACCTAGATAGGTGGGTACGGGTGGGGGGGGGGGGAGGGGGATGGGGTGGGAGGGTAGGGGAGATTAGGTGGGGAGGGAAGGGAAGGGGTGGGAAGATGGGAGGGAGGGGAAATAGGATGGGTAAACCATTCCTTACGAACACTTATACCACTAGAAATTATAACGGAGGTATCCAGACCTTCCTTAAGATTATTTTTGCACATACAGGCACTTTTTATAGTAAATAGGTTTTTGGTTGTTCTACACGCACATGCAAGCACTGTCTATGGCAAATTTATGCCCAAAGTAAGGCTAATATAGCCAAAATGAATACGTGGTCTAGTGGCCAAGTATGCACACACACGGAATTGTTATAACAGTCACTAGGAGGAGAAAAATTAGTTTTGGGTTAGGGTTATATATATTAAATTTCTCTTATATCTTTCTGTTATATACGTTTGTATATGTTGGGGTAAAGAATATTCCTCAGTCTTTAGATGTTAGCTAAGACTCTGAAAATAGGATCCTGGAATGTCAGGGGCCTAGGTACACCACTTAAAAGATTAGCAGTGTTCTCTATGATGGAGAGGTGCGGGGCTGATCTGGTCTGTCTGCAGGAAACCCACCTAACCAAGGAAACTATCCATCACCTACAGATGAAAAAATTTCAAACCCAATTTCATGCGGTTCACTCCTCCTACAGTAGGGGAGTGAGTGTTTTGGTAAAGTCTGGGGTGAAGTTTTCCTGCAGCCAGGTCAGGATAGACGAGTTGGGTAGATACATCTTTTTATTATGTTTTATTGAAAACGCCAGGTATGTGGTGGCAAATATATATATCCCTCCGCCCTTTAATCTGGATGTCTTGCTTAAACTGTATGAATTTTTGCTAGATAAAAAAGAGGTGCCGATTGTAGCAATGGGGGACTTCAACGAGGTTCTAGATAAAAGGCTGGATAGATTCCCACTACGAAAAAGCTCAGAGGACTCAGTAAAGAGTCGGTTAAGCTTTTTTCTGGAAGAAGTGGGATTAATGGATTTGTGGAGGGCACGGAACCCAGGCGTGCTGCAATATACTTGCTGTTCTGCATCTTACTCCGTGCTTTCAAGGATAGACCTAGCCCTAGGAAATGATAGGGCTCTCCAGATGGTAGAAAAAATAACATACTGGCCAAGAGGCATCTCAGACCACTCACCTATGGTAGTCATTTTAAATCTTGGGGAGCCTAGGCCCCGGAAGTACTGGAGTATAAGCCCGTACTGGTTTGAAATTATTAAAAAGACGGTTGGGATACTTTCCTCCTTAAGGGAGTTTGTTGAGATCAATCAGGGAACGGTGTCCCCTTCTATGCTATGGGACGCCCTTAAGGCTTTTCTTAGGGGGGTCCTGATACAGCAGATAGCTACATTCAACAAAGAGGCTAGAAGGGAGGAGGAGAGCCTGTTGAGAGACGCTCTTGAAGCAGAAAACAACTATACTTGCAACCCAAACCCGGAGACGGAAAGTATCTGGCAAGAGAAACAACAAGCATATAAATCAGTGGTTTTACAGAAAGCAGAAACCAGGCGGTTACTCCAAAGACAGGAATCTATGGTGGAGGGCGAGAGAATGGGAAGGACACTGGCTATGCTAGCAAAATCCAATGCAGCTCCATCCACGGTCCTCGCGATTAGATCCCAGAGCGGTGAGGTAGTATCAAGCACCTTAAAAATAGTACAAGCCTTCAGGGATTACTATAAAAAACTGTATTCCTCCCAGAAGAGGGGTAAGGAGGCCAAGATGGAGGACTTCCTAAGGGGGTTAGACATCCCCACCATATCACAAGAAGAAAGAGATATATTAGATGCCCCAATATCTATAGCAGAATTATACCAAGCAGTAGCAGGCATGGCAACCCATAAGTCGCCCGGACCAGATGGTCTTCCAATTGAGACCTACAAACACTATGGTGAAGTGTTGATCCCCGAACTGCTGAAAGTTTTGGGGGGGGCGCTTGAGGGGGGCCAATTACCTGCCTCAATGCTAGAAGCAACTATTATTGTATTACAGAAAGAAGGGAAAGATCCCTTGGATATGGCCGCCTATAGACCAATTTCTCTTTTATGCACGGACGTAAAAATTCTGGCCAAAGTGCTGGCAGCAAGATTGAATGGAGTTATCCATAAGCTGATCCACGAGGACCAGGCGGGCTTCATAGCCAATAGATCCACGAGCCTGAATATTAGAAGGGCGTTTTTGAATGTACAGACCCCAATGGTGAACGAGGGTTCGAGAGCGTTGATGACCCTTGATGTATCCAAGGCTTTTGATAGCGTGGAGTGGGGCTATATGTGGCGCGTGCTGGAGATCTTTGGATTTGGCCCTGCCTTTATAGGGTGGATTAGAATGCTATATACTCGACCCAAGGCAAGATTAAAAATTAACAACGAATTGTCAGACTGGTTTGAGCTGGAGAGGGGGACGAGGCAGGGGTGCCCACTCTCCCCTCTGTTGTTTGCACTAGCGATGGAACCCCTGGCCATTTCCATAAGGGGAAGTCGAGCGATAACCGGCTTCCAGAGAAAAACAGGCGAGGAAAGAATCGCATTGTATGCGGATGACATTCTGTTATTTTTGGGAGACTCGAGGAAATCGCTACCGGGAGCAATGAGGATAGTGGAGGACTTCGGCAGTTTTTCTGGCTTAGAGATAAACTGGGAGAAATCAGAGTTTCTACCGATAGACCCCTTAAATGAGACAATAGCACCTGGTATGCCTCAGGTGGCAACAGTGGAAGCTCTGAAGTACCTAGGGATTGTCCTGACGAAGGACCCTGTTCTATATATCAGTAAAAACCTTGTCCCTCTATTAACAAAATTTAAACAAAAAATAGGAATTTGGAGACGCCTGCCTCTATCAGTTGCAGGAAGATGTAGCTTAATAAAAATGATATGGATGCCACAACTGCTATACGTCTTGCATAATTCCCCTGTCTGGATAAGTAAGAAGTGGTTTAAAAAAATTGACAGTCTCTTTAGGGAATTGATTTGGAAGGGGAAACAAGCCAGGATCCGTCTTGGAGTGCTCCAGCTCCCTACCCAGGAGGGGGGCTTTGCCCTCCCACATCCCGAGAGTTATTTTTACTCAACTCAGTTGCAGCAATTATTGGGCTGTGGGATACCGAAAGGAGGCACCCCTAACGGCAAGTTACTATTGTTGAGCTCCACACATAATACAATTATTGAAGCCCTAGAGGCGGACGCGTTCCATGATAAATTTCCAACAATTAAATTGATAACCAAACTTTGGAAAACAGTTAAGAAAAAGATGGGGTATGGAGCCTTAACAGCCTACTCTCCTATTTGGAACAACCATAATTTGCAGGAAGTTCTTAAGATAGGCATATTTAGAGAGTGGGAGAAGCTTGGCCTCAGTAAGCTAAGTCAATTATATAACGACTTTGGGTTAAAGAAATTTTCAGAACTGGTTGGGGAGTTTAAGCTTCCCCGGGGGTCTTTCTTCCTATATGTCCGGTTGGAACATGCCCTTAAAGCACAATTTAAAGCCCAGACCCCGAGATGGGAAGAGATGCCTCTATTTCAGTGCATAATTCAAATAACCCCCACTAGAGGGGTAATTTCAAGAATTTATGACCAATTAAGCAAATCGGTTAATAGCAGGGAAATACTCCTTCGGGTAAAGGCTAAATGGGAAGAGGAGGTGGGAGGAATGACCCAGGAACAATGGGCGAGAATTTTGGAGTTGGGAGCGCAGGTTTCTGTGACCCCTTCACAGAGACTCTCACACTTAATGCTGTTAAACAGAGCCTATTATACTCCTAAAAGACTTTTTAAATTTGGGAGAAGGCCCAATGACAACTGCCCCAGGTGTCGAAGGACGGGAGATCTCATTCACATGGTGTGGAGGTGTCCCAAGCTGTTTAGATACTGGGAGGAGGTGACTGGGAACTTGGGAAATATTTTCGGTACGACAGTGGCAAACGAGGCCTTGGTTTGTATTCTGGGGCATAGAAGAGTGATGGGAGAAAGGTTGAGTACTACCTTAGCTGTCACGCGGGCCCTGTTTCAGGCTAGAAAGTTGATAGCACTTAGATGGCAGGTAAAGGAGCCCCCCACCGTGAAAGACTGGATCTCTACAATGAATGAAACCTTGGGTAGGGAAAGAATGGAGTACATAAAAAGGGGCAATCTTCAGGAATTTGAAAGTATGTGGAAGATGTGGATAGAGAAAGTGAAGAGTCATTAATAGTGGGATCTGCATAGACACGGAATAGACTGAGGGATGGGCTTAATATAGGTATATAGGCAACTGGTATCCTTGCAGGCAAAGGATCCTATAATAAAGTGTTTCTGGATATGCACATTTTTAGTTAAATATATAGCTTAGTAGGGTATAGGATAAACATATAGGGAGTAGGTGGGGGGGGGGGGGGATCGGGGTATTAGGGCATAGGTAATTTGGTACACAATACAGGCTGGGTCAGTAGAAGATGGGCACGAAGAAGAAAAAAAAAAATTAAAAAAAAAAAAAAAAAAAAAAAAGATATGGAGTTCCTGAAATTATTGAGAGTGACAGAGGAACCCATTTTACTGGGGAAGTAATGAAAGAGGTAATGGAAGCCCTTTACATACAGCAAGCTTTCCATACACCTTATCATCCACAAAGTAGTGGTAAAGTTGAGAGACTTAATGGAATTTTGAAAAACAGATGTGCAAAAATTAAAGCAGATACAGGAAAAGGATGGGTGGAAGCTTTGCCATTAGCCCTATATTCTGTATGAACTACCCCTAAACAACCACATGGGCTGTCCCCTTTTGAGATTTTATTTGGAGGGCCACCCAAAACAGGGCTATATTTCCCCCAACAGTTACAGGCTTCTCACTCTAATCTGTTAGAATATGTTCAGATTTTGCAAATGACATTGAATAAAATACATGAAGGTGTTTATAAATCTATCCCCGACCCAGATTCTGTTTTAGGTATTCACAGAATCCAACCAGGTGACTGGGTAGTGGTCAAGCGACACATCAGATAGCCGCTAGAAACAAAATTTGACGGACCACATTTGGTGCTTTTGACAACCAGTTCTGCTGTCAAGTTGGAAGGAAAGCCCACCTGGATTTACGCCAGTCACTGCAAGAAAATCCTGAAGTGGTGATATCCTTTGAAAAAATGATGATGATATTTCTTTTCTTTTTTCTGTTGTTTGTGAGAGCTGAGACATGGAAAAATAACCCTTTCATCCAAATGTTAAAATTGTGTGCAACCCATAGCAACGCTAGTAACTGCTGGGTGTGTTCTCACTTACATCCCCAAACAGGAACAATACCCATGATAGCAATGCCTCTCAAATTCACTGATCTAAACAGGACCAGAATAAATGGCTTATACATAGTCTCCACAGCTAATGAGCACAGATCAGTAACTTTGATGGTTTTAAAACAGATAAACACTCCACAGATTTGTTTAAACATTACATGCCCGTTTAACACTAAATGTACACGGTTGGGCAATTCAGATTGCACCGGAGCAAAAATTACAGTTTATGGAGGAAACTATGGTCAATATTATTATATACCAGATCCAGAACTAAATAGAACCCTTTATAGTACAAATTGCTCACAGTTCCCAATATGTGAAAATATCAGCTACCTGAGATTCCATGTTATTGCTTCCAGTTTTTTAGGAGCAGGCATACCGTCCATACGTAGAGGGTTATATTATATATGTGGAGATAAAGCTTACGCCTGGCTTCCTTCTAATGTTACAGGTACATGTTATATTGGGAAGTTAGCACCTGCTTTGGCTGTTCACAAAGATACAGTGCGACCAGATCAAAGTCCAGAATACCCTTTAGTGTTCAAAAGAGAGCTGTTCACTGAAGGTGACATGGTCATGGTTCCCTTCCTGGACAGGGTGGGGAATTGAAACATTGAAAAGAATAAATAATTACACTAGAATTGTAGATGAGATTATTAACCTTACTACCACTGATATAGGTTTATTAAGTGAAGAAATGGCTAAGCTTAAAAAAGTAGTATTAGAGCACAGATTAACGCTAAATTATCTCGCTGCAGCTCAAGGTGGGATGTGTAAGGTATTTAGCACTGACTGTTGTATATACATTTCTGATAATGAGGACATTATTAAAGGGCATTTTGCTAAGATAAGAGAACTACAGACTAAGGCCAGAGACATTGCTAAAGATGGATGGAGCTAATCCATTGAAATCACCAAATGGCGGACTTGCCGTCTCTCTGCCCCAATGTAACAGGAGTTACCAACAATCAGCTGAATGTAACGCGAAGAAGAATGATGTCAAATAAACAAAAGGAGGGAAATTACATGGACATTCACTGTACTGTTCATTTAAGCGACTAAGAGACTCCATTTTGTTCTTACTGTTGAAATGTGTTCTGTAACCTTCACCTGACACAGACACATCTCCTACTAAACGCTCTCTACTCCCTCCTCCCTACTCAAGGTTTTACTTTTGCAATTGTTCTATTCACTAGCTTTTAATAATATATTTCTATTTATTAGTTTTTAATAACATATTTCTATTTGTTAGTTTTTAATAACATCTAACACCACCCCTTTCTTATCTATGTATAAAATAACATGTAATAATAATTTTGACACTGAACAGACATTTTAAACACAGTGATTGAGTCCTGTAAATCTGTTTCTGCAGCTGCAGTATTAACTTCTCTTTTAGAGTCCCAATCAGAAATTAGTCATAACACTGTGCTTCCTGAAGACTGTTCATAATCCAATGATTTGTCATGGACTGATTGCCCGAGATTTAAGTACTCTGAATTTGAAAATCGCTGTGTTTCACTACATTGATGATATCATGATCTCTGGGATGAAAGAAGATGTAACTGAAGCACTGCACCTGCTGATACAGCACATGGAGAACAGAGGATGTTCTATCAACAGAGACAAAGTCCAAGGACCTGCCACAGAGGTGAAAATCCTAGGAATGATGTGGACTGGGCCGCAGAGGAAAATTCCAGAGACAGTTGTGCAAACTATCCAGGCACTGTCATCCCCTACTACCAAAAAGAGGCACAGAAGTTCAATGGAGTTGTGGGATTCTGGAGATCGTTCATCCCACATCTTGGACTGATTCTGAGGCCTATATACAATGTTACCAGGAAAAATGCTGAGTTTTCATGGGGTTCAGAGCAGCAGACCGCATTCCTTGCTGCTAAAGAAGCCATTTTGCAGCATCAGGAATTGGGACCCGTGAGACAAGGAGTACCATTTCAGCTGGATGTAGTGGAGCAGGATGGTACCATATCTTGGAGTCTGTGGCAGTCAAATGAAAAGAAAGGACTGAGAGCAATACCCATTGGATTTTGGTCTAAACAACTGACAGGGGCACAGAAGAGATACACGCCCCAAGAGAGGTACCTGTTTGGGGCCTACACAGCACTTCAACATGTAGAGACCGACAGATAAGGACACAGTCACCATCCATACTGCATTGCCAATAGCAGGATGGGAGAGAGATAATGGACTAACCACTAGGGCAGCTATAGCCCAGAACCAGACACTGATGAAATGGAAGTGGTACCTTCAAGAAAGAGGGGGTATTGCAGCTGGGGATGTTAGAGACATTTCAAAACAGTTGGCAGGGTTTGTTACTTTTACCAGCACCCAGCCAGGAGAAGAAATTCATGCGCTGCAGTCATCCCCATTCAAGAGGCTCCACCCTTTGAGTCTCTGTTGGAAGACATGAAAGAGTCAGTGTAGTTCACTGATGGTTCAGCCATAGTCGTCTCATCTGGGCATAAATGGACAGCAGAAACCTACAACCAAGTACAGACACAGTCCTGCAGGAGACGGGAATTGGAGGGTCTAGTCAGTATGCAGTGTTGAAAGCTGTAGAGATGACTCTTCAGGAGGATCCTTCTTCCCATGTCACTATCTACACTGACAGCTGGGCAGTTTTTAAAGGACTGACAACTCAGATGCCCACGTGGAAGTCCAATGAATGGATGATTCATGGAAAGGTGGTGTGGGGAGGCAAGGAAGTCTGGGACTACATCTGGAAGGAAGCTCACTCCTGCATCATAAAATTAGGGCATGTTGATGCACATGTGGCCCTAGTCCCAGACTTTGAGAACTATAAAAGAGTGGCAGATGAAATTGCCAAATTAGTTGTGCCAATTGATCCTGTCTAGATGAACTGGGCCCACAAGTAATCTGGACATTTTGGGCAGAAAGCGACATATGAATGGGCACAGCAAAGAGGATTGCCTATATCTATGGACTTGGCCACTGGCCATTGCAAAAGCACTCCACTGGGTCGATTAAGAGGGGAGAGAGGCCTGCAGAGATCTGGCAGATTGACTTCATCGGTCCCCTGCCCCGGGGAAACAATGGACTGAGATATTGTTGTAATGCATAGGACACCTATTCAGGACTTTTGCTTGTTCATCCTAGCAAACGTGCAGATCAAGCCGCAATGCTTCAACTGCTCCAGAAACTTGTCGTTGCTTATGGTTGTCCCAAACAAGTCCAAACTGATAACAGCTCACACTTCACTGGATCAACAGTACAGCAATGGGCCAAAGACTCTGGAGTGTACTGGTTGTGCCACATCCCATACCATCCACAGGCAGCTGGTTTGATTGAAAGATACAATGGGCTATTGAAGGACCAGATATGCAAGCTTACAACCACACATACACTAAGGGGGTGGGATCAGGTCCTCACACAGGCAGTCATGTTGGTAAATTCTAGGAAGACCAAAGAAAAGTGGTTACATGATGGACAGAATGATGGAAGACCGCAAGAGCTGTGGAGAGCAAGGCCTTTGATGTATTACAAGCCTGGATTTGTTTCTAAAGAACTTTAGAATGGACTTTCTTTTTTTTTTCCACAAATATTTTTTTATTTAAAGTATGCAAATAATACAAAAAGAAGCGGGTTACATAAATCCTCATCAAACACATACAAAACAATAGTTGTCTGGGCCTGGCCCAGTAAAAACGGAGAATGGACTTTCTAATGAACTTTTAGCCAAAGACTGAAACACCTTCTCAATGACAGAAATATGGGAGGGTTGCATTCAAGGAAAATTAATGTTTAGAATTAGTTTTCTTAGTAATTAAGTGATTTTTCTGTATGGAATCTGAAAGAAAAAAAATCAAGGGTGGAATGTGTTGCGTTTGATATAAAATATATTTTTTTTTTATTATAACACTGGAACAACATTCAGACACAGAACTTCTCAAACAAATGATGTTGGATACAATGGGAACATAGATACCATTGTTGTATTCAATTGACAGTTTGAATATGCTATTGTCTCTATAGCTACAGTAAACAGGTAAGAGAGGGTCTCTCAAAATGAAAAGAATGACTTAGTCGGTTAGTCGGTTGTTAAGGTAAATGAGTTTGTAACTTGTAAGGGCCCCTCTCCATGGATTAACACCAGAGCAGGAGGAAGAATCTGTAATCAGCGAACAAGAAGGTGCCTGATCTCCAGAAGACTTGTTGTCAATGGAGATCACAAACACAGTAACTGGAGCTAAGCAACTTTTAAGTGTATTTCTACTGTTACAGACCATAGGCTGTTTATTTGCTAGGCATTTTGCTTGTTATAGATATTTGTCAGTCTTGTACTGTATTCTTAATATTGTAATAGTTTTGTATGTACAGCATTTTTGTATAGTAAAAGCACATTTACACATTGCAAAGGTCTCAGTTTCCTTGCTTATACCACAAAGTAACCTTGCAAGATAGACGCAAGCAAAACAGTAGGCCAGGGTCTCAAAATGGCGGCTCTCCAGCTTTTGCGAAACTACAGGTCCCATCATGCCTGTGGGAGTCATGCTTGTAACTGTCAGCCTTGCAATGCCTCATGGGACTTGTAGTTTTGCAACAGCTGGAGGGCCACCAGTTTGAGAACTCTGATTTAGTCATTTAGACGTGGGGAAGACAACTTTCTGAAGTTCAAACCAAGCATCAGAATGGGGAAGAAAGGGGATTTACATGACTTTGAACATGGTTGTTGGTGCCAGATGGGCTGGTCTGAGTATTTTAAAAACTGCTGATCTACTGGGGCTTTCACGCACAACCATCTCTCGGGTTTACAGAGAATTGTCCGAAAAAGAGAAAATATCCAGTGAGCGGCAGTTGTGTGGACGAAAATGCCTTGTTGATGTCAGAGGTCAGAGGTCAGAGGGGAATGGGCAGACTGGTTCCAGATGATAGAAAGGCAACAGTAACTCAAATAACTACTGGTTACGACCAAGGTATGCAGAATACCATCTCTGAACGCACAACACATCGAACCTTGAAACAGATGGGTTACAGCAGCAGAAGACCGGTGGGTGCAACTCCTGTCAGCTAAGAACACAAAACTGGGGCTACAATTAGCACAGGCTCACTAAAATTGGACAATAGAAGATTGAAAAAACGTTGCCTGGTCTGATGAGTCTCGATTTCAGCTGCAACATTCAGATGGTAGGGTCAGAATTGGAGTAAACAACATGAAAGCATGGATCCATGCTGCCTTGTATCAATGGTTCAGGCTGGTGGTGGTTGTGGTGTAATGGTGTACGGGATATTTTCTTGACATGCTTTGGGCCCATTAGTACCAAATGAGCATCATTTAAACGCCACGGCCTACCTTAGTTTTGTTGCTGACCATGTCCATCTCTTTATGACTACAGTGTACCCATCTTCTGATGGCTACTTTCAGCAGGATAATACACCATGTCACAAAGCTCAAATCATCTCACCACTGGTTTCTTGTATTACAATGGACTCCACAGTCACCAGATCTCAATCAAATAGAGCACCTTTGGGGGGTGGTGGAATGGGAGATTCGCATCATGGATGTGCAGCCGACAAATCTGTAGCAACTGTGTGATGTTATCATGTCCATATGAACCAAAATCTCTGAGGAATGTTTCCAACACCTTGTTGAATCTATGCCATGAAGAATTAAGGTAGTCCCGAAGGCAAAAGGGGGTCCAACCCAGTACTAGAAAGGTGTACCTAACAGTGTTAATTTTGGCATTGCATTTGATTTAGTTTTAGTTATTGTCTTTTGAGTAAAATGTCATTTTAGTTTTAGTTCCTTTATAGTCATCTGCAATTGTTTTAGTTTTAGTCGTATTTTAGTCGACTAAATCTCCAGTACAGATTAGTCGAATAAAATAATTTTAGTCAACTAGAATCAAATGTGTTTAGTTAATTGTAATTCATTATTTAAGCATGCATTATTTATAGAATTTCCAAAATCTAATATCATGTTATTGTTTATGGTATTAAGATTTGAACAAATTCACAGATACAGATTTAGCCACTCTGGACAGTCTGAGGAGGGCTGTAATGCTGCAGAGTGCCCTGGACGGTGGTCTGAGGAGGCCTGTAATGCTGCACAGTGCTCTGGATGGTGGTCTGAGGAGGCCTGTAATGCTGCACAGTGCTCTGGATGGTGGTCTGAGGAGGCCTGTAATGCTGCAGACAGTGCAGAGTGCTCTGGACAGTGGTATGAGGAGGCCTGTAATGCTGCAGAGTGCTCTGGACAGTAGTTTGAGGAGGCCTGTAATGCTGCAGACAATGCAGAGTGCTCTGGACGGTGGTCTGAGGAGGCCTATAATGCTGCACAGTGCAGAGTACTCTGGATGGTGGTCTGAGGAGGCCTGTAATGCTGCAGAGTGCTCTGGATGGTGGTCTGAGGAGGTCTGTAATGCTGCAGACAGTGCAGAGTGCTCTGGACGGTAGTCTGAGGAGGCCTGTAATGCTGCACAGTGCTCTGGATGATGGTCTGAGGGGGCCTGTAATGCTGCACAGTGCTCTGGACGGTGGTCTGAGGAGGCCTGTAATGCTGCAGACAGTGCACAGTGCTCTGGACGGTAATCTGAGGAGGCCTGTAATGCTGCAGATTGCTCTGGATCGTGGTTTGAGGAGGCCTGTAATGCTGCAGACAGTGCAGAGTGCTCTGGACGGCGGTCTGAGGAGGCCAGTAATGCTGCAGAGTGTTTTGGCTGGTGGTCTCAGGCAGGTCTGAGGGATAACCTGTAATGCACAGTGCCCTGGATGCTGGTGGTCAAAGGAGGCCTGTTGTAATGCTGCACAGTGATGGATGGTGATCTCAGGTCTGAGGGATGGCCTGTAATGCACAGTGCCCTGGATGCCACTTCATAGCTCCCAACTGTCCCTGATTTCGTGGGACTGTCCCTCATTCGGAACAAAGTCCCTCTGTCCCTATTTCCTCCTCATTTGTCCCTCATTTTGGTCTGATCTATATAGTTGTATATAAAATGCACTACTTATCTATCAAAAAGTGTTTCCCAGTGCTAAACCTTTCATACAATGTCTAAAATGCTGCCTTTGTCAATTTCAAAAGCCAATATAAAGGAATAGAAGTGGTAAAAAAAAGCACTTGTGGGTTTTACTAATCATTTTTGTTATATAATTCTCCTTTAAGTTGGCGTGGCAGGGAGTGTGTCCTATGCCTACATACTTTTGCTTATAGGTGTCCTTCATTCCCATTTCAGAAAGTTGGGAGGTATGCCACTGCCAGTGGTCAGAGGAGGCCTGTAATACTGCATTGTGCTGGATGGTGGTCTGAGGGATAGCCTGTAATGCACAGTGCCCTGGATGCCACTGCCAGTGGTCAGAGGAGGCCTGTAATGCATAGACAGTGCTCTGGATGGACGGAGGTGTGAGGGGAGGCCACACACTCACTACACACTCAAAGTGTGCTCTGCTCTGGACGTGGGCACCTGGAGGTCGTCTCGTGAGTCAGAACTTGGGAGTAGGACAGTCTCGTCGGTACTCAGGAGGCCTGGCTGTAATGCACAGTGCTGCTCTGGTCTCTGGCAGTCATCACAGTGCACAGAGTCGCTTCAACTCGCTTGCTTGCTGGGAGTGGAAGCAGGCGAAGCTCCATGAAAAGTGGAAGTTAGTTCACGAGGGTAAACATGCCTGCCTCACATTTTCGTCCTGTTTTCGTTCGTTAACAAAAATAGATTTGATTTTCGGCATAGTTTTCGTCAGTTTTTTTTTCAGTAAGATACAAGTTTTAATTTTCATCCAAAAGACAGCTGCTTAGATCAGATGATGCAGTCCTTCCTCCACATTATACAGTATTTTTCACACAGTTTTCAGACATTAACCACTTAAGGACCGAGCCTCTTTTTGACACTAGTGGTTTAATTACAAGTTAAAATCATTTTTTTCTGCTAGAAAATTACTTAGAACCCCCAAACATTATATATTTTTTTTTCTAACACCCTAGAGAATAGGGATGAGCTTCGTGTTCGAGTCGAACCCATGTTCGACTCGAACATCGGCTGTTCGATCGTTCGCCGAATTGCGAACGTTATGGGCCGTTCGCGCTAAATTCGTGTGGCGCGTCACGGCCCATAATTCACTGCGGCATCGCAGTGCATTGCTGGCTGATGATTGGCCAAGCATGCACTATGACCCGCATGCTTGGCCAATCACAGCGCCGTCAGTAGAGAGAGCTGTAATTGGCCAAAGCCAGGGTGGCTTTGGCCAATTATGGCTCAGGGGATTTAGTACACACCCCACACTATATAAGGCCGCCTGCACGGCGGCCCTGTGTAGTGTGTGTTCCGGTGTGCTGAGAGATAGAGAGAGAGAGAGACAGTGTCATTTGATTTGAGTTAGATAGATTAGGCAGAACAGTCAGTCAGTTAGCTGCACTTACAGTGTATTGTGTATATATATGCATCCCAGGTGTTGCATATATATATATACACTGTATTCAGTTTAGCTAGATCCGTTCCTGTTATCTTCTATCTAGACTATTTACATTTAATGCAGTGCGTCCTGCTCACAGTGTTCAGCTAGATCCGTTCCTGCTATTTACATTTAGTGCAGTGCGTCCTGCTCACAGTGTTCAGCTAGATCCGTTCCTGTTATCTTCTAGACTATTTACATTTAGTGCAGTGCGTCCTGCTCACAGTGTTCAGCTAGATCCGTTCCTGCAATTTACATTTAGTGCAGTGCGTCCTGCTCACAGTGTTCAGCTAGATCCGTTCCTGCTATTTACATTTAGTGCAGTGCGTCCTGCTCACAGTGTTCAGCTAGATCCGTTCCTGCTATTTACATTTAGTGCAGTGCGTCCTGCTCACAGTGTTCAGCTAGATCCGTTCCTGCTATTTACATTTAGTGCAGTGCGCCCTGCTCACAGTGTTCAGCTAGATCCGTTCCTGTTATCTTCTAGACTATTTACATTTAGTGCAGTGCGTCCTGCTCACAGTGTTCAGCTAGATCCGTTCCTGCAATTTACATTTAGTGCAGTGCGTCCTGCTCACAGTGTTCAGCTAGATCCGTTCCTGCTATTTACATTTAGTGCAGTGCGTCCTGCTCACAGTGTTCAGCTAGATCCGTTCCTGCTATTTACATTTAGTGCAGTGCGTCCTGCTCACAGTGTTCAGCTAGATCCGTTCCTGTTATTTACATTTAGTGCAGTGCGTCCTGCTCACAGTGTTCAGCTAGATCCGTTCCTGCTATTTACATTTAGTGCAGTGCGTCCTGCTCACAGTGTTCAGCTAGATCCGTTCCTGCTATTTACATTTAGTGCAGTGCGTCCTGCTCACAGTGTTCAGCTAGATCCGTTCCTGTTATCTTCCTACTGACAGGCAGGCTTGTCTGGTTACAGTATATAAAGCTACCTGAAGAAAATTACAGGTGTTCTATTTGATCCTATTAGTACCACGGTCAGGCAGCTAGACTATTTACATTTAGTACAGTGCGTCCTGCTCACAGTGTTCAGCTAGATCCGTTCCTGTTATCTTCCTACTGACAGGCAGGCTTGTCTGGTTACAGTATATAAAGCTACTTGAAGAAAATTACAGGTGTTCTATCCCAGCTTAGTGCAGCTACAGGCCATTAGTATGTCTGGAAGGCCAAGAAGGAGAGGCAGACAGTCACAAGCCAATAAGAGAGGGCAAGCAGGCTCTGTGTCTAGTGCTGGTCGTGGAGACGGTGCATCCTCATCAGCACGTGGCCATGGGACACGCTTGGCCTTTTTTTCGGCAGCTGGCCGTGTTGAGCCGCAACATGCGGAAGACTTGGTCGAGTGGATGACCAAGCCGTCCTCATCCTCCTCATCCTCTCTCACCCATGCCCAGGGTGCTTTGTCTGGCAAAGCAGCGGCCTCTTCCCTCAGCTCAATGTCATCAGTGACTCCTTCCCTAGCTCCACCATGTCCTCATGAGGATTCCCTCGAACTGTTTGACCACAGTGTTGGGTACATGCTCCAGGAGGATGCCCAGCGTTTGGAAGGCTCTGATGACGATACTGAGCTCGATGAAGGCAGTAACATGAGCACGGACAGAGGGGGTGCCCAAGAAGGACAGCAATCTGGCAGTCATGCTCCCCCTGCATACTGCCAGGTTTGCTCCAGTGATGAGGAGGGAGGGGATGATGAGGTCACTGACTCAACGTGGGTGCCTGATAGGAGAGAGGAGGAGGAGGAGGAGGAGGAGGAGGAGGAGGCGGCGGCACATCACCAACGAGGCAGGATGCCCTCCAGGGGCCAGCCTAAGGGCAGCACATTGACTGCATCACACCCCAAAGCTCCACATGTGCAGGGCGCTGCAGTCTCTGCGCGTTATTCAAAAAGTTCTTTGGTGTGGGCCTTTTTTGAGACGAGTGCATCAGATCGCACCGCTGCTATTTGCAACATATGTCTCAAGCGTATCTCGCGTGGCCAAAACATCTCCCGCTTGGGTACCACATGCTTGACCAGACATATGTTGACCTGCCATGCAGTTCGTTGGCAAGCGTATCTAAAAGACCCACACCAAAGAACAAAGAGGATCTCTCCTTGCTCCTCATCAGCTGAGATTTCCAACCCCACTAGACCTTCAGTCCTCTCTGAGACCTGCAGTGAGAGGAATGAAGGTGTAGAATTAGGTGTGTCACAGCCAAGTACTTGTGGGCAATCTGCTTTTGGTACACCGACGTCAGATTGTACCAGGCAAATTTCCCTGCCCCAGCTGCTGCACCGCCGAAAGAAGTTTGCTCCCAGCCATCCACATGCCCAGCGGTTGAATGCTAGCTTGGCAAAATTGCTAGCACTTCAACTGCTGCCTTTTCAGTTGGTAGACTCTGCCCCCTTCCGTGAGTTTGTGGAATGTGCGGTTCCTCAGTGGCAGGTACCCAAATGCCACTTTTTCTCACGGAAGGCGATTCCGGCTCTCTACCGGCATGTGGAAGGCAATGTCCATGCCTCGCTGGACAGGGCGGTCAGCGGTAAGGTGCATATTACCGCTGACTCATGGTCCAGCAGGCATGGACAGGGACGTTACCTAAGTTTCACGGCGCATTGGGTGACTCTGCTGGCAGCTGGGAAGGATGCAGGACAAGGTGCAGTAGTGTTGGAGGTTGTTCCGCCACCACGCCTCCAAAATGCTGATTGTGACACACCTCTCTCCTCCACCCCCTCCTCTTCTTCTTCCTCTATGGCCTCTTCCTCGGAACCAGCGGTGCTCCGTAGGCGTTCAAGGGGCTACGCAAGTACGCAGGCCAAAAGATGCCATGCGGTGCTTGAGCTGGTGTGCTTGGGGGACAGGAGCCACACTGGGGCAGAGGTTTTGTCAGCTCTGCAGGGGCAGGTTCAGAGGTGGTTGACGCCACGCCAACTTAAGGCAGGAATGGTGGTTTGCGACAATGGCACCAACCTCCTCTCTGCCCTCCGACAGGGACAAATGACCCATGTGCCCTGTTTGGCTCACGTCCTTAACTTGGTGGTGCAGCGGTTCTTGGGCAGGTACCCGGGCTTACAGGATGTCCTGAGGCAGGCCAGGAAAGTCTGTGTGCATTTCCGCCGGTCATATAATGCCAGTGCTCGGCTGACGGACCTCCAAAAGGAGTTTAACCTGCCCAAGAACCGCCTAATCTGTGACATGCCCACCAGGTGGAACTCAACGTTGGCCATGCTGCAGCGGCTGCACACGCAGCAGAGGGCCATCAATGAGTACCTGTGCGACTATGGCACCAGGACAGGGTCAGGGGAGCTTGGTTTTTTTTCCCCACGCCAGTGGGCCATGATCAGGGATGCATGCACTGTCCTGTCACCATTCGAGGAGGCCACGAGGATGGTGAGCAGTGACAGTGCATGCATCAGTGACACTGTCCCCCTTGTCCACCTGTTGGAGCACACGCTGCGTGGAATAATGGACAGGGCACTTGAGGCAGAACAGAGGCAGGAAGAGGAGGACTTCCTTAGCTCTCAAGGCCCCCTTTATCCAGACAGTGTTCCTGCGTGCCCGCCGATCACACAGGAAGAGGACGAGGAGGAAGAGGAGGAGGAGGAAGATTGTGTCAGTATGGAGGTGGAGCCTGGCACTCAGCATCAGCAGCAGTCTTTAAGGGATCAGTCCCAAGAAACACATGGACTTGTACGTGGCTGGGAGGAGGTGGCTGCGGACCATGTCGTTCTTAGTGACCCAGAGGACTCCGGACCGAATGCCTCAGCAAACCTACGCTGCATGGCCTCCCTGATCCTGCAAAGCCTGCGTAAGGATCCTCGTATTCGTGGTATCAAGGAGAAGGACCAATACTGGCTGGCAACCCTCCTTGATCCACGTTACAAGGGTAAGGTTGCGGACCTTATCTTGCCATCGCAGAGGGAGCAGAGGATGAAACATCTTCGGGAGGCCTTGCAGAAAGGTCTGTGCAACGCGTTCCCAGAGACTGGGAGGTTACAAACTCCTGTTTCTGGACAACGTGTTGCTGAGGCTTCGGTCAGTCAAAGAAGGAGCGGTGGAGAAGGTGGCCGTCTGACCGATGCGTTCAGACAATTTTTTGGTCCGCAGCCCCAAGGTATGATCGGTTCCAGCAACCATCGCCAGCGTCTGTTTTATATGGTGCAGGAATACCTAGGGGCAAGATCAGACTTGGACACCTTTCCCACCGAAAATCCTCTGGGTTACTGGGTCTTGAGGATGGATCACTGGCCAGAGCTTGCACAGTATGCAATTGAGCTACTGGCCTGTCCTGCATCCAGCGTTCTTTCGGAACGCACATTCAGTGCTGCTGGAGGCGTGGTAACCGATCACAGGGTGCGTCTGTCCACCGACTCGGTCGATCGGCTGACCTTCATAAAAATGAATGAGTCTTGGATCACCACCAGCTACCAAGCACCTGATGCTGATGTAACCGAATAATTTTTTTTGAAATCTCAGATCCCTTCAAAGACTGCCTATGCTGATGCTGAGTGACTATCCCTGAGTAATTATCCTCTTCCTCCTCAATCATCACGCTGATAGCTTGTAAGAACATTTTTGGTTCTGGGCGCCACCACCAGTGCCTAAGGCCCAATTTTTCAGCCCCTGTTTAACAGGGGCGTGTAATTACAATTTTTGATGTAATACTTTGCAGCAGGGCTCGTTCCTGCGTTCCAACTAGAGTGTCTGTGAGGGGTTGCAGTGTTGTGGCACCAGCACCAGTGCCTAAGGCCCAATTTTTCTGCCCCTGTCTAACAGGGGCGTGTAATTACAATTTTTGAAGCAATACTTTGCAGCAGGGCTCATTCCTGCGTTCCAACTAGAGTGTCTGTGAGGGGTTGCAGTGTTGTGGCACCAGCACCAGTGCCTAAGGCCTAATTTTTCAGCTCCTGTTCAACAGGGGCATGTAATTACAATTCTTGATCTAATATTTCACAGCAGGGCCCTGTGAGGGCTTACAGTGTTGTGGCCACAGCAATACCTAAGGCCCAAATTTCTGCTGAGTATATAGGGCAGGACCCTACTTTCAAACATCTAACTTACAAATGACTCCTACTTGCAAACGGAAGGAGACAACAGGAAGTGAGATGAAATCTACCCCTAGGAAGGGAAATTCTCTCCTGTAAGAGTTAATATGGGAAAACAATTTCTCCTTTCCACTGATGCTTTCCAATCCTTGTTCCACAAAAAAACCCAAATTTTCAAAAAACATTTTTCATTGGGACAAAAAAGTGAGGTGAAATCTTCTGAAGAGGAGGAAAGACAGCAAAACAAATGTCACAGGGGTGATAACCCTTCCCTATGTTTTCCAAAAAGCTTAGAAAAGATTTTTTGGCTGGAGCTAAACACGTTAAAAATGTTCAAAATTACAAACAGATTCTACTTAACAACAAACCTACAGTCCCTGTCTTGTTTGCACTGCTGTTCAGAGTATATAGGGCCTGGTGGCCCCACACCTTTCCTTATTTTAATTTGGGTGCGGGGTTCCCCTTAATATCCATACAAGACCCAAAGGGCCTGGTAATGGACTGGGGGGTACCCATGCCGTTTGTCTCACTGATTTTCATCCATATTGCCATGACCCGACATGACATTAAACCCGCAAGCAGTTTTAAATGAGATTTTTTCCTTTAAAAATGACATTTGGTGCAGGGACTGTTCTAAACATGGGAAACACGCGTCACTTTACAGGCATACTATAGACACCCCCCAGGTACGATATTTAAAGGAATATTTCACTTTTTTTTTTTACTTTAAGCATCATTAAAATCACTGCTCCCGAAAAAACGGCCGTTTTTAAAAGTTTTTTTTGCATTGATACATGTCCCCTGGGGTAGGACCCGGGTCCCCAAACCCTTTTTAGGACAATACCATGCAAATTAGCCTTTAAAATGAGCACTTTTGATTTCGAACGTTCGAGTCCCATAGACGTCAATGGGGTTCTAACGTTCGTGCGAACTTTCGGTCCGTTCGCGGGTTCTGGTGCGAACCGAACCGGGGGGTGTTCGGCTCATCCCTACTAGAGAATAAAATGGCAGTCGTTGCAATACTTTTAGTCCCACTGTATTTGCGCAGCGGCCTTACAAGCACACTTTTTTGGGAAAAAATACACTTTTTTAAATAAAAAAAAAAGACAACAGTAAAGTAAGCCCAATTTATTTTTTTATATTGTGAAAGATAATGTTGCGCTGAGTAAATTGATACCCAACATGTCACGCTTCAAAATTGCGCCCCCTCGTGGAATGGCGACAAACTTTTACCCTTAAAAATCTCCATAGGCGATGTTTAAAAATGTCTACTGGTTACCAGTTTTGAGTTACAGAGGAGGTCTATGGCTAGAATTATTGCTCTCACTCTATCGATCGTGGTGATACCTCACATTTGTGGTTTGAACACCGTTTTCATATGCTGGCGCTACTCACGTTTGCGTTTGCTTCTGCGTGCGAGCTCTTCTCATATTTACACTAAAATGCAATAAAAATAAAATGTCACTTGAAAAAAAAAAAATTCTCCTTTAAGAGCTATGGGCGGAAGTGACGTTTGACGTCACTTCCTCCCTCCCATGCTATGAAGCCGAGCGGGGTTATCTTACCCTCAGTCGGCACCCAGGCATCCACGGGAAAGGACGCGATCGTCTCCGCAGCTACCGGCGGGTCCGGAGCGCAGCGGGAGGGGGGTGGGCACCTCTCCCGCCGCCGATAAAAGTAATCTTGCAGCGAATCTGCCACGGAGACCACTTTTATGCACAAGAGAAATGCACGTCGTTCCTGAAAATACCGGGGTTATGGCAGCTAGTTTGACAAGAAAACCCATAGGTTTGTGTCAGGTCCACAATTTACACTGGGTCTCATCGATCTATAATCATGCCACTCAGTGGCGACTGGTGCTCAATATTTTGGGGGTGGTGGCAAACCAACGCCAACCCCCCGGGGGAGACAGATGGGAGGGCGGCGATCCCCCACCCGCGGGAGATAGAGGGGAATGTAGCGATCACCCCCCCGCATGGCTATCAGAGGCCTCTTTACCTTAGGAGGCAGATGACAAGGATCTGGGGTAGGGCTGCTTCTCATCGCTCCAGCTACTCCTCGCTCCGGGGCCATTGCTTCTCTCCCCGTCCGAACAGGAAGTGTGTCCTGATTGATTGGCCGGGTGGAGAATCAGGAAGACAATAGAGAATATTAATTCGCTATTGTCACAGAACTGGGTGGGTTTAGGGCGCAGTTCTCTGCGTCCCGAGCCCACCCTTTTTTGAAGCCAATTAGAGCCCCAGGCTCTAATCGTGTGCTTAAAAAAAAAAAAAACATTGAAATCCATGCGTCCCACGCTCTACATGTAAATTAGGGGTCTGGCGCATGGATTAGGGGGGTGGCGCCCCTGCGCCCGTATGGATAGGCCGCCACTGATGCCACTATTCTGTCTTATCTGAATTTTGTTATAATTACTATCATATTCTTAATTCTAGTTTATAAACCAGGATCAAACTTTAATAGAGACTATGCCCAAGGCATACATATTCTAATACAAATGATCTTAATATTTACTTTGGATTATATTTTCTAAATTCTGTTCAACAATTTCAATTTCAGTTTGGACTGGAAGTTTATTTCATTAAATTATAATGACATATCAGTCCGTTTAGAAGTTACCTATCTAAAGAAAATGCTTGTCATTGCTATATGAGTTACTTAACATGCACATTACTTTGTGTGAAACCGCACAGACAAAGTAATTAAGAGTTTATTGTGCAGTGCGCATTATGCAAAAGGGGGGGGGGGTCTGGAGATTGACCTTTGACACTGTCTAATAACAGATAAGCTTGGGATTAAGTAAAAATGTGTTTTATTCCATAGAGCAAGTCAATTAGCTCTGCTGCTGAGGACCAGGTGTTTCCACTATGGAAATGATAAGGTGACCAAAAGAGGGCCATTGCAAACAAATAACCTGAACTGATGTGTGTGACATCATCCCAATAAACACTCTATAGGGTTGATTTACTAAAACTGGAGAGTGCAATATCTGGTGCAACTCTGTATAGAAACCAGTCAGCTTCCTTCCAGGTTTTTTGTCAAAAGCTTAACAAGCTGAAGTTAGAAGCTGATTGGCTACCATTAACAAATGCATCAGATTTTGCGCGCTCCAGTTTTAGTAAATCAACCCCAGTGTATGGCATTAACAATGTACCAAATATATGCACTGCTTGACGAGTACTAGGTATTACTCTCATCATTTTTATGGTAGAAATAGGAAGTACAATTATAAGGAGTTGTACATAAGGAGTACTATGCATATGTTTCAGGAAGCCCTGACTTGCCTATACACAGGGCCGGTGCTACCACTAGGCAAACTAGGCAGCCGCCTAGGGCGCACTGCTGCCTAGGGGCGCCCGGCCGCTGGTTTCCCTCCGCGTCTGCATGCTCTGCAGGCTGCAGCATGTAACTAACTCAGTCCAACCGGTAGTGTAATTAGAGGTGCAGCGCAGCGCTAGAGGAAGCAGAGCCAATGCTTCCTGTATAGTGGCGCCTTCTGTCACATGGGCAGGGCAAAGGGGGTGGAGTCAGGGATGGAGCCAATGGGGCGGCAAAATAAGGTTTCGCCTAGGGTGTCAAAAATCCTTGCACCAGTACTGCCTATACAATGCATGATATTCACACTAGTTGAATGAATCTATGGCCAGGTAAAAGAACAAGAGTGAACAGATTGTGAATGAGACAATTCACTGGAGATTAATATTACCAAAGCTAACCAGGAGGGATTATTCAGGCAACACATGTTTCATTTTGGATTCATTTACAACTGAGTCCATTTCAAAACTACAGTGTTTGCCAAAGCTCTCAACTCTTGTCAGAGTGCTTAGTATATCCTTAGTATATCAGCTATACAATTGCCATGCCATCACAGCCAAGAATTTACTAGCTTCCGTGAAGAGAGTTCGGTACTAATTCTAATACAGCCCTTGTGACAGGGCAATGCCCTGCCACGGTATGAGTTTAGTAATTTGGTGTAGAAATGACACAAGATTCGCAAAGGTCCAGTTTGAGAAGCTTCAGAGTGTGGCTTGTAAATGGAGAAAGACAGTGGCGGCTGGTGCTCAAAATGGGGGGGGGGGGTGCAAACAAACTGAAAAAATACTGAATCCCCCCCATCAACTGCAGCCTCACTGTGCCCATCAAACGCAGTCACTGTGCCCATCAATTGCAGCCATGTGTGCCCATCATATGCAGCCACGTGTGCCCATCATATGCAGCCACTGTGCTCATCATATGCAGCCACTTGTGCCCATCATATGCAGCCATTGTGCCCATCAAATGCAGCCACCTGTGCCCATCAAATGCAGCCACTTGTGCCCATCATATGCAGCCACTATGCCCAGTATATGCAGCCACCTGTGCCCATCATATGCTGCCACCTGTACCCATCAAATGCAGCCACTTGTGCCCATCATATGCAGCCACTGGGTCCATCAAATGCAGGCACTTGTGCCCAGTATATGCAGCAACTGTGCCCATCATATGCAGCCACCTGTGCCCAGTATATGCAGCCACTTGTGCCCATCATATGAAGCCACTGTGCCCATCATATGCAGCTACTTGTGCCCTCTATATGCAGCCACTTGTGCCCATCATATGCCACCACCTGTGCCCGTCATATGCAGCCACTTGTGCCCATCATATGCAGCCACTGTGCCCATCAAATGCAGCCACTGTGCCCATCAAATGCAGCAACTTGTGCCCAGTATATGCAGCCACTTGTGCCCATCATATGCAGCCACTTTTGCCCAGTATATGCAGCCACTTGTGCCCATCATACATAGCCACCTGTGCCCATCAAATGCAGCACTTGTGCCCAGTATATGCAGCCACTTGTGCCCATCATATGCAGCCACTTGTGCCCATCATATGCAGCCACTTGTGCCCATCAAATGCAGCCACTTGTGCCCATCATATGCAGCCACTGTGCCCATCATATGCAGCCACCTGTGCCCATCAAAGGCAGCCATTGTGCCCAGTATATGCAGCCACGTGTGCCCTTTATATGCAGCCACTTGTGCCCAGTATATGCAGCAACTGTGCCCATCATATGCAGCCACCTGTGCCCAGTATATGCAGCCACTTGTGCCCATCATATGAAGCCACTGTGCCCATCATATGCAGCCTCGTGTGCCCATCATATGCAGCCACTTGTGCCCATCATATACAGCCACTGTGCCCATCATATGCAGCTACTTGTGCCCACTATATGCAGCCACTTGTGCCCATCATATGCCGCCACTTGTGCCCATCATATACAGCCACTTGTGCCCATCATATGCAGCCACTGTGCCCATCAAATGCAGCAACTTGTGCCCAGTATATGCAGCCACTTGTGCCCATCATATGCAGCCACTTGTGCCCATCAAATGCAGCCACTTGTGCCCAGTATATGCAGCCACTTGTGCCCATCATACATAGCCACCTGTGCCCATCAAATGCAGCACTTGTGCCCAGTATATGCAGCCACATGTGCCCTTTATATGCAGCCACTGTGCCCATCATATGCAGCTACTTGTGCCCATCATATGTAGCCACTTGTGCCCATCATATGCAGCCACTTGTGCCCATCATATGCAGCCACTTGTGCCCAGTATATGCAGCCACTGAGCACATCAAATGCAGCCACTGTGCCCAGAATATGCAGCCACGTGTGCCCTTTATATGCAGCCACTGTGCCCATCATATGCAGCTACTTGTGCCCATCATATGTAGCCACTTGTGCCCATCATATGCAGCCACTTGTGCCCATCATATGCAGCTACTTGTGCCCAGTATATGCAGCCACTGAGCACATCAAATGCAGCCACTGTGCCCAGAATATGCAGCCACGTGTGCCCTTTATATGCAGCCACTGTGCCCATCATATGCAGCTACTTGTGCCCATCATATGTAGCCACTTGTGCCCATCATATGCAGCCACTTGTGCCCATCATATGCAGCCACTTGTGCCCAGTATATGCAGCCACTGAGCACATCAAATGCAGCCACTGTGCCCAGAATATGCAGCCACGTGTGCCCATCATATGCAGCCACTTGTGTCCATCATATGTAGCCACTTGCCCATCGAATGCAGCCACTTGTGCCCAGTATATGCAGCCACTGAGCACATCAAATGCAGCCACTGTGCCCACCACCCCCCCACGACTCGCGGGGGTTTGCGGCTCTGCTCTGGCAACAAACACCCCCGCGCAGATCATGGATTGCGGCCCTGGCAACAAAACCTTCCCCCCGCGCAGGTCTAACGCCCTGCCTCCTGATTGGTGGGGAGGAAGGTTAGTATGGAAATAGCAAAAATGTATTCGCTATCATCACACAATTGAGTGGGATCAGGGTGCACTCTCTGCTTCCTGAGTACCACCCCCTCCCACCCCCGTTATAGGAATCCAGGCGTCCAGCGTCCTGAAAGGGGCCGGGCACATTGAATGGGGGGGCGGTGTGACAGACCTAGCCGGGATAGAGGCTGTTGGAGAGGACTGAATGCAAGCCTGTTGCCTTTTGATTATGGGCCCTGGATTTTCAATGGAACAATACTCTTTGTGAGGTGAATGAGAAATCCAGTCTGAACTGTACTAATCGGACTCCTTCGTGTATATATGTATATATTGTATGTTGTTTGATTCTGTTGGGGACTCCTTGCTGTGGATTTGTGTCCCTGAAGAGGGAGGGGGGATTCCTCCAGCAGCCCCCTGCTGATAAGACTGATTCATTCTGTTGGGACACATCCTGTGAGGAGATGCTGGTGTCATCAACTCCAACTACCTGTGTTTATGTTAATTGAATGAGCTGATCACATTGTCCTCTATACAATGTAGGAGACGGGACGACTCCTATTGGAGCTGTAGCTATTGTGTTTATACTACTGTGTGAAGCTCGGTACCCACAAGTCTGTCATCTGGTCTGGGTAAATTTTTTAGTTAATTAGCTCATGTTAATTATGTTAATTAGGTTACAGTTGTATTGTTAGAGGAGGTTCCAACGGCATATAAAGTCTTGTAACTTTGATTCTAAATAAACAGTTCATGGTAGCAACAAGCAAGTGTCGACTGGGAGGAAGTGGTATATGACGGAAGCACTCAAGCGGAGTGTGGGACGTTCCATGACAGGCGGCACCCGTGTGTCCACAGTGCATGGGCCGCCACTGGAAAGCTCTATTTTAAATTTTCTCTGGGTTTGGTAATCCTAGATCAGGACCTGGAGTTTGAAGGTTCCGAAGAGTTTTGGGTGGGAAGGAACCTTCAAACCTGTGTCTGGACTTTGTGCGACACCTGCAGCCTGTGTGAGTGCACAGGTGTTCAGGGTCATTATAAGCCTTGTCAGAGCTACAGCAGTTGCAGCTGTTCAGAAACACAGCCAGTGTGTGAGGATAGAGATGTGTGCCAGCCAGGAGAGGTGACCCACTGGGGAGACATGGCTCCATGTTGGAGAGATTCCCTTACTGGCAGGACCAAGAGAGTTGAGACAGCTAAGTGGGTCTGCAGGGGACAGAGAGCTGAGGTAACTATTGAGTCCAGAAGGGGGGATCTGTAAGTATCAAGTTGGAGAACTTGGGGTACTGGGAGACCCTATCTAGAGTCCATGAGTGGGCCAGGAGTGGTACTGCTAACAGGAGAGTTAGGTGGCTCGGCAAGTTCTAATTTTGTTGTTGCTGAGTGAAGCTAAAACCCCATCCGTGGGCAAATTTGTGAACTTTTTAATAAAAGTGGTGCCGTGCCCTTAAACTGCAAGTTCAGACTGAGGTGGACCCACTTAAAAACGCTCACCACATTGAGTCTAATCACCCAATATCACACCCTGATAAAGGGGTAGTGGTGTTGCCCCCGAAGCGCATTGTTTGTTTTTATATGACTTTTTTTTTACCAACAAATAAAATGATCTTGGACTCTTTTATCTGATTTTAGTCTAGAGATCTTTTCTGTATTTCTGGTTTGGACTACTGTTGGGCGTCCATCAAGTGAAGCCTTGTTTTGTTGGAGCTGTCTCGCCAGAGCTATTGATCTTGTTTTATGTTTTCCTTCATATGGCTACACTTGCAAGTCTAAAAGTTCCCAGCGCCCCTTTGAGTATATTGTTCTGAAGCATTTGTTAGCTGATGGTGCTGGTTGTCATTGATTCTTATCAATTCTTCTCACTTTTTCAAATGTTCCACGGTTAATGACTTGGACATTGGTTCCAAAAAAAGCCAGCAAAGCTGGATAAGATCAGTTTTGGATATTTTGGATTTTTCTGGGACAAGCTTTAGGTAAGGTATCCTTTAGTTGGACTCTAATAATAATTGTTTAAATAGGAATATACACAATTGCTATCAATCTTGGGGTGCCACTAACATATATAATCAACTGACCTATGTTGTAATTTACAAACTCCTTATAATTGTACTTCCTATTTCTACCATAAAAATGATGAGAGTAATCGTTGTGACATCTGCGCCAAATCTAGGGGTAGGAAAGACAAGAGTGAGCATTGGTAAAAGAGCCCCTGATACTATTCATGTAGTTATTTCCTCTTGTAACACTACTTATGTCTAGAGGCAAGCACATTTTTACAAATTGGTTCTCCCCATTTTTAAAGTGGAACTTCAGCTTAAACCCAATTAGCCTTAAAAATGTTCCTTCCCCCCCCTCCTAAAACACATGCTGATTAACCTGCATAAGATATATATATTCACCTATTTTCAGGTTGCTCTGGTCTGGTCATGTGATCTGGCTCCCCAGTGTCAGCCAGCTGCAGCTGCAGTGGAGAGGAGGGAGCACTGACAATGGATGGGCCTTTGAAGCCTATGGGTCACGTCACCACTTCAGGCTTTACCAGCCAATGTCAAGCACAGTGGCTGACACAGGGAAGATCACATGCCTGGACCAAAAATTTTCAAAAATATCAAAGAAGCAAATATGGATAAGGAGGGCAGTTTTTTTTTATAATACGAGGGATCTTCGAAAAGTTTCCTCACTTTTTTTTTATTTATAGAGTTTAAAAAAGTGTGGAAACGTTTTGAGCAACCCTCATATAAGAGTATTTTTTTTTTACCAAAAATGAGTAGTGCATGCTCGCAACAAACTTTCAGCAGAGCTAGTGGGCTTGATTTACAAAAGGCATGTTCACTTTGCAAGAGAAGTTGCAGTGTGTGTGGGAATGTTCACCCAGAGCATAATATAGTAAATGTGGTGCAATTTTACTTTCCAAAAAATACCTAATCAAGTGCAAGAAAAATTAAAAAAAACAAAATTTTTCTTGCAGGTGATTGGATTATGGAAGTTTTAGGCATTTTTCCTTTTACACTAAGCTCTGGGAAAAATTTAATTTCAAAGCGCACTTTCCCTTGTAAAGTAAACAACCTACTTGCCTTTAGTAAATCCATCCCATTGAATCATTCAACAAAGTTCCTGTAAAATGAAAACACGTCATCCTCATGTTTGTCTTGCTTTACGCCAAGTTTATTGTAAAGATGAGAAGACATACAAAAGGGAAACAGAAATGAAAGAAGAAACCTTGATGCATTTCACACAAAGGGCTTAATCATAAGAGGTAGTGAGTCAATCAACAGTAAGTGAATTTAAACACGCCAGGGACAAACAAACATCTATAAGCAGGTAAAAATGAATAAATACATAAATCAGTATATAAAATAAATAACTTCAAATGTTCAAAAATGAACAAAAGGGGGACGCTTATCTTTTCTGTCATCACTCTTCTACTATGTTTCTATGCTATCTCTCTCTCTGTCTCTCTCTCTCTCTCTATCTTTCTCTATACATACAGTGCGCAAAATTATAAACGCAACACTTTTGCATTTGCCCCGATTCATCATGAGCTGAACTCAAAGATCTACAACTTTTTCTGTACACAAAAGGCCTATTTCTCTCAAATATTGTTCACAAATCTGTCTAAATCTGTGTTAGAGAGCACTTCTCCTTTGCCAAGATAATCCATCCACCTCACAGGTGTGGCATATCCAGATGCTGATTAGACAGCGTGATTATTGCACAGGTGTGCCTTAGGCTGGCCACAATAAAAGGCCACTCTAAAATGTGCAGTTTTACTGTATTGGGGTGTCGGGGGGTCCGAAAAACCAGTCAATATCTGGTGTGACCACCATTTGCCTCACGCAGTGCAGCACATCTCCTTTGCATAGAGTTGATCAGGTTGTTGATTGTGGCCTGTGGAATGTTGGTCTATTCCTCTTCAATGGCTGTGCAAAGTTGCTGAATATTGGCAGGAACTGGAACACGCTGTCGTATACGCCGATCCAAAGCATCCCAAACATGCTTAATGGGTGACATGTCCGGTGAGTATGCTGGAAATGCAAGAACCAGGATGTTTTCAGCTTCCAGGAATTGTGTACAGATTCTTGCAACATGGGGCTGTGCATTATAATGCTGCAACATGAGTTGATGGTCATGGATGAATGGCACAACAATGGGCTTCAGGATCTCATCACGGTATCTCTGTGCATTCAAAATGCCATCAATAAAATGCACCTGTGTTTGTTGTCCATAGCATATGCCTGCCCATACTATAACCTCACTGTCACCATGGGCCACTCGATTCACAACGTTGACATCAGCAAATCTCTCATCCACACAATGCCATAGACGCTGTCTGCCATCTGCCCTGTATAGTGAAAACCGGGATTCATCCGTGAAGAGAACACCTCTCCAAAGTGTCAGGCGCCATCGAATGTGAGCATTTGCCCACTCAAGTTGGTTACGTTGACGAACTGCAGTCAGGTCGAGACTCTTTGGTTATTCAAACCGATTGTTGCAGCAGCTGTCTGGGTGGCTGGTCTCAGACGATCTTGAAGGTGAAGATGGTGGATGTGGAGGTCCTGGGCTGGTGTGGTTACACGTGGTCTGTAGCTGTGAGGCCGGTTGCATGTACTGCCAAATTCTCTGAAGCGCCTTTGGAGACGGCTTATGGTAGAGAAATGAACATTTAATTCAAGGGCAACAGCTCTGGTGGACATTCCTGTAGTCATCATGCCAATTGCACGCTCCCTCACAACTTGCAAGATCTGTGGTATTGTGCTGTGTGATAAAACTGCACATTTTAGAGTGGCCTTTTATTGTGACCAGCCTAAGGCACACCTGTGCAATAAACATGCTGTCTAATCAGCATCTTGATATGCCACACCTGTGAGGTGGATGGATTATCTCAGCAAAGGAGAAGTGCTCACTACCACAGATTTAGGCAGATTTGTGAACAATATTTAGGAGAAATAGGCCTTTTGTGTACATAGAAAAAGTTGTTGATCTTTGAGTTCAGCTCATGATAAATAGGTGTAAACACAAAAGCCTATGTTAATGAGTATGGGGTATGAAATACCTCTACTCATTCACCAAAAAAGTTTCAAAAGTAAAAAAAAAAAAACACACAGTTTTTGACAGGTCCTTTATTATAAAACCCCCCAAAAATGAAATGTCCCCGGAGTAGGTTCAACGTCAATGACGTTGAATGCCAGCGACCGACCCACGAGAAAAAAAATCCCACTGCTAGCCAAACAAGTCCGCTCTCATGTCCCATCACATGCTGAATGACAGGTAAATATGGGAGTGGGGTCATCCAGTGACATAATTGGGTGACCTAGCCCCCATGTTTACCTGCCATTCGGTGTGAGATGGGACACTCCCCGAATGACAGGTAAATCGGCTTTGTTTATATTCTGACAATGGGGAATACCGCTGACAGCAAATGAGCTATGGTAGTTAAAGTGAAGTTCCACCCATAAAATGAACTTTACAGTATTAAACAGCAATAACCATTAGCAACAACATTTGGAAGACTTTTTTTACTTACTCGTTCAGGGATGTTGCTATGGGGTCCCTTGTAATCTGTCACTTGGCCTCCGCGGCACCTGATGTAATTTCCCTCGGCGCCCGTGCTCACTAGTGCTCCTGGGAGATGTGTGTCATCATTTCGCAGGAGTCAGTGGGCAGCGCCGAGGGATAGAATTGCGGTATTTCAAAACCAGAAGTGACGAGGGCAAAGGCGGATTTATATATATAAATGCGTTTTGAAAATTAATTAAAAAGCATAGTTTGTTTTGTGACATCTAACCTGTGCTGCTCTCTCCCTGCAATGTGCTGAGTCCTGTTCCTGATGCCTTTCCTGTATATGTATTAGGCTTATCATGGTTGCCATCACAACGGGGCGGGCACTTCCGCCGTCACCGCCTGTTCTGATGGCAACATGAGAAGTTTCCTTCACCGCTTGCTGTGTTTACTGCGCATTGCCAAGAACAGGCGGTGCATGCTGGTAATACAGCAGCACTGTATCCCGGAAGTTTATGCTTGTGGGCTTCGCCTGCCCACAAGTAAGATGGAAATTCTCTAGCTGCAAAAATATAAGGTAACTTTTTTTATAAAATATTCATAAAAGCGGTGCTAATAATGAGACTATCCTACATAATGGACATCATCAGGAATGTTTTCACCAATTGATAAATAAAAGGGAGGAACTTAAAGATAGTATGGAGCAAGATTCTAGGAGGTCCCTCAATAGATTAGCAAGAGATAGATATTTTTGAGGAAATAAGTCAAGTAAACACCTAGCAAAGTTATTGAAAAAGAAAAGAGATATGAATTTTATTGAGAAAATTCAAAATAAAAATGGTGAGGTAGTCAGGAAGTACTATGAAGCCCTGTATGCTGTAAGACAAAAGGGACAGCATGAACAAAGAGAGGAAAGGAAGGTAGAAGAATTTTTGAATGGTGCAGGTTTGCCAAGTCTGACGGAAGGAGATAGATCTGACTTGGACAGACCTATTTCAGAGGAGGAAATCTACGCAGCATTAAAGGATTCTCCCCCGGGAAAAAGTCCAGGACCAGACGGGTTTACTACTTATGACTTTAAAAAATACAACTGGGAAATGGAGGGAGATGCATTATCTGCAGCAATAACTTTGTTATTAAAAGAGGGTAAGAATAATAAGTTGTGCTCAAGTTATAGGCCCATTGCCCTACTGAATGCAGACACCAAGCTCTATGCCAAGGTCCTAGCTGGCAGGTTGAAGGAAAAGATGACGATCCTGGTGCACCCAGACCAGGTAGGCTTTATACCAGGAAGAGAAGGAAGGGACAATGGAGTGCGATCATTGCTTCTTCTTGAGTCCATTAAATCCGGTGGGTCCCCAGGTCTATTCCAGTCGATGCCGAAAAAGCCTTCGACAGGGTAGACTGGGGACTCATGATAAAAACATTGGAACCTATGGGAGTAGGACCAAGATTAATTAAATGGATAAAAGTATTATACAATCATCCTACGGCGTTCATTAAAGTGAACGGGGTTCTTTCGAAAACTTTTAAAATGGAGATCGGAACCAGACAGGGGTGTCCATTGTCCCCTCTTTTATTTTTATTAACCTTGGAACTCCTGTTGGCTTCTATCCGAAACAACCCAGACTGCAGTGGGGTAAAGATAGGGACTGAGGAACATAAACTAGCGGCGTTCGCTGATGATGTTTTCTTCTACATCACCAACCCAAGGATTGAGATTCCAAACTTACTGAAGATTTTAAAAAGATATGGAGATATCTCAAACTTTAAGATAAATCTCAGCAAGTCTGAAATCTTAAATATAAATGTAGATAAACAGGAAGAAAAACTCTTAAGGGAATTCCATTTTCCTTGGAAAAAGGACATAAAATACTTAGGAGTTAAACTGTCCAATTCATTGAAGAATATATATCTAATAAATTATATACCTTTGTTGGATGAGATTAAGAAGGAAACTAAAAAATTATTAATGCGCCCTCTCTTTTGGATCGGGGCATTAACACAATAAAAATGGTGCTGGCCCCGAAAAATCCTTTATAAATTCCAGATGCTTCCAATTTCTCTCCCACAGCCATATATAAGAGCTCTACGAGGTATAATCACGAAATTTGTCTGGGCTAACAAAAAACCACGAATAGCATACACGGTACTGAGCAGGGGGAAAAAACAGGGAGGTTTAGCTATCCCGGATTATAAAAAGTACTATATTGCAGCGACACTTTCATGGGTTATGGAATGGTCAAGGGAGGCTTCAGATAAGAGATGGGTCAACATTGAACATAGTATGAGTAGTACACATTTAAGTCACATAATATGGAACCCTACACAATACAGAACACTAGGCACAAAGACACCAGAGTTAACGCTTAATACACTTAAATTATGGGACCAGATTCATTCACAAAATAAATGGGATTTCAATTCACCTTTGATTTATTTGAAGGATAATACATTTTTTGAACCGGGGATGAGGGGGGTGGGAGGGAATTGGATAAAGAATGGAAATGCACAATTAAAAGATATAATTAAAGATGGGAAAATTTGCACTTATCACGATTTAAGAACAAAGACAGATTTAATGGTGATTGATTCATGGCGTTACATCCAGTTGACGCACTTTGTTGAGAAACTGCCGAAGCCTATTAGAGGCGAAGAAGACTACAGGCCGCTGGAGCAGCTCTGTAAGAGAGAAAAATCAAAGAATAATATTTCACGACTTCATAAAATTTAAATGTTTAGAGATGAACTGGATGTGCTGCCCTACATTAAGAAATGGGAAAATGAATTAGGTATTTAATGTAGTAAACATACTTTAGAAAAAACATTTTGAAAATGACAAACGGATCCTCAGTAGACACTAAGATGATTGAAACAAATTTTAAGTGTTTAGCAAGGTGGTATGCGACACCAGACAAAATTAGCAAATTCCAACTGGAGAAATCCGTGGAATGTTGAAGAGGGTGTAAAGCCAATGGCACATATATGGTGGGAATGCCCCATCATTAAAGTATTTTGGAAGAAAATCTTACACCTAATAAAGGAAATTACTAATAAAACTATATTGGAAGACCCATAATGAGACTATCCATTGCTAGAGATGATAGTAAGAGACAGATTTAAAAAAAAAATCATATAAATGGTTGGACCTTCGCTTTGAGGACCTAGCAGCTGCTCACTCCTTACCAAACCTGCTTCCCAGTGCATCAGAATGCATCCACATTTTTTTTTTTTTTGGAATTCATTAACCACTTCAGCCCCAGAAGATTTGGCTGCTGAATGACCGGGACATTTTTGTGATTTGGCACTGCGTCGCTTTAACTGACATTTGCGCAGTCGTGCTACGTTGCACCCAAACAAAATTGACGCCCTTTTTTTCCCAAAAATATAGCTTTCTTTTGGTGGTATTTGATCATCTCTGCAGTTTTTTATTTTTTGCGCTATAAACAAAAAAAGAGCAACAATTTTGAAAGAAACACAATATTTTGTACTTTTTGCTTTAATAAATATCCCCATTTTTTTTATTAAAAAAAGCTATTTTTTTCTCAGTTTAGGCCAATATGTATTCTTCTACATATTTTTAGTAAAAAAAAAATTTGCAATAAGCAAAAGTTATAGCGTCTACAAAATAGGGGATATACAGTATTTACAGCATTTTTATTATTATTTTTTTTACTAGTAATGGCAGTAATCTGGCGGACACTTCAGACAATTTTGACACATTTTTGGGACCATTGACATTTATACAACGATCAGTACTAAAAAAGGTTAAATGTGTTCCCTGGGAGGTAATTCTAACTGAAGGGGGAGGGGACTGACTAGAGGTAGTGACGGATCGTGGTTCCTAGCTAATAGGGACACACGATCTGTCACTCCGCTCAGAACAGGGAACACACACAAGGAAACACACACTTCTCTGTTCTGTCACTCGTGCCCATGAGCATCGGTACCCCCACAGTGCAGCGTGTGTGCGCGCCTGCTATCCCGATCCTGCGAGCCGACGTATAGCTACGACGGTTTGCGGGTTCGTGCCAACCTGCCGCAGCAAAATGACGACGGCTGGTCGGCAAGTGGTTAATTATGTTTAAATAAAATTTTCTATTTTTTCTACATCAATGCTACATGCGTGCCTATGGAGTCCACATCTTCGTTTTCCAACAAATTTTCCGATCTATTTAGGATGTTGGCACACAAAATACTTTGTATCCACAACGCCATCTTGTGATGATACGAGAACTTCAATTTTCGAATATTCATAAACAATTTGCAATTGATAATGCCAGTACAGGTCCCTCTGCATAGCAAATGAAAACTTCAGTTTTCAGAAAAGAGTAAAAATGTAAGCAGCATTTTTTTTCGATTATGCAATGTGAATGAAAACACATAACAAATGTAAAGTAGGTGTCCCAGTTTGGCTACAAAAGTGGAAATACACTTTCAAATGACAGTCAGGCTGGCCTCCTACTTCTTAGCAGTCATCATGTAACCACTGCGATTGGCTGTCATGGTGGTTGCATGACCTGGTCCTGCTTGCTACCTATAGCTATTTGGGACCGAGCGTTGTCTTTGACGACTCAGTCTCTGTGCTGGGAGCATGCAGTGAGCACTCTCGTGGCACAGAAACATCAACTACCCAGCAACACATATGTGTGACATGTGGGCATTAAAGGAAAAGTACAGACAAAGCTAGTTTGGCTGTACTTCTCCTGTGGATCACAGGAGAGCAGTTTGTTTTGCACTCCTGTGACCTGTTTTCAGCAGGCAGTGGGCTGAAGCCCACTGTCGCTGACGTCCCAGAGCTGGTCCAGGCTCAGGAAAGGTTGCAACCATACGGTCAGGATCTGCCCACATACCTGGACTGGCACCCAGCTCAAGCTCTCAGCGAGACGTGGATGAGCGCGTTTGGGGTGGAGGAACTTGACTGGGCTGCACAGAGTCCTGACCTCAACCCCACAGAACACCTTTGGAATGAATTAGAGCAGAGACTGTGAACCAGGCCCTCTTGTCCAACATCATTGCCTGATCTCACAAATGCGCTTTTGGAAGAATGGTCAAACATTCCCATAGACACACTCCTAAACCTTGTGGACACAGCCTTCCCAGAAGAGTTGAAGCTGTTATCATAGGTGTGTGCAGCCTATTGCATTAGGGTGTGCACACCAAAGCTCAAATACACATGCCTGTGTGTGTATATATATATATATATATATATATATATATATATATATATATACAGTGGGGACGGAAAGTATTCAGACCCCCTTACATTTTTCACTCTTTGTTATATTGCACCCATTTGCTAAAATCATTTAAGTTCATTTTTTTCCTCATTAATGTACACACAGCACCCCATATTGACATAAAAACACAAAATTGTTGACATTTTATTAAAAAAGAAAAACTGAAATATCACATGGTCCTAAGTATTCAGACCCTTTGCTGTGACACTCATATATTTAACTCAGGTGCTGTCAATTTCTTCTGATCATCTTTGAGATGGTTCTACACCTTCATTTAAGTCCAGCTGTGTTTGATTATACTGATTGGACTTGATTAGGAAAGCCACACACCTGTCTATATAAGACCTTACAGCTCACAGTGCATGTCAGAGCAAATGAGAATCGTGAGGTCAAAGGAACCGCCTGAAGAGCTCAGAGACAGAATTGTGGCAAGGCACAGATCTGGCCAAGGTTACAAAAAATTTCTGCTGCACTTAAGGTTCCCAAGAGCACAGCAGCCTCCATAATCCTTAAATGGAAGACATTTGGGATGACCAGAACCCTTCCTAGAGCTGGCCGTCCGGCCAAACTGAGCTATTGGGGGAGAAGAGCCTTGGTGAGAGAGGTAAAGAAGAACCCAAAGATCACTGTGGCTGAGCTCCAGAGATGCAGTCGGGAGATGGGAGAAAGTTTTAGAAAGTCAACCATCACTGCAGCCCTCCACCAGTCAGGGCTTTTTGGCAGAGTGGACCGACAGAAGCCTCTCCTCAGTGCAAGACACGTGAAAGCCTGCATGGAGTTTGCTAGAAAACACCTAAAGGACTCCAAGATGGTGAGAAATAAGATTCTTTGGTCTGATGAGACCAAGATAGAACTTTTTGGCCTTAATTCTAAGCGGTATGTGTGGAGAAAACCAGGCACTGCTCATCACCTGTCCAATACAGTCCCAACAGTGAAGCATGATGGTGGCAGCATCATGCTGTGGGGGTGTTTTTCAGTAGGAGGGACAGGACGACTGGTTGCAATCGAGGGAAAAGATGAATGCGGCCAAGTACAGGGATATCCTGGATGAAAACCTTCTCCAGAGTGCTCAGGACCTCAGACTGGGCCGAAGGTTTACCTTCCAACAAGACAATGACCCTAAGCACACAGCTAAAATAACAAAGGAGTGGCTTCACAACAACTCCATGACTGTTCTTGAATGGCCCAGCCAGAGCCCTGACTTAAACCCAATTGAGCATTTCTGGAGAGACCTAAAATGGCTGTCCACCAACGTTTACATCCAACCTGACAGAACTGGAGAGGATCTGCAAGGAGGAATGGCAGAGGATCCCCAAATCCAGGTGTGAAAAACTTGTTGCATCTTTCCCAAAAAAACTCATGGCTGTATTAGATCAAAAGGGTGCTTCTACTAAATACTGAGCAAAGGGTCTGAATACTTAGGACCATGTGATATTTCAGTTTTTCTTTTTTAATACATCTGCAAAAATGTTAACAATTCTGTGTTTTTCTGTCAATATGGGGTGCTGTGTGTACATTAATGAGGAAAAAAATGAACTTAAATGATTTTAGCAAATGGCTGCAATGTAACAAAGAGTGAAAATTTAAGGGGGTCGGAATACTTTCCGTCCCCCCTGTATATACACACACAATCTTCCTTGTGGCACAATAGCTCCCTGCCTTCAGATGCAAAATGAGAGAGAAGTGCTTCCACACTTCTCCTATAAGCAGAGCTGCTCAGTGGGAGATCTTTCCCATCTCCCCACCGACACACAGTGATAATGCTAATGTGAACAAGGGGATTAGGGTGTGGCCAGGCACACCTGGCACACCCTGTGCCCACGCCTATGGCTGTTATAGCTGCAAAGGGTTGGCCAACTCAATATTGAACCCTATGGACTAAGGCTGGCCATATATTATACAATTTTTTTGTACAACTTTACTTTAGATTTACCAAAACCATATAATATGAGGTCAAACCTGAACACTTTCAATTTGTATGCAATCAGGAAGGCCCTTGCACTACATTGTTAAAGGCAAATCTAAAGAAAATTGAATAAGAAAATTGTATGTTGTATGGTCAGCTTAAGACTGGGATGCCATTAAAGTTTGTGTGTGTCTAAAGGCAGGTGCCCCAATACCTTTGACAATACAGTGTATGTAATAATGCAGGCAGCAATAGGTAATATGGCCATATATCTACAAATAAGTAACATTGCCCCAAATATAAACACCTTACAGAACAATTCTGAAACGCCAAGTATCATACATACTTTATTTCACATACTAAAAAAAATCATAAATTTTTGTGAATAGGTTTATGCTTAGGTACACCTTTTCTGTCACTTGTATTGGCACCTGTCATCACTACCAATTAGCATAGGCGCGCGCACAGGGTGTGCCAGGTGTGCCTGGACATACTCTAATCACCCTGTGCTGCGCAGATTTCCTCTGCTGCTTGGCTGCAGAGAAAGGGACTGGGGAATCTCTGTCCTCATTCCCTTTCTCTGTCTCAAAAGTGAGAATTCAGGGGTCTGTTTAGACCCTGGACATTAAAAACAATAATAATTATTGTAAAAATCATTTAAAAAAATACAATTGTAAAAAAGTAATAATAAAAAAATAAAACAAATAAATAATAATAATAATAAAAATACTGACACCAATCTCTGCCCTACCGACACTGTCCATCATTGCCCTACTGCTAAATATATATATATATATATATATATATATATATATATATATATATATATATATATATATAGCCCCCCCAATGGGGCTAAAAACAATAATAATTATCGTAAAAATCATTTAAAAAAATACAATTGTAAAAAAGTAATAATAAAAAAATAATAAAAATAAATAATACCAATCTCTGCCCTACCGACACTGTCCATTACCCTACTGCTAAATATATATATATATATATATATATATATATATATATATAGCCCCCCCAATGGGGCTAAAAACAATAATAATTATTGTAAAAATCATTTAAAAAAATACAATTGTAAAAAAGTAATAATAAAAAAATAATAAAAATAAATAATACCAATCTCTGCCCTACCGACACTGTCCATTACCCTACTGCTAAATATATATATATATATATATATATATATATATATATATATATATATATATATACACACGCATGTGTTTGAGCTTTGGGGTGCACACCCTAATACAGTAGACTGCGCACACCTATGCCAATTAGAAACAATGCGCTTCAACAAACAATTTACAGACTTCCTAAACTTAAAAATCCAACAACTAAAACTCAGTTTTCTTCTGGAAAAACATGCAAGCTCCCCAGAACCCAGCGATGTGAAAACAGTTCATAATGTTAGAAACTAAGCAGAGAAAACACAAAGAAAATACCACCATGTTTCAAAAAAATGTGTTTTATAGATGGGAAAATCCATTTATAGCTTCTTCTGGGCTTCATATCCCAAATTAGGAAGGTCACCTTGATAGAGAACTTCAAGTTTGAAAAGGCATCTATCTTTTGTTAAAAGCCAAGATGGAAGTTTGGCAAGCAGGGTCATTATAGAACCTATTGTGGGGTTTTCTGAAAGCTCTGTCTGTCTGCTGAACTCATATTAGAAGCCTAGCAGTGTTTTTTTACTGCTCTTTAAACCATTACAAACCGCTCTGAGTGCAGTGGTTTTCAATGTGGTGTGCCTTAATCCACAGGAGAGCAAAGTAGAAACACAAATTCCCTGCTATTACTGGGCTTTAAAATGGATTGCAAATGAGAGGCAAGGAGAGAAAGTGCAAGAAAAGAAAAGGGGAATTGCATTTAGAAACAAACATATATCAGCATTTAGCAGAATATAAATAAATAATACACTTGGTAAAATGCCTGAAAAATTGAAAATTAGATGGATTTGAGAATTATAGTTTACTTGCCTAATGTACCGGCTCAAGTTGGATGAACTTGTCTAAAAAAACGGAAGAGAACATTGCATATTTCATTTTATTTATTTTAGAAAATATTACGAAAATATTACATATACAGTATATAGCGTTTTTTTTTTTTTTTTTTTCATCCAAAGCCACAAACAATAAGAGGCTTTTAGATAGTATTTTAAAATATCCAAATGACTAATCAGATAAGCTGCAGTGAATTGCATCTTGATATTCTTTGCAAAGTGATTTGGAATTACCCCTGAGCCTTCATCGCTGACATTTGGCGAGTTGGGTGAGAACTGAATAAATATTGACCTATCTTTGAGCAGAACATTCAGTTTTAGTTTACAAATCAATTTATTATAACAGGGATTATACAAATGAGGCTGATTAATCCATTTCTTTGAAAAATGTGGAAATGTTGCAGCCAATCAAATTCTAGACTTAATTTTTATAGTTTATAACAGAAAATTAGAGGTGTGATCAGTATTTAGGCAGAACTCCAGCCAAAAATAGCAAGATAAAACTTAATGAAACGTAATACTGGTGACCTCACAATAGGGATAAAACTTTTTCGCGGAAGGGAGTTTAACAAGACTCGTGGCCACTCATTAAAATTAGAAGAAAATAGGTTTAACCTTAAACTAGGCAGAGGGTTCTTTACTGTAAGAGCGGCAAGGATGTGGAATTCCCTTCCACAGGCGGTGGTCTCAGCGGGGGGCATCCATAGTTTCAAGAAACTATTAGATAAGCACCTGAATGACCGCAACATACAGGGATATACAATGTAATACTGATATATAATCACACACATAGGTTGGACTTGATGGACTTGTGTCTTTTTTCGGCCTCACCTACTATGTAACTAATACTAGACAGCAGAAAGATAAACAGAGGGAGCATCCATCTAAGTTTAGATTTATTAAAGTATATGTAAACCCGCACCTTGTAAAGCAACCCATTCATTTTAACCACTTCCCGCCAAATCAAGTACCTGATACCAGTGGCGGCCCGTCCATAAGGGGCGCAGGGGCGCTGCCCCCCTAATCCATGTGCCTGGCCCCTAATCTACATGCAGGGCGCCAGACTCATGGATTCCATTTTTTTTCCGTGATTAGAGCCAGAGGCTCTAATTGGCTTCCAATAAGGCTGAGCTCACCCAGTTGTGTAATAATAGCAAATTAATATTCGCTATTGTCTTTCTGATTCTCCTCCCGGCCAAGAGTCTTAGGACTCCCTGGCCAATCGTGTCTCAGGACACACTTCCTGTTCGCCCCAGAGGAGAATCAATGTCCCGGCTCTTCATTCCCCCTCCAAAGGTAATGCCCTGATCGCCACTGTCCCATCCGTCGCATTCCCGCCCATCTCCCGCGGGAGGTGGGGGGTTTGATCAGTGCATTCACATCTCCGGGGGGGGGGGAGGTGTGCGATTGCCTCATTCCTGGCCGTCTCCCACAGGGTTTAGTGTTAGTTTGCCGCCCCCCCAATATATTAAGCCCCGGCTGCGCCCCCCCCCAATATATTAAGCCCCGGCTGCGCCGCCCCCCCTCCTCAATATATTAAGCCCCGACTGCCACTGCCTGGTACGTCATTTGACTTCAAGTGGACTTCAAGTAGCTGCAGGCATTGCCCTGGTACTGTTTTTTAGAGCCAACAGTCAGCTCTCTTGTAATGTCAATCAGAGCAGCCAACTAGCCACTCGATCGCTATTACAAGCAGCAGGAGGGGACCTTCCTGCCGCCTTCTCTCGGGCTCTTCTGTCCCACCGCGATACCCGAGCTACTAGCTGGCACATCCGTTGGAATCAGCTTTGATCGCCACTATGGTAACTGGGAAACTCCGGTTTACGTGGAAGTCAAAGGCACCATTTTTTGAAAAATCGAAAGTATTAAAAAACACAGATCTTGGCATTTTGAATGCTTTCAAGTGCAAAGGAGGGATTTGGGGTCTTATTGAACTCAGATCCCTCCGTAAAGAATACCTGTCACATGCCTATTGCTGTCACAGGGATGTTTACATTCCTTGTGACAGCAATAAAAGTAATAAAAAAATAAAATAAATTAAAACAACAATGTAAAAAAAAAAAAAAATATATATATATATATATATATATATATATATATATATATATATATATATATATATATATATATATATATTTATATATATATATATATATATATATATATAAAAATAATAATATAAAAAAAAATTAAGTGCCCCTATGCTAGCGCGTAAAGGCAAACGTGTGTGTCGGTCCCGCACACATGCAAACAGCGATCATCCCACACGTGAGAGGTATCGCCGTGAACGTTGGATCATGGGCAGTAATTCTAGCACTAGATCTCCTCTGTAAATCTAAAGTAGTAACCTGTAAAGGCTTTTAAAGCGTTGCCTATGGATAGTAAAATTTACATTGTTTGTCGCCGTTGCACGCGTGTGACATGTTTAATATCTAATTACTCAGCATGACATTGTCTTTTATATTTTGCAAGAAAATTGTGTTATGTATTGTGTTTTTTTGAATTGAAATAAAAAAAAAAAAATTCCCAAAAATTGTGTTTGAATAACTGATGCACAAGTACCGTGTGATATATGAAATTGCAAAATCCACCAATTTATTCTCTAGGTCCTCTGATTTAAAAAAATATATATATAATGTTTGGGGGTTCTAAGTACCTTTCCAGCAAAAAAATGTAAATTAAAAGTGCCAAAAAATGCCTGGTCTTCAGGTGGTTATGAAAGATGAAACGTGTGTATATAGATAAGAAAAACAATATAAATACATTTTTTTTTTCATTAGTGATGACATTTTCTCTGTTCTCAGGAGCTCAGGAAGGAGAAACAGCAGCACACTGAGTGAATGACTGTGCAGAGGTGAGTCAGCAGAACGTTGGAGGAGAGCAGAGCACAGCTTGAGAACTGATCGCGCTGTGCTCTCCTGCCTTGTGTGGTCAGTTTTAATAGGAAAGCAGAGGTACTGGCAGGAACACCAGGGATTTCACACAAAGGATGTAATACAAAGAGAACTACTTTTTTCCATACAAATACATGGTACAGCAGCCACATATCAGGAATATGAAGTGTTTGGTTTACATTTTCTAAAAAACATCAGATAAAAAATGGCATATGCACTCACAGGTAGTTGGGAATTTCAATCACCTCGTCCAACCCAGCATTGAGCACACATTGATACAGCGATTCCTGTATCACTGTGCAATCCACATTGGTTCCCTCTGCTGCTAACCATACACAGCTGCTTCCTGGCATCACTCTGCAGTGCCTGGCCGCTTCCCTAGTGAATTCTGCATAGGCTCCATCCATCCATAGCGGGATCCATCCAGCAGAGTCTCACCATATTATCCTTTGGGTGGATCAAGGTGCGTGCAGTTCTCAGCTACCTGTGAGTGCATATGTCATTTTTTAATCTGATGTTTTAATAAATCTACACTTATATGGTCATGCCCTCTGTTTATCTTTCTGCTTTTTTAGTACCAAATTCTAGAGGATCTACACAAACTCTGTTTTACGGGGAGCTGCAGCCATTCCATGAGTGGCTGCTCATTGTACTCATCTTTTGCGTCATAGGATGTTGTTGTTTATTTCCTTGTAAAATTAAATAACCAAATAAAAGATAAAAATGAAAAAAAAAAATAGATTATGCTGTAATATCCACATCCAATTCAAACCTTTTTCTCATAATTCTTTACTGTTAGATGCTATCAGTCCGACACCTAGTGACATTTAACCCACTTCTTCTGAGCCCAGGCTGCCTGTGACATGTTGTGCCTGTGACATGTGCAAGTTTCGTTTCAGAACTGATTGGCTTCATGTGTTGCTTCTTCTTAATTTACACTCCAGCCATGATGTACAGACACTGCAAGAGGCCAATACCAAATAAAATTTAGGTACTTTTAACTGCCTAATAATACATTTAATCAGTGGCGGCTGGTGAAGTTTTATGATGGGGGAGCCAGACTCTGCCGTTCCTTTTTGACCCCTCCCACTTGGCGAAAATGGGCTCGGTTTCAGCAAAATAGTGGGTGTGGCTTAAATGGTGTGGCTCTAAGGGGCTGTGGTTAGAGTCTGAGATGAACGAGGGATGGAGGCAGAGGGAGGGAAAGAGGGAGGGACAGCAGTGAATCTGTGACCAGGCTATGGGCATTCAAATATTTACATACACTTAAAGTGACACTAAAGGTAATTTTTTTCTTTAAATAACAAACATGTCATACTTACCTCCACTGTGCAGCTTGTTTTGCACAGAGTGGCCCCAATCCTGGTCTTCTGGGTTCCCTCGGCGGCTCTCCTGGCTCCTCCCCACATAAGATAACCCCCCTGTGAGGAGCGCTCCCCCGGGGGGTTACCTTGCGGGCGCGCTCCCGAGTCCAACATTTGGCATCTATAGATGCCGAATGCAGGACTCGGCCCCACCCCCGGCGGCCGCATCATTGGATTTGATTGACAGCAGCGGGAGCCAATGGCTGCGCTGCTATCAATCTAAAACGGGGGGCGGTCACTGACAGGTGTTTTTTCACCTTAATGCATAGAATGCATTAAGGTGAAAAAACACAAACCTTTACAACCCCTTTAACAAACTGTAACTGAGCCTTTAACCTCCCTGGCGGTATGATTATTTCGGATTTTAGGTGCTGAAAGCGGTACAATTATTTTGCATGAAAATTTGGCGTTTTATATTGTAGGCCTGTAATTCTTAACAATAACACACTTAAATCTGTCCAAACAAGAGTCTAGTAGATATCCCGGATATGATGAAGTTTGAAACACAAAAACATAAATTATAATATAATAAATAAATATAAATAATTAAAAAAATATATATAATAATAATAAAATAAATTTCCCCACGATTCACTATCGCTCAATTCTGCAAGTGTTCTAATTTACTATCGCTGTTTTCTAGCTGGTCTAAAGCCACTTTTGACATAAAGGGTTTTTTTGGTTGCTATGGACAATCTCCAGTTTCCAGGCAGAAAGAACAGTATATATAATATAAAACTGCATGCAGGGCATTGGACAAAGCATTGGGGACAAAAGGGATGTGAAATGATTTCATACAGTACTGTATGTGTTATGGTTTGTAAATTTTTTTGAATTTGCCGCCAGGCTCCACCCCCGTGCATCGCGACGCTCGCAGGGAACGGAGCCTAGCACGGAGAGGCTTCGGAGGAGACAGAGCCCACAGACAGCGCGGGGGGACATCTCAGGATCCTGGGGACAAGGTAAGTAACGCTGCACCAGGATCCTGCAATGTAATCCCGAGTGTGGCTCGGGGTTACCGCTAATGGGACTGAAATTTAACCCCGAGCCACACTCGGGAATACCGTCAGGGAGGTTAAACCAAAAGTCATTACTTGGGATGAATGAAATGATTTAGGTGATACTTATTTTGCCATGTAATTATCGATGTCACCATAACTGAAAATCTAAATGTTGCTCTTTGGGTTGTTTAGATTGAACTCATTTAGTCTGTTTTATGTTATATTGAGGAGGTGGGATTTTAGGGAATGCAGTAGCCTCCCTGGCGGTTTTCCCGAGTGTGGCTCGGGGTTAAAATTCAGGACCATTAGCGGTAACCCCGAGCCACACTCGGGATTACATTGCAGGATCCTGGTGTGGCTTTACTTACCTTGTCCCCGGGATCCTGCGATGTCCCCCGCTGTGTCTGCGGGCTCCGTCCTCCTCCGAAGCCTCTCCTTGCCAGGCTCCGTTTCCTGCGAGCGGTGTGACGCACGGGGGTGGAGCCTGGCGGCAAATTCAAAAAAGTGTAAAATCATAACACATACAGTACTGTAATCTTACAGATTACAGTACTGTATGAAATGATTTCACATCCATTTTGTCCCCAGTGCTTTGTCCCATGCCCTGCATGCAGTTTTATATTATATATACTGATCTTTCTGCCTGGAAACTGGAGATTGTCCATAGCAACCAAAAAGTGTCCCTTTATGTCAAAAGTGGCTTTAGACCAGCTAGAAAACAGCGATAGTAAATTAGAACACTTGCAGAATTGAGCGATAGTGAATCGTGGGGAAATGTATTTTTTTTTTTTAATTTTTTTTTTTTTTTTTATTATTTATTTTTATTTATTATATTATAATTTATGTTTTTGTGTTTCAAACTTTATCATACCCAGGATATCTACTAGACTCTTGTTTGGACAGATTTAAGTGTGTTATTGTTAAGAATTACAGACCTACAATATAAAACGCCAAATTTCCATGCAAAATAATTGTACCGCTTTCAGCACCTAAAATCTGAAATAATCATAACGCCAGGGAGGTTAAGGGTAGTTTGTTTTTTTCGTTTAGTACTCTTTGGGGTTGATTTACTAACACTGCAGCATCCGAAATCTGGTACAGCTGTACATGGTAGCCAATCAGCTTCTAACTTCAGCTTGTTCAATTAAGCTTTGACAAAAAAAAACTGGAAGCTGATTGGTGTCTATTAGAGCTGCACGATTCTGGCTAAAATGAGAATCACGATTTTTTACTTAGTATAAAGATCACGATTCTCGCTGTGTAACATCTTCTTTCACATTATACAAAAAAAATTGGGCTAACTTTACTGTTTTTTTTTTTAATTCATTATTGTGTATTTTTTTTTTTTTAATTGCATTTTAAAAACTGCTGCACAAATACGGTGTTAAACTTCCTTCATTTAAACGCTGGAGTTCTTTTCTTTGATAAAAGAACGAAAAGATACTTTGTTTCGTGTGTTGTGATAAAACTTGGCAGGCTGCCTGGATTTTTTTTTCCCCAGCTGTGAGAACTCTCTGCAGTCTGCACTTGTTTGAAAGAATCGTGACATGCTGTTTTGAAGATCCGGAAGGAAAAAAGATCGCAATTTGGATTCTTAACAATTAATCGTGCAGCTCTAGTGTCTATGCAGAGCTAAACCAGATTTTGCATGCTCCTGTTTTAGTAAATCAACCTATTTGTGTTTTTGATTGTTATTGGTATAATGCCACTAATTGTTTTGTTCCTTGTCTTATTTTGTAACAAAATAATGATAATAATAAAAATAATAATAGTAATGTAAAAAAATAAAAATGAGGGACCATTTTTAGGTAAGGAGGTGTTCAAGAAAGTTGAAAAAACGTCTGTATCCCTCAGGAGCCATATAATGTTTATTGCGCTCTTTAAAAAAAAAAAAAAAAAAACACCTTAATTTCATCCTCCCCATTGACTCCAATGTCAAAATGGCAAAATGGCTCAATTTTTCAAACTCTTAATTTTGCTAAGCCTTGAACCTCATTAACCTCTGCAGTTGCATGCACTTTGGAGCAATTCATCCTAAAAGTTCACAGCAGAAGGTCTTATTTTGTGTAAGTCATTCTGTCAGGCAGCCCACCCTGCATCCTCCTTCAAAGACCTTACATTAGAATTTAGAAGGATGAAAGTTTGCTGAGTCACTGCTTGAATGGGACAGTAGTGGCAGCTGAGCTGCTGAGAAAATTACCGTATTTATCGGCGTATAACACGCGCCGGCGTATAACACACACCCAAGTTAAGGAGGGAATTTTAAGGAAAAAAACTTTTAGGAGTAAAGTTTAAGGAAGAAAAACTTACATTAAAATGCCCATCAATGCAGCGTTATCAGTGTCCATCTGCAGCCTTGTCAGTGTCAGTGCAGCCTTGCCCAGTGTCCATTGCAGCCTAGTCAGTGCAGCCTTGTCAGTGCAGCTTTGCCCCAGTGCAGAATTGTCAGTGCAGCCTTGCCCCAGTGTCCATTGCAGCCTTGTCAGTGCAGCTTTGCCCCAGTGCAGCCTTGTCAGTGCAGCCATGTCAGTGCAGCCATGTCGGTGCAGCCTTGTCAGTGCAGCTTTTCTCCAGTGCAGCCTTGCCCCAGTGCAGCCTTGCCCCAGTGCAGCCTTGCCCCCCCGTGCAGCCTTGCCCCCATGCAGCTTTGTGGGATCGCCGCGATCCTTGCCGTCATACACAGCCCTGTGTAAATTTAAATATGGCGCCGAGACTGCAGGGACTCGGCGGAGCGCTGATACACATAGCCGAGAGTCCTCGGGTTTTCTCGGCGCCGCTTACAGTCCCGCCCAGTTCCGCCCTATGGGCGGGACTGTAAGCAGCGCCGAGAAAACCCGAGGACTCTCGGCTATGTGTAGCTCCGCTCCGCCGAGTCCCTGCAGTCTCGGTGCCGTATTTGAATTTCCACACGGCTGTGTATGTCGGCGGCGATCGCGGCAATTGCCGCGATCGCTCCGATCACACACAATTGGGGGGGGATCGGCCTATAACACGCACCCACGATTTTCCCCTGATTTTCAAGGGAAAAAAGTGCGTGTTATATGCCGATAAATACGGTACTTGTCAGAAACCATGAATCAGACCGAGACAGAAGTGCAGTTAATCACACTTGTTTAATAATAATAAAAAGGTAAACAGAGTAAGTGTAGTCAATACATAGCCAGAGTTCAGTAACCAGATCTGGTAGTCAGCCAATGCCAATGTCAGAGAGCCAGAGATCAACGTAGTAGTACAGCAAGCAGGATCGGGAGCCAGAAGGGATGTCAGCCGAGCAAGTCTTCAACAGGAAGGCAGGAGAAAGTCTCTGAGATGTGACCGAAGGCAGAGATGAAGTGAGGTGGATGGCTTTAGGTAGCCAGGACTGACGAGCAGATCATCAACAGCTAAGTCACTGTGGAGAGAAAGGAGCTGGCAATTAGCCGACAGCTGAGCTGCCAGCTCAGAGAAGGAAGGGCTGAGCCCAGCCCTGACATTACCTCAATGCTTTAAGGACAAATTGCTCCACTGTACCTATGACTACAGTAGTCAGCAAGAGGTTGTTTATTGGTTTAAAGCTCTGTTACTTCCTGTTAAGAATATATAAATACTTATATTGTAATTCTTCTTTTGTTGAAAAAAAATCCCCTCTGGGTAATTAAAGCGGTAGTAAAGTTAGTAAAAAAAAAATTCCCCTGTAAGGCAATGTTATAATGTGCTAGTATGCATCTCATACTAGCACATTATGAGAAACTTGCCTTAAAATTAAGCCTTCCAGTGGGACGCTGTCATCACTGACAGGGCTTCCATCCTCTCCCAGTCTTTACGGCCATGACACAGAGTTTTGAAGGAACGGCACAAGAATGCCGTTCCTTCAAAACACATGCGCCATGACGTCACTGGCTGCTGCTCGCTGGAATATCTCTTAAAAGGTGCACGTTTAGGAGATATTCATTTTACCTACAAGTAAGCTTTATTATAGGCTTACTTGGTAAAAATACCAGAAACAAGTTTAATAACACTTTAATGACAATTTTAACAAATTTTGTTACAGATTCCTACCTTTATCGGCTCTAAGGAAGTACTGTAGTTGTTTGTTTCACCATGTCCTTTTCAGGCTGAATATGAATGGGAGGGTCAGGTTCATTGGTTCATTTTATTGAACAGTGTTCTGATGACTAAAGCTGCAGTGGCCACATCCCTTTAGAAGTATTAACCCTTGAGGAGTATCCCAACAAAACTAAAATTCCCAATGCAGGAGGTGCCTAAAATTTGACTTTGTATCCCAGTGCAGACTTTGTGGAAAATAAGTGAGCCAATCAAACAAGCAGGAAATTACATTTCTGAGGGCATTTCGTACACTATTTGCAGATTAAAAAGGAAAGGTAATTTTTAGCAACATCAAATTAAAATTTGACTTGTCTAGCTATTGTATATGCAATAATATTTTTCTAGTTCTATATTTTTATATGAAAGTGTAGTTATCTAAACATTTATTTTATTGCCACAGGCTTATTTTAAGGACCTCCACCAATCTTTCCCATATACTAAATTACCAAAAGTATTGGGACGCCTACCTTTATACGCACATGAACTTTAATGGCATCCCAGTCTTAGTCTGTAGCGTTCAATATTGAGTTGGCCCACCCTTTGTAGCTATAACAGCTTCAACTCTTCTGGGAAGGCTGTCCACAAGGTTTAGGAGTGTGTCTATGGGAATTGTTGACCATTCTTCCAGAAGCGCATTTGTGAGGTCAGGCACTGATGTGGACGAAAAGGCATGGCTCGCAGTCTCCGCTTTAATTCCTCCCAAAGGTGTTCTATCAGGTTGAGGTCAGGAATCTGTGCAGGCCAGTCAAGTTCCTCCGCCCCAAACTCACTCATCCATGTCCTTATAGACCTTGCTTTGTGCACTGGTCCAAATCATTTGGTGGAGGGGGGATTATGATGTTGGGTCGTTTTTCAGGGGTTGGGCTTGGCCCCTTAGTTCCAGTGAAGTAAACTCTTAAGGCGTCAACATACTAAGACATTTTGGACAATTTCATGCTCCCACATGAATGGGCAGCGCTTTCAAAGCGCCTTAAAAGCGCCGCAAAATGGGAGTTCATAAATCCTTCTTTGGCGTTAAAGGCGCCCGCTAGCAGCTGAAAAGCGCCTCCTAAACAGTGCTAAAGCGCCACTAAAACAAGCCGCACTTTAGCTTTTACAAAGCCCCAGTGTGAAAGGGGTTAGAAAGTTATTTATGTTTTTCTAAAGCCCTGGTGGGCTGAGATATGGCTTTTTTATATGCAGGTTCTACATGGCCTGATGGGTGACTTTGTGTCCTGATAGGCAAACTCCCTTTAACCACTTGCCGACTGCTGCACACCGTTATACATCGGCACAATGGCAGCGGTGGCCAAATGGGCGTAACCTGTATGCCCCCTTTAATTGGCGGGGTTAGCATGACCATGCCCGCGGGACCCACAGACTCGATGTCCGCCTGTCTCCCAGCAATCGTGTCACGGAGTCACAGGACGGGGAAGTGTCTATGTAAACAAGGCATTTCCCCATTCTGCCTTGTGACATGACAGAGATCACTGCTCCTTGTCATCGGGAGCAGTGTTTGCTGTCATGTGAGTTGATAGCTGTCATGCCCCCCCCCACAGTTAGAATCACTCCCTAGGACACACTTAACCCCTTGATCGTCCCCTAGTGTTTAACCCCTTCCCTGCCAGTGTCATTTATACAGTAATCAGTGCATTTTTATAGCATCGATCGCTGTATAAATGACAATGGTCCCAAAATAGTGTCAAAAATGTCCTCCATAATGTCGCAGTCATAATAAAAATCGCAGATCATTGCAATTACTGATTAAAAAAAAAACATTTATAATAAAATTAATAAATTATAATAAAAATGCCAAAACTATCCCCTATTTTGTAGACGCCATAGCGTTTGCGCAAACCAATCAATATATGCTTATTGTGATTTTTTTTTTTTACCAAAAATATGTAGAAGAATACATATCGGCCTAAACTGAGGAAAAAATTATTTTTTTATATATTTTTGGGGGATTTTTATTATAGCAAAAAGTAAAAAATATTGCTTTTTTTTCAAAATTGTCACTCTTTTTTTGTTTAAAGCATAAAAAATAAAAATCGCAGAGGTGATTAAATACCACCAAAAGAAAGCTCTATTTGTGGAAAAAAAGGACGTCCTTTTTAGTTTGGGTGCAACGTCGCATGACCGCGCAATTGTCAGTTAAAGCTGCGCAGTGCCGAATCGCAAAAAAGTGCTCTGGTCAGGAAGGGGGTAAAATCTTCCGGGGTCTGAAGCGGTTAAGCTTTTTGATTGGAAAGACCCTGGATCCTTTATTGATAGACAGCCATGGATTTTCTATGCCTGCTATATATTTACATTGTGTTATCAAGAGAAAAAGCACATCTAGTATAGTAAGAAATTGACTGTCCATTTTGTCATGCTGCCAAATGAACCTTGTCACATGCTGCCGCTCACAAGAGCTACAGAAATTACATATTCTTTGAATTGTCAGAATCCAGTGGACAGAAAACAAAGAAATTTGATTTTGATTAAAGTAAATTGAAGAAAATCTTTTGAGAGGCCCAGAGCACTTGTACAAACCTCTTATATTGCTAAGGTTCTTTCTTTTTTCATCAGCGAGTTTCTTTAGCCATTCCTTGCACGCCACAGGAAGCTTGAGATTTTTACAATGCTAACTACTCCCTTGCTTTAATCATCTCAAGCCTTCAATATAATTTCACATGCGCTCCCAGCCCAGTGATAAAATTACTGCTGTTCACTTGCTCTATCCAAATATATATTCTGTCTCTGTGTGTGCGGGTCGAGGGAGGTTTTACTTAGATGATACAATAAAATATGCTTATTATGAGGTGGCCTAACATTGTCTCATGATGTAATCAATCTCCGGTTAAGCAGTGTGTGTGGGGTCTGAAGCAATACAAAATCGCAGGTGTATAATTTACTTGAAATGTAAAATATATTGGTTTTCTTTCTGCAGTATATATTTTTTGTCTTTTTTATTTTTGGAGTGGCAATAGAGCCATGGGCTGTACTTCATTTCAGGGTAACTGAAACCATAAACTGTTACATGACTGCAAGAGCTACTATGCACTGCAAACTAAAAATCTATGCTGCTTTCAGAAAAAATTCCAAATGATAAATCTCAGTTATTGAATTTAAAGGGTTGGTCCACTAAAGACTGATATTAGATGTAAGTGAGTCAATCAGCCAAAGACAGATTTCATAGAACCCCTTCACAAAACTCTCAGCGCCCTAGCCTTTGCATGAGAGCCTTATTAGAAACGTAGAAGAGTGATGGCAGAAAAAAGACCAAGTGGTCCATTGTGTCTGTCCTTTTTTTATTATTTATATATATTTTTGGGGTTTTTTGTTTGTTTTTTTTCTACTTTTTTTTTTCCTCTGAGTATAGATCTAGGTTTCAGCAAACAAATACTCTTGCACATAAGCGTGATATCCGGGTTATCTAATGTTCCTCAGGCCTTGCTGCCCTCCAGGATAGGGGTATCCTAGCAATCAAAAGAGGGAATAAAGCAAAGAGGGTGCACCAGCCTTGAGCATTTTCCTTTAGTAAATTTATTTGTAAAAATAGATTAAAAACTACTCACAAACATGTGAAGATATTCGTTTTGGAAAAGGCTCCAAATGTTGGCAGTCAATCTAGGTACGACAGTCTCCAGATGGTGAAGGAGAGGACTTAAAGACCCTTTCCCTTCCACAGGCGGTGGTCTCAGCAGGGAGCATTGATAGCTTAAAGAAACTATTAGATAAGCATCTGAATGACCGCAACATACAGGGATATATAATGTAATACTAACACATAATCACACACACATAGGTTGGACTTGATGGACTTGTGTCTTTTTTCAACCTCACCTACTATGTAACTATGTAACTATGTAAGACCACTGCTGGCTGACATGTTTCGAAGGGATTCCTTCTTCCTCAGTAGTAGGCTCTGAGGAAGAAGTTACCCCTTCGAAACATGTCATTCAGCAGTGATCTTTAAGTCCTCTCCTTCACCATCTGGAGACTGTCATACCTAGATTGACTGCCACCATTTGGAGGCTTTTACAAAATGAATATCTTCACGTGTTTGTGAGTAGTTTTTAATCTGTTTTTACACAAGGCTGGTGCGCCCTCTTTTCTTTATTCCCTCTATAGATCTAGGTTTGTCCCATTCATGTTTGCATGTTTGAATCCACTGTTACTACTTGGTTGAGGCCGAGTTGATGAGAGGGCTTCTGTTACACCTCTTGTCTAGTTTCTCCTGGGGATGATGACAGAGCACAGAGTGGCACAGGTGCCTGTTGGAGATCTGGTTCAGAATATCTTGGTAAAATATGCAGAGCTGAAGATAGTACAGCAAGTAAGCTGGCAGCAGGTAGATGCAGGATCTTGGATGCATAGTCAGACGTGCAGAGGATGGCAACAACCAAGTAGTAGGAGTACAGAGTCAGAGCCAGGCCAAGGTCAGTATAAAGCAAGCAAAGGAAGTCTCGGAACAGCAGGCAGGAAGCAAGGTTGGGTCACAACAAGCAATAGAGGTTTAGGATCAAGCAGGGTTGGGATACTGATGTACACAAGATCATGTGACAAGCAGTAGTAGCTGACGACCATGCAGCAATGTGTCAGGGCCTGGACTTGAGCCTGGGACCTCTGCTGTGTCTGGCAATGACTCTTTTTGCTGAGCCATCTGGAATGCTGGACAGTTCCCTGGACAATTTCTTGAATGATCCTGCCTTGAACATTGTTTTTCTTGAACCTTGAATTATCTTCCCCTCCCATGAACTTCCTGATTTAAGCCATGTCTCTGAGTTTCCTGTTTGCCAAATTATTGTACTCTCTCCAGCTAATATCTCGCTTCTGTCTCTCCTACTGCTGTCCGTATCTTCGCTACCATTCGTTTTCAACCTTTGGCTTGTTCCTCGACCACATTTTTGCTAAATCCCAACCTGCAACCATTCGTTAACGACCTTTGGCTTGTTTACTGACTAAAAAGACTAAAAAATTACTGCGCTTCCCTACACCCCCAAGCAGCGGTTCTAATTCATAGGTAAAAGAATCAGATATATAAAACAATTAACAGAACCGCGCTAGAAGACTAAAGTGAATAAAATTCCCATCAACCAGAATATCTCAATTACTTAAAATCAAGGCAACATAATATATTATTCTAAACCCAAATATCAACACAACATGATTGTAATTAATTAAATAGTTATAGATAATTGTGACTGTGTTAAAAAAAACTTTAAAGCAAATAAATTATAAAAGGTGATAAAAAAAAAATGAGTCCGTAAACTAATAGTGACTTCAAATGAAAAACAGTCCTTAATGTAGATGATTCCACCAGTATTGATTGATGCCTCAAATAAACAAAAACACCTCGTGAGGAAGATCCACCACCTATAAAGATGTGCGCTTACCAGAGGTAAGCTTAATCAAAGCTTGTATTCACAATCCACTCTGCGGGGATACCACCATCGGTCTCAGCATGGAGGGAGGATCACCCGGAACTCTCCGTCATAAGGGCCAGAATTCAACAGGGGGAACCCAAGGGAATGAAAGACACATCCTCCATAGTGTGAATCCGTATAAAACAATTTAATAAGTAAAAGTAAAAGTAGCACACTTACATAGATGCAACGAATAAACAGCATGTATTGTATAGCAGCCGGCCGGCCTGTATGCACCCGTTCGCAGTGAGAAAGAAACGCTAACGCGCTGACGTCATCGTTTCTTTCTCACTGCGAACGGGTGCATGCAGGCCGGCCGGCTGCTATACAATACATGCTGTTTATTCGTTGCATCTATGTAAGTGTGCTACTTTTACTTTTACTTATTAAATTGTTTTATACGGATTCACACTATGGAGGATGTGTCTTTCATTCCCTTGGGTTCCCCCTGTTGAATTCTGGCCCTTATGACGGAGAGTTCCGGGTGATCCTCCCTCCATGCTGAGACCGATGGTGGTATCCCCGCAGAGTGGATTGTGAATACAAGCTTTGATTAAGCTTACCTCTGGTAAGCGCACATCTTTATAGGTGGTGGATCTTCCTCACGAGGTGTTTTTGTTTATTTGAGGCATCAATCAATACTGGTGGAATCATCTACATTAAGGACTGTTTTTCATTTGAAGTCACTATTAGTTTACGGACTCATTCTTTTTTATCACCTTTTATAATTTATTTGCTTTAAAGTTTTTTTAACACAGTCACAATTATCTATAACTATTTAATTAATTACAATCATGTTGTGTTGATATTTGGGTTTAGAATAATATGTTATGTTGCCTTGATTTTAAGTAATTGAGATATTCTGGTTGATGGGAATTTTATTCACTTTAGTCTTCTAGCGCGGTTCTGTTAATTGTTTTGTTTACTGACTACTCTCTTGCTTGATCCCTACCTGCTATATCTACTACTGGACCCTGGCTTGCTCACCTCCTGGTGGGGAAATCCTGAGGACCACGACCTGGTACTAACATGCAGCAAAACTCATGTCCACCATCAAGAGCTCTGGCAAATACTGGTTAGTAATTAAACCCCACACCTCAGGTGAACCCATGTCATCAGCCAGGGTGACCTGCTTGTATACCTGTCCTGCTTGTCCGTAGGTGCTGCTCCACTGAGTCCTGTAGGGCTTTACATAGGCAACTGGACGCCAAAGTCTATCAAACATGCACGCTCGTGTTCACAGCAGTTTAACTGACAGCAACAGGAGCTCCTTCTGTGAAGGCAGGAAATGAGGGGAGTAGAGCTGGATCGCGAGACAGCTCAGGAGTGGTGGCATGATGCCAGGCAACTGTTTAGGGATGAGGAATATAGAAGGTAGAGGGGCTTTTTGTTCCCTAATGTAAAGAATGCATTAAGGTAAAAAAAAAAAAAAAAAACCATTAATGTACACGGGACATTTTTACAACCTCTCCTGAATGATTTAACTTGACAGATAGTAACTGACGTTTAAAACATCCAAACATTTTGCCGCGTTTACATGCCGTGTTTAGCAACGTTTTGCCGTGTTTACATGCTGAGTTCAGCGGCTTTTAGAAGCATTTTTTTTTTTTTTTAATTCTTTTATTTTTTTCAAATAGCCAAAAATGAAAAACCTCTGTAAACGAAACGAGGCTAAACGCGAGTTACCGCGTTTACATGCGTTTACAAGCTGTTACAGGCATTTGGCATTTCAAATGCCTCTGAACATCCATTCTGAATGCGTTCCAAAAAATGCTTCTAAACTCAACTGCCTAGAAACGACTATAAACGACTCTGTGTACATGTACTGATAAGATAACATAGAGGAGAGTTCAGGGGCAGCTGAAAAAAATGCCCAACTGCTCCTAAACGTCCGTTTACCAGCAGAAGTGTACATGAGGCCTTAGACTTTAGTACCATTTTAAAGGATAGCTGAGTTTAATATTTCTACAACAAAAAAAGTTTGTATTAGGGTTATAGAGTAATTATGTTGAAGAGTAGTAATAATTTTGCAGTAAAATAAAATATCACTTATTCATACTTCAGTATGTTAGGATCAATGACATACATCGTCAAAGCAGACACTGCCAACTGCTACAGAGAGAGTTGGTTAGGGGGCCTCATCAATGATGCAGCTATAATTGGAGAGATACTATTACATAATTTGGTGAATTGTATAATAATAATCCACAATGTGAACAGTTGTATCCGGAGATCTGACTAATTTCATCACATCTTATATTCATTTTGTGTGTTTTGGCCAATAATAAGCTGGACTTTCCAATTTACTGTCTTAAAGACAGTTGTGTAAAGCAAGTCTGGAATGTGCAGAATGGAAGATATGAATGATAGATGAACAGAGGGTTGATTGTTTGCTGACGAGACACCAAACCCCTTCATATATGAGCAACTTTAAAGTGATTGTAAATGATCACCTTTTAAAACAACCCATTCAGTTTAAAATAAAAATGAAAGGCAAAACATTTTTGTATACAGTACATTATAAATACCTTTTTTCCCTTTTTTGTAAGTGATCACATTCCCTCTGTTCTCAGCTGCATAAGAGCTGGGGGGAAGAGAAGCAGCAGCACACCAAGCCTCCCGTGGGGTGTGTCAGGACAAGTTTGATCATAGGAGGAGAGCAGGTTGAGTTCCCAGCATAGCTTGAGAACTGACCATGGGGTGCTCTCCTGCTTAGTGTGGTCAGTTTTTAATAGGAAAGCAGAGGGACTGGCAGGAACACCAGGGATTTCACACAAAGGAAGCAATACAAAGACAACAGGATACTTTCGCATACAAGTACATGGCACAGCAGGCACATATCTGGAATATGAAATGTTAAGGTTACAAACGCTTTAATTGCATGCAGATAGGATCACTCTGTACATGTAGTGCTATATAAAAGCAGTAACAGAAATACTACTTACACTGAACAAAGATACATTTTTTTTGAGTTAGCTAGATTCGTTGAATGGATTTAACACATTTAATTGCAATTTGTACCTATTTTGTGTCTTTTCTGTAGATAGAGATAGGTCATTCTAGTAATGTCCCCTTTCCTAAATAATAAATTGGAGACAGCAAGGCAGACTCTGGACTTTAGCATTTAATCTTGTATCAATATTTTATAAAGCAGTGAAATTAGAATATTTTATCGATTTTAGGTAATCATAGCTGGCTGAATGCTTATTGTATGTAACAGACATAGGGGGTTATTTACGAAAGGCAAATCCACTTTGCACTACAAGTGCAAAGTGCACTTTTGAAATTGCACTGAAAGTGCACTTGGAAGTGCAGTCGCTGTAAATCTGAGGGGTAGATCTGAAATGAGGGTAAGCTCTGCTGATTTTATTATCCAATCATGTGCAAGCTAAAATGCTGTTTTTTATTCTCCTTGTATGTCCTCGAATCTACAGTGACTGCACTTCCAAGTGCACTTTCAGTGCAATTTCAAGTGCACTTTGCACTTGTAGTTTGCACTTGTAGTGCAAAGTGGATTTGCCTTTAGTAAATAACCCCCAGAGTATTCATATATGAAGGTGTTGCTTTCCTTTAAGTGCTATCTGAGCTTGGTGAATCAAACCTTTAGTCTTCTTCATGTAGCACCCTCCTAGTTTAGAGTAGGCTGCTAGGAAAATTTAGTTAGCTCCTCTGTAATTAGTGGAGCAAGGTTGGATTGTTTTGGGCTGCTCAGTGTCTCACAGGCTGCTATTCTGCTGCTTCCCCTGTCTTCTGAATATTTTTAGAAGTATAGTGGGAGGGAGAGCAAGGCAGGCAGCCTAAATATTTATTGAGACTAGCCAATCTCTGGAGTAGTGTTTCCAGTAGGTGGCTGGAGAGCTTATGTTCTAAGGCCTGGCAACAGAGTGCAGAGCTCCAGGGTCCAGCCTTCTGAAAGAGACCAATGTGCTTGGGGCTCTGCCCCTGGGGTGGAGAGGGAGAAAGAGAGAGAGACAGAGGAGAAGCCTGAGGAGTCCTTTTTGAAGACATTGAGGTCCCAGGTAGGCTTATCTGGGGGGCCAACTGAAGAGAGTGAGAGAGCCTGGGTCAGAGTCAGTTTAGAGTCAGGAGAGCAGGTTGGAGGAAGCTCCACTAGTCCTTGATCCTGCTACACAAAGGAGAAGTGACTGTGGGTTGCTTTCCCCTACAAACCTGTGCAGTGCAGCCAGGATCTGTGCTGTTGCCTTATGAGTTTATGTGAAATTGTAATTATGAATATATTTAATTTAGTTTGTATCTATGTAGGACATGTAACATAGCTTCACAGATGTGTCTGTTAGACAGACAATTCAGTGCCTAGGCTTGTGTATCTAAACATAGGGGCCCAAACCTCATTGTTCTACACATACTCACTTCAAAGGATCCCATGTTTGAATATGCAATGAGGGGCCGTGGCCAGTCCATCATGAATAAATATTTTCCCTGAAAATGTAATCTACTTACAAGGTTAAGTTTCCTGCTCAAAATAGTCTGGGACAAGGATTTGCATTAAAGGGGGCTAACTTATGCAAAGTATAGGGATTGGAGATGTAGCCAGTCCTTACCCAGGATTAGAGAGGCCCACCAATCAGAGCCATGCCATGCCAACCAATGAGATATCAGCGTTTAATGATATACACAGACTAGATGGGAGGGAAACACACAGTCTCTGGTAGAGCAGTCACGGGAATGGAACCTTTGTAGGCCCTAGCCTGGTAACTATGGGAAATGTCTGCCTTGTACTTGTAACTAAATATGTTTGTCTTGTGTCTTTTATGTCCTACTACTGTTTGTAGATTAATGTTTTAAGGAGTATACTCTGTATTCCTTCATGTATTACCTTTATCCGTACAAATAGATAATTTGTGTGTATTAGTCTAGGCCTCTTTACTATAGTCCAGTAAATTTTTGTTATTGCGTTAAAGCTTTCACTCATGGCCAAAGAACTCTCATTTAACCCAAATCATATCTGAGAGATATTAAATGTCAAATATAGTAAACGGGTAGCAGTGCAATACATCCAGGAGTTGTGCATTACCACCTACATGTGTGCGGTGCATCCAGGAGCCGTGCAATAGAGCCCGGAGTTGTGTATTACCTAAGTGTTTTATGAAAAAAAAACAACAACCTAAGTTTGCCCAACACAGCCAAAAGCTCTGTAATACAGCCAGGAGTTGTGCATGTCAGGAAAGAGACAATACTGTGCAGCCTAAGGTTGTGCAATACAGCCTGCATTTTGTACAGAGCAGCCAGAAGCCTAGCAAGTCCTCAAGTTCTACAGTTCAGGGCATCCCATGCTTCCCATCCTTATCCAGCTCCTGTTTGATAAAAACCCTAAAAAGAAACTCCTATACTGATTCTTGAGCCAGAGAAAGAGTGCTAAAAATGCCGTGTGCCTGACTCTACATGCTGTGAATGGGGGAAATATGCCCAATTACCAATGGTTCTTGCGGGGGTGGCGCTACATTCATATCAGAGTACAGTAGTCCTCTGCATATTTATTACTTGATCTGGCTGATCTGACATCAGCTTGACATTATTTCTAACACCATGTTCAGTTTCCATGCCTTTGTCTTTCTCTAAAAATTATTTGCAGATCCTTACTACAAGCTTTGCAGCATATTTGGATTGTATGGATTCTGGTCAGTTGGGGTATTTCCATTTTTGCAGTCAAATCTTAGAAAGCCCCATTATACAGTATGTTTGTTATGTGTACCCCCCTTAACACAGTATATGAAAAAAACATGTATATATACAGTTGTGCTCATAAGTTTACATATCCTGGCAGAATTTATGATTTCTCATGGTTAGTCTTTAGCTGAAGCCATTTATTATCAATCAACTGTGTTTACTCTTTTTAAATCATAATGGCAACAGAAACTACCCAAATGACCCTGATCAAAAGTTTACATACCCTGGTGATTTTGGTCTGATAACGTGCACACAAGTTGACACAAAAGGGTTTGAATGGCTATTAAAGGTAACCATCCTCACCTGTGATCTGTTTGCTTGTAATTTGTGTGTGTGTATAAAAGGTCAATGCGTTTCTGGACTCCTGACAGACCCTTGCATCTTTCATCCAGTGCATCACTGACGTTTCTGGATTCTGAGTCATGGGGAAATCAAAAGAATTGTCAAAGGATTGGCGGGAAAAGGTAGTTGAACTGTATAAAACAGGAAAGGGATATAAAAAGATATCCAAGGAATTGAGAATACCAATCAGCAGTGTCCAAATTTTAATCAAGAAGTGGAAAATGAGGGGTTCTGTTGAAACCAAACCACAGTCAGGTAGACCAACTGCCAGGAAAATTGTTTGGGATGCAAAGAAAAACCTAAAATAACTTCAGGTGAAATACAGGACTCTCTGAAAACATGTGGTGTGGCTGTTTCAAGATGCACAATAAGGAGGCCCTTGAAGAAAGATGGGCTGCATGGTCGAGTCGCCAGAAGAAAGTCATTACTACGCAAATGCCACACAGTATCCAGCTTACAATATGCCAAATAGCACCTTCTGGCACAAAGTCATTTGGAGTGATGAGACCAAAATTGAGCTTTTTGGCCACAACCATAAACACTACATTTGGAGAGGAGTCAACAAGGCCTATCATGAAAGGTACAGAGGCGGATCGCTGATGTTTTGGGGATGTGTGAGCTACAAAGGCACAGGAAATTTGGTCAAAATTGTTGGTAAGATGAATGCAGTATTTTATCAAAAAATACTAGAGGAACATTTGCGTTCATCAGCCAGGAAGATGTGTATGGGACATACTTGGACATTCTAATATGACAATGATCCAAAACACAAGGCCAAGTCGACCTGTCATTGGCTACAGCAGAATTAAGTGAAGGTTCTGGTGTGGCCATCTCAGTCTCCTGACCTCAATATCATTGGAGGACCCATCTTGGAGAGATCACGCAGCGTGCAAGTCTATAGAGAGGCCTGGTGACTCGGTTGGAGGACGTATCCAAAAGTAACTATACAGCATAGTGTTGCTGGCTCGGCTTAAAGGTTCAAGCACTGTGACTGACTTTCACTACAGCAAATCTATACATCCTGTAGCAGAGGATCGTACGGATTTCATTCCCAAACAAGTCTGTGGCAGAGACTTTGATTCGTGCTGCGTACTGGCTGCTAGACCGGTGAGAGAGGCCTATCCAGACGAGCAAGGAGTGTGTCCCATGAGGGGAGCGCATTTCAAATAGTGTTTGAATTATACCAGGTCCTTTTTGCCTAGAGAACCCTATTGAGAATAATTGAGGTTCTTCTGAGAGTTTCCTTTCTACCTCTTGTCTGCTACTTCCTAAGTCGTTTGTTTAATAAAGCATTGAAAACGTACTCCAGTGTTGGTGAGTGTGTCATCCAGAAGTAAACTCAACGGAACTCTAGACTCGGTGCCGGTGAAACAGAGGGAAGCAGAGTGAAGGTAACAGACCCGCCTAAACCAGCTGCTCCATCGTGAGTTAGTGCTACATATATATTGTATATATTACATTTTAGGTTTCGCAGGAGAAGGCTTCATGGCTGACTTCAAGGATTTTGAACAATGTCAGAATGGGTCTGTCCTAAGCACAGGTTAAGTCTCCTGTTATAAACATACAATGCAAAAAGCCTAGGTGCTAAACCTTTAACCCTTAGGTTCAAATCTAGTTTACAACTGATAATGAGACATGCCAGCACAGTACAGACAGGGTTAGTTATGGAAAACACAGCTGCCCAGCCCCCTCAAAACAAAATAGAACTAGTAGATTTTTACAGTGCTGGATTTTCTAGAACCGACAATTTATAAAAGGTTAGCTGCAATTGTTGTTTTTATTTCTACATAATGCTATGTGAATAAGAACAAATACCAAAATTAAAGTGGGAGTTAGCCAAATTTGCCTTTAAAAGTGGGAATACACTTTAACAGCTATACTATAATGCAGGCACAATGTAGAAAGCATTAATAGCTACCATTACCCAAGGAGAGCTCTTTCCAGGCTGCAAAGTATTAAAAGACCCAAATTTCCCCCCGAGGCTAGAGATTTACATTGTCTGATAATGACCACAGCCCTGCTTTATTGTTCCAAAGTAATTCATTCATTTAATTCTTGAAGGAAGATTTGTACCAGATTGCGCCTATGGGGCAGTACAGAAAGTTTTTTCCATCAGAGACACTTTGAAATATAAGACACTGTGATTTAATGGAGAATTTAGATGAACATATAGAAGCAAATGCTAAACTATCTGCACTGCTCACTCTCACCGATCAGAAAAAAAAGAATATATATATATATATATATATATATATATATATATATATATATATATATATATATATATATATATGTCTGTATACAGTTATCGCCAAAAGTTTTGAGAATGACACAAATATAAATTTTGTCAATAAAGTCTGCTGCCTCAGTTTTTATGATGGCAATTTGCAAATACTCCAGAATGTTATGAAGAGTCATCAGATGAATTGCAATTATTTGCAAAGTCCCTCTTTGCCATGAAATTAACTTAATCCCATAAAAATCCACTGCATTTGTAAAGAAGGCTTCAGGGCGCCCAAGAAAGTCCAGCAATCACCAGGACCATCTCCTACCATTGATTCAGCTGTGGGATCGGGGCACCACCAGTGCAGAGCTTACTCAGGAATGGCAGTAGGCGGGTGTGAGTACATCGGCACGCACAGTGAGGAGAAGACATTTGGAGGATAGTCTGGTGTCAAAAAGGGCAGCAAAGAAACCACTTCTGTCCAGGAAAACATCAGGGACAGACTGATATTCTGTAAAAGGTACAGGAGTGGGCTCACTCACAATTTTGCTATAGCCATGAATAAAGAATGGTACAAAAACATCCTCCGAGCGCAACTTCTCCCAACCATCCAGGAACAGTTTGGTGATGAACAATGCTTTTTTTTCAGCATGATGGAGCACCTTTCCATAAGGCAAAAGTGATAACTAAGTGGCTTAGGGAACAAAACATCAAAATGCTGGGTCCATGGCCAGGAAACTCCCCAGACCTTAATGCCATTGACAACTTGTGGTGAATCCTTAAGAGGAGGGTGAACAAAAAAAAAAACACAAATTCTGACAAACTCCATTCATTGATTATGCAAGAATAGGCTGCCATCAGCCAGGATTTTGCCCATAAGTTGATTGACAGCATGCCAGGGCGAATTGCAGAGGTCTTGAAAAAGAAGGGTCAACACTGCAAATATTGACTCTTTGCATAAACTTAATGTACCGTATTTATCGGCGTATAACACGCACTTTTTTCCCCTTAAAATCAGGGGAAAATCGTGGGTGCGTGTTATACGCCGATCCCCCCGCTGATTGTGAGCGGAGTGAGCGCCGGCCGCCGATATACATACATAGCCGAGTGTACGCTCACAGTCATGCCCAGTCATGCCCTATGATGGACATAACACAAGGACTGGGAGTGACTGTGAGCGGAGCTAGCCGAACCTAGCCGAGTACACTCAGCTATGTATGTATATGGGCGGTGCTCGGCTCCGCTCACAGTCAGGCCCAGTCCCGCCATTGGACCTGTGTTATGTCCATCATAAGGCGGGACTGGGCGGAACTACAAGAGGAGCCGAGAAGAGCCGAGAAGAGCCGAGGACCGGCTCTGTGTATCTCGGCGGCGCCATTTTCAAACTGCAGTGACACTGACAAGTAACTGCAGTTTAACTGCAGCCTGGACAAGGCTGCAGATGGACACTTGCAAGGCTGCAGATGGACACTGATAAGGCTACAAATGACACTGACAAGGCTGCAAGGCTGCAAATGACACTGACAAGGCTGCAGATGGACACTGATAAGGCTGCATTGATGGGCATTTAAATGTAAGTTTTTTTTCCTCAAAATCCCCTCCTAAACTTGGGGTGCGTGTTATACGCCGGCGCGTGTTATACGCCGATAAATACGGTAATTGTCAATAAAAGCCTATGAACTATTAGCAACATCTGACAAAAAGATCTAAAAACACTGAAGCAGCAGACTTTGTGAAAATTAATATTTGTGTCATTCTCAAAACTTTTGGCCACGGCTGTACATTATACAGAATCACATGGGTGCTGTTCTCAATATAGCACAGTTCTGCTTTAACCAGGGGGAGGTGGGCAGCTGGTGAACTGTGATGTTCTTAATAATCTGTAGAGATGATAACACTACAAAAATAATAACATTTGTATGATATGGGCATTTTGCACTTCTCAGAGTTCCATTCAGCAAATATCTGCAAAATGAGAATTAACTGACCATAGACTCATATATTCTTTTGAAGGAACAGTTTTCTGAATGTTAGAAATATATGTAGATAGATGACCACACTCTGGTAATGAAATTATTTTACCGCCATACATCTTTTGGCACATGAAAAAAAAAAAAAAAAAAGAAATGTGTTCATGAATTTTATCAATCTACGCTTGAGCAATTTTATTCCTGTCGTGAAGTGGAAGCGATATTTTATGAAACTTACAGCCTAAAATGTTTTCTAATGCTCAGTCCTCAGGGAGAATATAGAAATATCAATATATACAGTATATTCCCTATAAATGTATGTGTAATGTACATGGGAGAAATATTTATGTAATATAAGTGTATGTGCCGTAAATTCATTTATGACATTGATTCTGTGGACATATTTCTGGTGTGTTGGTACAGTACTGGTTCTGTGTTTTGTGGACATATTCCAGCTGTGGTAGCGTGGTACTGACTTTGCGGACACGTGTCTGATGTGTGAATACAGTACTGATTATGTCACGTGGACATGTTTCTTGTTGTGTCAATATGGAAGGGATTGTGTCTGTGGACATGCTTCTGATTGTTATACATACCTCCCAACTTTTTGAAATGGGAATGAGGGACATCTATCAGCAAAAGTATGCAGAAACAGGACACACCCCCTGCCACACCCCCTTAAAGGAGAATTGTACAAAAAAAAACAAGATTTGTTAACCCCTTAAATGCTTTTTTTTACCACTAAAATTCTTTACAAATGCAGCAATTTAGGAATCAGATGAAAGGTTTAGCATCAAAGAAATTCTGGGCAGCTGCACTCCAAAAATATTTGCCTTTATTCAATAAGGTGTCATCCAAAATACAGGTACTTTGATGTCTAACTGCCATAGCATTGCCAGCACCTGGACTTCTAGGAGATGCCTCCTGAAGGAGATGCCTTTTACCTTGATCTCACCCACCTGGAGCAGTGATACTCTCTCTCTACTTGGATTCATGAAAGGTTTAGCACTGGAAAACACTTTTTGATATATAAAAAGTGCATTTTATATAAAACTATATAGATCATATCAAAACGAGGGACAAATGAGGAGGAATGAGGGACAGGGGGACATTGCTCCAAATCAGGGACAGTCCCTCAAAATCAGGGACAGTTGGAAACTATGGTTATAACAGTATAGATCCTGTTCTTGTAAGCACAATTCTCATTGGGGTTGATTTACTAGAATGCAAAATCTGGTGCAGATCTGCATAGAAACCAATCAGCCTCCAGGTAAAACAAGCTGAAGTTAGAAGCTGATTGACTACCATGCACAGCTACACCAGATTTTGTACTCTCCAGTTTTAGTTTTCAATCCCAGTGTGTCAGTTATCTTTTATATGTTTTTACTTGGAAGGAGATTTATAAGGGGCGCTAACATGAATACAAGGACTATGGCATACCATGTACACAGTCTACATAATGATTAGGCTCAAGTTTTAAGCCCTCCTACTGTTAGCAGAGTGTTGTCATAACCACAATTCACCGTGGCCCATCTAAATACCTAAATATTGGGTGCCCAGGGCTGATCCCCCCCAGGGGAAAAAAAATCTACAGCTTTGCTTTAGATCAGGGGTGTCAAGCTCAATTTCATTGTGGGCTGCATCAGCATTATAATTGCCCTCAAAAGGGCCGGTTGTATCTGTAAGATTAGATGTCCAGCGCATCCCCTCCCCTTACATTAGATGTCAAGAGCCACCCCACCATCAGAAGTTGAGTCCCCCACTCTCCCTTACATCACAGTGCAATGCAATCTGTCTTCCCTTCCGATCAAATATAGAAAAAGTCCAACAGATTGCTGCACTTAAAATATTTATTAATCAATTATTCAAGAAATTACATAATCAGACGTTTAAACATTTCCGTTTCGAGCTCACAAGCTTACGCTCTTCATCAGATCAAAAGCACATCTGCTTTTGATATCTGATGAAGGCGTAAGCTTGTGAGCTCGAAACGGATATCTTCAAACATCTGATTATGTAATTTCTTGAATAATTGATTAATAAATATTTTAAGTGCAGCAATCCGTTGGACTTTTATATATATATATATATATATATATATATATATATATATATATATATATATATATATATACACAGTATCTCACAAAAGTGAGTACACCCCTCACATTTTTGTAAATATATCTTTTCATGTGACAACACTGAAGAAATGACACTTTGCTACGATATAAAGTAGTGAGTGTACAGCTTGTATAACAGTGTAAATTTGCTGTCTCCTCAAAATAACTCAACACACAGCCATTAATGTCTAAATTGCTGGCAACAAAAGTGAGTACACCCCTAAGTGAAAATGTCCAAATTGGGTCCAATTAGCCATTTTCCCTCCCCGGTGTCATGTGACTCATTAGCTTTACAAGGTCTCAGGTGTGAATGGGGAGCAGGTGTGTTAAATTTGGTGTTATCGCTCTCACTCTCTCATACTGGTCACTGGAAGTTCAACATGGCACCTCTGAGGATCTGAAAAAAAGAATTGTTGCTTTACATAAAGATGGCCTAGGTTATTGCCAAGACCCTGAAACTGAGCTGCAGCACGGTGGCCAAGACCATACTGCGGTTTAACTGTACAGGTTCCACTCAGAACAGGCCCCACCAAAGAAGTTGAGTGTACGTGCTCAGCATCATATCCAGAGGTTATCTTTGGGAAATAGACATATGAGTGCTGCCAGCATTGCTAAAGGGGTTGAAGGGGTGGGGGGGTCAGCCTGTCAGTGCTCAGACCATACGCCACACACTGCATCAAATTGGTCTGCATGGCTATCATCCCAGAAAAAAGCCTCTTCTAAAGATGATGCACGAGAAAGCCCGCAAACAGTTTGCTAAAGACAAGCAGACTAAGGGCATGGATTACTGGAACCATGTCCTGTGGTCTGATGAGACCAAGATAAACTTATTTGGCTCAGATGGTGTCAATGTCAAGTGTGTGTGACGGCAACCAGGTGAGGAGTACAAAGACAAGTGTGTCTTCCTTACAGTCAAGCATGGTGGTGGGAGTGTCATGGTCTGGGGCTGCATGAGTGTTGCAGGCACTGGGTAGCTACAGTTCATTGAGGGAACCATGAATGCCAACATGTACTGTGACATACTGAAGCAGAGCATGATCCCCTCCCTTCGCAGACTGGGCCTCAGGGCAATATTGCAACATGATAACGACTCCAAACACACCTCCAAGACGACCACTGCCTTGCTAAAGAAGCTGAGGGTAAAGGTGATGGACTGGCCAAGTATGTCTCCAGACCTAAACCCTATTGAGCATCTGTGGGGCATCCTCAAATGGAAGGTGGAGGAGCACAAGGTCTCTAACATCCACCAGCTCTGTGATGTTTTCATGGAGGAGTAGAAGAGGACTCCAGTGGCAACCTGTGAAGCTCTGGTGAACTCCATGCCCAAGAAGGTTAAGGCAGTGCTGGAAAATAATGGTGGCCACACAAAATATCGAAACTTTGGGCCCAATTAGGACATTTTCACTTAGGGGCATACTCACTTTTGTTGCCAGCGGTTTAGACATTAATGGCTGTGTGTTGAGTTATTTTGAGGGGGCAGCAAATTTACACTGTTATACAAGCTGTACACTCACTACTTTATATTGTAGCAAAGTGTCATTTCTTCAGTGTTGTCACATGAAAAGATATAATAAAATATATTACATTATATGTTATATATTATATATTATCATTACATCAGGGTCCCCAGAGAGCTTGTCATGTTACCTGTCACAAGATGCAGATGTTCACTTGCCACGTCACCTGCCACCAGATGCGGATTGTCACTTGCTATGTCGCCTGTCACCAGATGCAGCATGTCATGTCGCCTGTCACCAGATGCAGCATGTCATGTCGCCTGCCACCAGATGGGGATTGTCCCTTGCCACCATATGCAGAATGTTACTTGTTGTGTCACCTGCCACCAGATGCCGCACATGTGCATTGACTGGGTCCCAGAGAGAGGGCAGGCAGTGAGAGATGATGTAATCTCTCTGCTGCCCACAGCTGCACAGTGAGGGCTAAACAGCGGTGACAGGCTAGGGTATACAGACAGGCTAGTGTTTACAGACAGGCTAGTGTATACAAACAGGCTATGTTAGTATATAGTTTCCCCCCTCCCCCTTCCAGTGCCTGCACACACCTGGCGCCAACCCTGCTCAGGAGCTCATGTGAGAAAATTCCTCTTGGCTTTATTATATGGGCGGAGACTCGCTCTCACACTGATCGCCGGGTTTTGGCTGTCACTGAAGCACCAAGTGCAGACTCAGTAAGGGTGCCGCGGCTGTGCGGGACAGCGCTGTGTCAGGCAGCCCACGACACCCTCACTGAGGCTGCACTCGGTGCGGATCATGTATGAAGTGCCAGCCCTGCTCTGCCTCCTCTGTTAAATTGCCACCTGGGTCCATTGTGACCCATGGTAGGGCCAGCCCTGGACTTGGGCTATTCGCCCCAGGTTCAGGGCTATTGCCCCAGAAGCTACCCCCTAGCAACGCCACTGCTTGGAGGCATTCTGCACATGCTCAGTTTGGTGTGTATTGATAGTTTATTAACAGAGATTTTTTCGGAGGGTGCATGTGATCAGCACAGGGCCAATCAGCACTGTCAAGACAGAGGGTCAGTCTGATGGGACAGCCTCATGGGACAGTCTGTGGAGAATGAAAACTTTTGCTTCAGGGTTCCCCTTAATATCCATACCAGACCCAAAGGGCCTGGTAATGGACTGGGGGGGGGAATCCCATGCTCTTTTTTTTCAATGAGTTTTATCTATATTACCGAGACCCCACAATTCATTACAGCCACGATCAGTTTTAGATGACAATTTTTCCTTTAGAAATGTCATTTTGCTGTGGTACTGTTCTAAACACGGGAAAAATGCGCCACTTTATAGGCATACTATAGACACCCCCCAGGCACAATATTTAAAGGAATATTACATTTTTATTGTTTTACTTCAAGCATTAAAAAAATCACTGCTCCCGAAAAAACGGCCGTTTTTAAAACATTTTTTGCATTGATAGGACCCGGGTCCCCAAACACTTTTTATGACAATAACTTGCATATAAGCCTTTAAAATGAGCACTTTTGATTTTTCATGTTAGAATCCCATAGACTTTAACGGTGTTCCGGCGGCTTTCGAATTTGCCCCGAACACCTCATATTGTTCGGTGTTCGCAGAACATCCGAACGACCAAAGTTTGGCCCAAACTCATGCTCGGGCCGAACCGTTCGCCCATCCCTACTGCTGATGAGAAAAGGTATTTAGCAGTTTATATTTACTAAAACTATTGCATTTCCATATTCTGTGTACTGTGGGAGACCAGATACAATGAATGCAGGGCCCTGGGTTTAGTAACACTTTAAATATGTTAAACCAGAAGTCCTTTAAATAAAGGGCTAGCACACTAGCCACCAGTCTGTTGGGGGAGCCACAGTGTGGCCAGTAGGAAAAAAAATACCCCTGTGTTTCAGGTCAATGGAAATAAAAATCTTCCTGTGTCGGTGGTCAGTGGAAAGAACATTCCCTAGCATTACTAGGTGTAAAAATTGCCCCTGCCTTGCATTTCAGTTTCCAGCGCTTATTGCAACACAGCGGCTACCTTTTGCATGCAATGAGTATACTGGCATGTGGGGCCTTTATTGTAGGGGCCGGTTGATGGCAAGCCTCAGGCCATAGTTTGAGGACCACTACTTTAAACTTTTGACAGTATTCTAACTGGGATAAATTGGTAGACAGACGAGACAAATCTTTCATGTTGATTCTTTATAAAAAAAAAAATAAAGAAACTTTTAGCTGGAATATATGACTGGCAGGAACATTTCATGTCTGTCATATATCTTTTTATTCCCTTTGACCTGAAGAGAGAATGTGCTTTGTGAGCATTTGGTACTTCAGAGTCTTTCAGTCATCCAGAGACATATGAACTATGGAAGACAGGTGGGCAATTGAGGCCTTCTAGGAACATCTTACATGAAAGATAAATCCTGCATATTTCATTCACCATACAACAGGTATGTGCCTAGATACTGCTGGATCACAAAGACAACTGTTATTGCTGGAGAGAGCGAGAGACGATGCTGAAATCCACCTTGTGCCTGGGGGCCTCACAGCCATAAAGCTCTGCGCTACTGAAATGTTAAATGATACAATGTCTCGTACAGAATTTATTTATTTATGGAATAATGTAGCAGAACAGAAAAAACACAGAGATTTAAATCTTATTTTCACGCATAAAAATAACTCAGTTATGCACCGTAGGAGCAACATTCTATATTATTGCATTGTACTCTGATCTAACCATAAATATATTTTCAGAGAAAACCATAAAAGGTTTTCATGTCAAACTAGTGTAAAAAAAAAAAAAAAAAAAAAACATTAATGGCTGCATGGGCCTGTATTTAAACATAGCTCTTTATTTTTTTTTTTTTTAGAAACAGTTATGTTCTTGTTTTTAGTTCACTGGCAGGCTACTTATTAAGTCCTCGGTTAATTGTCATTGGATGGAAATGATCATATACAGCAGTAAGGCGGCTCTCCTGCACTGGATCACATATCTAGTAGTACTTCTGGGTTTGGGGGCGCACGGGCACGCTGCCAGCATCCTGCTCCCACTTTGACTGCCCACAGAGGGAGTCTATCAGCGGGTACTGCAGACTTATCATATATATATAGCATCAAGGCGGCTCTCCTGCACTGGATCACGTACCTCGTAGCACTTCCGGGTTTGTGGGTGCACAGGCGCGCTGCCAGCATCCCGCTCCCACTTTGACTGCCCACAGTGGGAGTCTATCAGCGGGTACTGCAGACTTATCATATATATAGCAGCAAGGCGGCTCTCCTGCAGTGGATCACGTACCTAGTAGTACTTCCAGGTTTGGGGGCGCGCAGGCGCGCTGCTAGCATCCCGCTCCGCACTTTGACTGCCCACAGAGGGAGCTGATCAGCGGGCACTGCAGACTTAATATATATATATATATATATATATATATATATATATATATAGCAGTAAGGCAGCTCTCCTGCACTGGATTACGTACCTAGTAGTACTTCCAGGTTTGGGGGCGCGCAGGCGCGCTGCTAGCATCCCGCTCCCACTTTGACTGCCCACAGAGGGAGCTGATCAGCGGGCACTGCAGACTTAATATATATATATATATATATATATATATATATATATATATATATATATATATATATAGCAGTAAGGCAGCTCTCCTGCACTGGATTACGTACCTAGTAGTACTTCTGGGTTTGGGGGCGCGCAGGGGCGCTGCTAGCATCCCGCTCCCACTTTGACTGCCCACAGAGGGAGCCGATCGGCAGACACTGCGGACTTATTATACACATATATATATATATATATATATATATATATATATATATATATATATATAGCAGTAAGGCAGCTCTCCTGCACTGGATCACGTATCTAGTAGTACTTCCGGGTTTGGGGGCAGGCACGCTGCTAGCAGCCCACTCTCATTTTGACTGCTCACAGTGGGAGCCGATCAGCGGGCACTGCAGACTTATCATATATATAGCAGCAAGGTGGCTCTCCTGCGCTTGATCATGTATCTAGTAGCACGTCCACAGTTATGTTCTTTTTTTTTTTTTTTAGTTCACTGGCAGGCTGCTTATTAAATTCTCAGTTAATTGTCATTGGATAGAAACTATGATATACGGCGGCAAGGCGGCTCTCCTGCACTGGATCACGTAGTGGGGGCACGCAGGCGCGCTGCTAGCAACCCGCTTCCACTCTGATTGCTCACAACGGGAGCCGATCCGCGGGCACTGCGGACTTGGTGTCCGCCGGCACCCGCCAATTGTTCGTTACAGAGGCAAAACGGAAGTAAACAAGGCAGATTGACATTCTGTCAGTGGGGAAGGCACTGATCCTGTGTTTCTGCAAAGCAGGAACACGGATCTATGCCTTTCCTTAGTACAAGCACCTCTCACAGTTTAGTAAAACACTAGCTAGGAACACATTTAACTCTTTGATCGCCCCTGATGTTAACCCCTTCCCAGCCAGTGTCATTAGTACAGTGACAGTGCATATTTTTAGCACTGATCACTGTATTATGCCCCGTACACGCGGTCGGATTTTCCAACGGAAAATGTGTGATAGGACCTTGTTGTCAGAAATTCTGACCGTGTGTAGGCTCCATCACACATTTTCCATTGGATTTTCCGACTCACAAAGTTTGAGAGCAGGATATAAAATTTTCCGACAACAAAATCTGTTGTCGGAAATTCTGATCGTGTGTACACAAATCTGACGGACAAAGTGCCACGCATGCTCAGAATAAATTAAGAGATGAAAGCTATTGGCTACTGCCCCGTTTATAGTCCCGACGTACATGTTTTACGTCACCGCGTTCAGAACGATCGGATTTTCCGACAACTTTGTGTGACCGTGTGTATGCAAGACAAGTTTGAGCCAACATCCGTCGGAAAAAATCCTAGGATTTTGTTGTTGGAATGTCCGAACAAAGTCCGACCGTGTGTACAGGGCATAAGTGTCAGTGGTCCCCAAAAAGTTTCAGTTAGTGTCCCGACTGTCCACCGCAATATCGCAGTTCCGCTATAAGTCGTTGATCGCCACCACTACTAGTAAAGAATAAATAAAGTAATTAAAATTCTATAAAAATATCCTATAGTTTTGTAGACGCTATAACTTTTGCTCAAATCAATCAATATACACTTGTTGGGATTTTTTTTACAAAAAATATGTAGCAAAATACATATTGGCCCAAATTGATGAAGAAATTCGATTTTTTACATTATTTTATTGGATATGTTTTGTAGCAGAAAGTAAAAAATATAGTTTTTTTCACAATTGTCGGTCTTTTTTTGCGCAAAAAATAAAAACCGCAGAGGTGATCAAATATCACCCACAGAAAGCTCTATTTGTGGAAAAAAGGACATACATTTTATTTGGGTACAATTGTCAGTTAAAGTAATGCAGTGCCGTATCGCAAAAAATGGCCTGGTCATGAAGAGGGGGGTAAATCTTCCGGAGCTGAAGTGGTTAAATTTAAAGTGGATGTAAGCCCTTACATATGTCCAGTATAGTGACTGGTCTCCGGTGATACAGAGAGATTAAACAAATCCTCCAACATACCGTAAGTTGTACCTATTTATCTGCAGTCTTCTCTTCTGTACATCTATTCAAAGTCCAGAATGTATAAAGCTTATCTGAGCTTTCAGAAAATAGGGGCAGAGAGCTGAAATTATGCACTGCAGAGCTCAGTTAGGAGATTTCTGAGAGCTGATCGGGACACACTCCCTTTCACATAGCACACAGGAACAAATCTGAGGCTGTCAATCACAGGCTGTGTCCTGGAGCTCCCTGTCATCTTTTTACCTCTTGGTATCCAAAAAATGTCAGAAATGACTCACACAGATAGCAGAGGAACAGGGGAGCAGACATAAATTGCACTTATTGCTCTGGATTAAGACAAGTACACACTATAAACAGATATGCTTTTTTCCTATTTCATGTCTAAGATTTACAACCACTTTCTTCTGATTGTCAAAGATTCAACAGCTTCTACCAAGAACAATATTTATCAAATTCACTTAAAAAGATTTGTGCAAATCAAGAAAATGATTGGATTTCATTGGCATCCCCTTTCTCCCAGTTATGACTCAGCTGATTTACTAAAAGCAAATAGGATGCTAACTTTGCAACATGCTCACTAAGCTCTATGGAATGTTTCCTTGCAAAATATCAACTTCCTTTACAAAGTGAGCAGCTTATTTACCTTTGGTAAATCAATTCCATGAGTCAGACTTCACAGTATGAATTTTAACTTGAAGATAGCTTGAAATCAGAATAATGCTTATGTAAACCTATACACCAACCACACACAGTTTTCTGGAAATAGATAGAATTGTAATCTGGTACCCATTCTACCACCTACAATGCAAAAACAGTAAAGAGCACCACTTCTAGAATTTGACAGTTTCATGTGGTTCTCAACATAGCAATACCGCACTGATAGTTCAAAAACTGCTCTGTTCATGTAATCAGTATAAATGACAGACTTGCACTACTTTGCAGGCAACCTGGACATTTGCAATTTAGCGCCACTGGTGTACTGCCACGTGGCAGCGTGTACACTGGAAATCTATCTGAAACTAGAAGATACAGGTACAGGACTAGCACATCAGATAATCCCTCTGCTCTCCTCTAATCATCCAAAAGATAATGAGAAATAGGGAGGCACTTAGGGATAAAAGCAGGGAGTGTCGATATAGCATGTGAGCCACTGTAAGATAGTGCTAGCATTTGAGAGATAGGGAGGTGCACTGTAAGGTCTCGTAATAGAGAAATAAAGGGTTAAAAGCAGTATATGGGTAGTGGGGGAAGCAGTGTCTGTATCGCACCTTGAGGATGTCTTGTGACGAAACACGTTGGGGCGGAGCTACAGTTACTTATGTCCTTCCACACAGGAGCTGGATTTGCACTGAGACAACTACACAGGAGTAAGCAACATAAATTTAGGTGCTGGAAGATAGCACAGCAGTATGTGAGTGCATTTTTTATGTTTGTAACACTACCCCTGCAGGGGCCACTGTAATACAACTGGATCTCCTATAGAATTGATGTAGCCAGGGAAACTGCAACATTTCACTCTTTCCAGCACAGTCATTAGTGTAGGATTGGTCTTTTTAATATATATATATATATATATATATATACATATTTTATTTTTTTTAAGAACTTGGAAGGAAGAGGGGAGGTGTGGGATACTCAAACATTTCACTACATTCATACAAAGAGTCCCATCACATATAGTGCAATTTCAAAAAATAAATAAAAAGTTCATAAGCATAAAAAAGCTGATGAGGTTGATGGAGGTTCAGCAGCCTGTCAACAGGAGATGTCCCCATGCAATCTCCAAACAGACTTCGGTTGCCTCAACACCATTCACCCCCTTGCTGCAAGTAAAAGTCATCAAAAGCCATACAGTTTTATCCGCAGATCCAGATGCTGGTATAGGTTGTTGGGATACCTCTAATCTCCCATATGCCTGGTCAGACCGTTGTGGTCTTCCGAGTCGGTAAGGAGCCTCATATTCGCTTGGGTGCATTCACCTCTTGGGAGATTGGATTTTCTTATCACGGATTCTGGATCAGCTTTTTTATGCTTATGAACTTTTTATTTATTTTTTGAAATTGCACTATATGTGATGGGACTCTTTGTATGATTATATTTCTTATGAATATTTTTCTGCCTATATGACACTATCACCTGTTTATTATTTTTATGCACAATTTTTTAGTGATTATATTAATCTTATGGGATGTTTTTTATGTTATTAGGTTTATGATAATACGTCATTCGTTATTTTTCAAAGTTTTTTGGTATTTGTTTACACTTTCACTTATTGGTTATCCTTAGCGCTGCATTGTTTTTACAGTACTACTAATATCTGGAGTTTGCGTCTGACTTTTTGATGCTGGCTGCTTTGGTAATTTAGGGTTAAACTTCCGATTTTTGTTTATCTTTATATCAACCTGTTTTAGGCTGTAAGGGTTAATTCTTTATAGATACCAATTATTTACTAGGTTTGTAGCGCAGCGTTAACCTTTGTTTTTTTTTTATACATTTCACTACATTCACTAAGATCTGGGGAGAAGTGCCTTTCACGGTACAACTTCCCTTGTTGAGTGAACATCCAATTTGCCTTTCAAATCCTTTAAATCAACCCCTGGTGCTGGCTTTTTGGTGGTGCTCTTAGGTTCAGTGTGTGAGACTGGTAGCATTTGATGCTTTCAGGGCAAGCCTAGAATTTTCAGACTTAAAGAGGAGTTCCACCCAGGGGGGCCGTCAAAAAAAAAAAAAAAATTAAAAGTCAGCAGCTACAAATACTGCAGCTGCTGACTTTTAATTGGGCACTCACCTGTCCCTGGGTCCAGCGATGCGGGGGATCGAAGCCCCGCTCGTCCCCCCCCCTCCGCTCGTCGGCGCCGGCATTTCAACTGTGGGCGCCGGGCTGTGGCTTCACAGCCTGGCACCCACTGCGCATGCGCGAGCGTGATTGGCCGCTCAATCACCTGGGACCTGTAATGGGTCCCAGATGATTGACAGGAGGGAGGGAGCAGAGCGGAGCCCTTCCTGTGCCTGGGGGGGAAGTGATGTCATCAGCCCAGGCAAAGGAACAGGCAGACTACGAGGGACCACCTAGCAACAGGCATTTAGAGGTAAGTGAAAAAAAAAAATATCCAAATGTTTTTTTGGTTTTTTTTTTAGAATGTTTCCAGGTATTTTTGTTTTTTGGGTGGAACCCCACTTTAACATTAAGGCTTGTTAAGGCTTAAGGTTTATGTCATAAGGTTGGGGTTTTTATAAGGTTAGATTTTAGAGACTGGGTTTACATACAGTATACTTTAATGTTATCATCAGGCTAAATGAGGTTAAGTTTAGAGTTATTTAAGGATTGCAACACACCACAGTGCACAGTAACATATTATGCATTTGGGTGTGCTGCAATCCAGAAAAACTGATGCATGTGCACTTTTTTGTATGTTCCATGTATTGGAAGGCCATTCATTTGAATGGGCTGCCATAATGCAATGCACTTTTACATGTGACTTAAAGCATGTTAACACAAAGCACCAGACAGGTCAGAATTGACCCTTTGTCACATACCTAGTCGGAGGCCGGAATTCTGGGAGGATTTCCCTCTGGCTGAGTGCAGTGCAACCTTGAAAGTGATGACGGGGAATACTATGCCCAAAGAAGCAGGGGTTGCCAGCTGCAACAGGCTGAAATGCAGAAATGATGTAAACTGAGGGATGTAAACAGGAGTCCCTCAGAAGTACCAGGAGGTGCTTGTTAGTAGGGAGAGCTGGAAGTAGGGTCAGGAGTCAAGCCAAGAGTCATACACAGAATATCAGCCACGAGCAGAGGCAGAGAGCCGAATCAGGAACAAGCTGGGGTCATACACTGGAAGTCAGGCAGCAACGGCGTCAGGAGGGTCATACACCGGTGAACAGGCAGAAGAGTCGGTAGAACAAGCCAAGGGTCAAAATCATCCAGCAACTTGTGAATCAGACTGCTGACTTTAAATAGGGCACTGGGCACCAGGATCTGTCACGCATTGTATGTTCCATGGCGCACGCACGTGCGCGATTGCGCATTAATGTTCACGGCTGTGCACGCACGTGCGCGATTGCGCATTAATGTTCACGGCTGTGCACACACACGCCCATTCACACTGGCAGATGCCTAAGTGCCCATAATCTGTGATCCCGATGAGAGTTGGCAGATATGCCTGTTCTTCTGCGAACCATTCTCTGACACCCTTAATGTTTGGAGTAGCACTGCTTGGACCTTGAAGAAGGGGACATACCCCGAAAGCTTGTCCTGAAAAATTGTATGTTAGTGCAAATAAAAAAAGTATCACGGACAGTACTCAATTTTCTCTGTTTGGAGTAGGGAATGTTTAACTGTTAAGATTAGTAATAGAGTTACGTTAAAGTGACACTAAAGGTTCATTTTTTTTTTTGTTTTTTGTTTTTTTTAAAATAACAAACATATCATATTTACCTCCACTGTGCAGCTCGTTTTTGCACAGAGTGGCCCCGAATCTGCTCTTTTGGGGTCCCTCGGCGGCTCTCGTGGCTCCTCCCCACATAAGTTAACCCCCTGGGAGAAGCGCTCTTCCGGGGGAGTTACCTTGCAGGTGTGCTCCCAAATCCAGCATTCAGCGTAAATAGCCGCCGAATGTATGACACAGCCCCGCCCCCCGGCACCCCCGTCGTTAGATTTGATTGATAGCAGTGGGAGCCAATGGCTGCGCTGCTATCAATCTATCCAATCAACAGCCAAGAACCCTAGGCAGAGACACAGCATATCCCCATGAGTCAAGTTTGAGGGTTCAGATAAGTAAAACGGGGGGCTGGGGGGCATTAAGGTGAAAAAACACGAACCTTTACAACCCCTTTAAGCTTGAGGGCTTTCTTTTATTTTTTTCACTTTCTTGGTGTTGAAAATTTCAATGGGTTCTTGGCATCAATACCTAATACATCATGTATTTACTGTATACTGTTTCTGTTCATGATGGCCAAATCATTTCTTTAATAGGGTAGACTTTTCTGTTATAATCAGAGGTGCAAGGAATTGTAATGCTCTTCGCATTCAAAGTACTCTAATGCCCTGTACACACGGTCGGATTTTCCGACGGAAAATGTGTGATAGGAGCGTGTTGTCGGAAATTCCGACCGTGTGTGGGCTCCATCACACATTTTCCATCGGATTTTCCGACACACAAAGTTTGAGAGCAGGCTATAAAATTTTCCGACAACAAAATCCGTTGTCGGAATTTCCGATCGTGTGTACACAAATCCGATGCACAAAGTGCCACGCATGCTCAGAATAAATAAAGAGATGAAAGCTATTGGCTACTGCCCCATTTATAGTCCCGATGTACGTGTTTTACGTCACCGCGTTCAGAATGATCGGATTTTCCGACAACTTTGTGCGACCGTGTGTATGCAAGACAAGTTTGAGCCAACATCCGTCGGAAAAAATCCATGGATTTTGTTGTGGGAATGTCCGATCAATGTCCGACCATGTGTACGGGGCATAACAATGGACTGATGGTGGACCCCTTGGTGGGTCCAGGGTAAATGTCTTTTTGGTCCTGCCCTTAAAATGTCATGTATGTACTGTAATTACTCTTGATAATTATTCTTTACAAAAAATTGAAAAAGAAATCATGTTTGAATAGAGCAATTTGTTAAATAAAATTGCAGTAATCATACATGGAACCCTCAGTAGAAACAGCACTCTTTTCCTATTATACATATTGTTTCATTAAAATATAGACATATGAGAATATATTACCCTGATTAACTGCAGGGTCACCTCATTAGTATGAGACGTCTCAGCATCTTTTTAAAATACTGACCATTAATTGTGATCCAGCCAGCCAGACATATATTCGATAGAATACATGCAAGGCGAACAGAGAGCTATGTGAAATGAGATTTAAATACCAGTTAATTGTGCTGTCTTTTTTTCTAAGATACAGATAAGATTTATAACGGCATGCACAGATGAAGTACAATGTGTTTAGAGAATAAAAAAGCTGGTGTTTGGCTATTTGTATCTGTACATCACTAGCAAGTCTTCAAGCTAATATACATTTAGTCTTGAAGGATCAATAAACCTTATATAAAACAGGTATTTGCGATAGCTTGTATTAGTTCAACAGATTTAACTGGACTTGTCAACAAGTCCAATTAAATGTGGCTAACTAGTGTTAGCTCTACCATGACCTGTGTGCACGAAAACATTCACAGACATACACAGTGGGGAGAACAAGCATTTGATACACTGCCGATTTTGCAGGTTTTCCTACTTACAAAGCATGTAGAGGTCTGTAATTTTTATCATAGGTACTCTTTAACCGTGAGAGACAGAATCTAAAAAATCCAGAAAATCACATTGTATGATTTTTTTAAAAATAATTTGCATTTTATTGCATGACATAAGTATTTGATCACCTAACAACCAGTAAGAATTCTGGCTCTCACAGACCTGTTATTTTTTTCTTGAAGGCCTCCTGTTCTCCACTCATTACCTGTATTAACTGCACCCGTTTGAACTTGTTACCTCTATAAAAGACACCTGTCCACACACTCAATCAAACAGACTCCATTCTCTCCACAATGGCCAAGACCAGAGAGCTGTGTAAGGATATCATGTGATAAAATTGTAGACCTGCACAAGGCTGGGATGGGCTACAGGACAATAGGCAAGCATCTTGGTGAGAAGGCAACAACTGTTGGCGCAGTTATTAGAAAATGTAAGAAGTTCAAGATGACGGTCAATCTCCCTCGGTCTGGGGCTCCATGCAAGATCTCACCTCGTGAGGCATCAATGATCATCAGGAAGGTGAGGGATCAGCCCAGAACTACACGGCAGGACCTGGTTAATGACCTGAAGAGAGCTGGGACCATAGTCTCAAAGAAAACCATTAGTAACACACTATGCCATCATTGATTAAAATCCTGCAGCGCACGCAAGGTCCCCCTGCTCAAGCCAGCGCATGTCCAGGCCCGTATGAAGTTTGCCAATGACCATCTGGATGATCCAGAGGAGGAATGGGAGAAGGTCATGTGATCTGATGAGACAAAAATAGAGCTTTTTGGTCTAAAATCCACTCGCCGTGTTTGGAGGAAGAAGGATGAGTACAACCCCAAGAACACCATCCCAAGCATGGAGGTGGAAACATCATTCTTTGGGGCTACTTTTCTGCAAAGAGGACAGGACGACTGCACCGTATTGAGGGGAGGATGGATGGGACCATGTATTGTGAGATCTTGGTCAACAACCTCATTCCCCCAGTAAGAGCATTGAAGATGGGTCATGGCTGGGTCTTCCAGCATGACAAGGACCCGAAAACACACAGCCAGGGCAACTAAGGAGTGGCTCCTTAAGAAGCATCTCAAGGTCCTGGAGTGGCCTATCCAGTCTCCAGTCCTGAACCCAATAGAAAATCTTTGGCGGGAGCTGAAAGTCCATATTGTCCAGTGAGAACCCCGAAACCTGAAGGATCTAGAGAAGGTCTGTATGGAGGAGTGGGCCAAAATCCCTGCTGCCGTGTGTGAAAACCTGGTCAAGAACTACAGGAAACATATGATCTCTGTAATTGTGCCAAATATTAAGTGCTGCTTTTCTGATGTATCAAATGCTTATGTCATGCAATAAAATGCAAATTAATTACTTAAAAATCATACAATGTGATTTTCTAGATTTGTGTTTTAGATTCCATCTACCACAGTTGAAGAGTTCCTTTGATAAAAATTACAGACCTCTACATGCTTTGTCAGTAGGAAAACCTGCAAAATTGGCAGTGTATCAAATACTTGTTCTCCCCTCTGTATTTTAATATATTTATAGCTAATATACCTAACATTTTAAAATCTCAAAGACAGCTTTGTCACCTCCTTCAGAGTATTTCCACTTAGCTCAGATACCTTTAACTATTGCTATTTTTGGATGTATACCCTGCCAGGAAATACCATGCCATGCCATTTAGGTTGAGTTAAAAAATTAAGACTGTCTGAGCTAAGTAGGAAAAGTTGTGCATTTACGAAGATGTAAGCATTTCATTATCTTTATTCCAATAATTTCCATGAATTTTTCAGCTTGATTTATCTTTGATAGTCATTGCATTCAGTAATGCTTTCAATGTGTTTTTTTACGTTTTGGATGTGAACAACAAGAATAATGTGAGAGACCATGGGCATGGATATCATCATCATTTGTATATAAGGGACTTGGTGAGAGATAAATCTTTATGACTCCATTTGAGTTTCTATAAATAGTTGTCAGGATTGTGTAATGCTTCTGTTCCTTGACAGCTGCTGGTCTCATTTCAGCATCCTGGTTTTGGCTGAGCTGCACTATCCCTGTCTGACTGTCCACGTGCAGGGTGGTTGATGTAGGAGACCAAACCTGCTTTAAGCCTGCCAAACCTTTAATGCAGGGGTCTCAAACTGGCGGCCCTCCAGCTGTTTCGGAACTACAAGTCCCATCATGCCTCTACCTACAGGAGTCATGCTTGTAACTGTCAGCCTTTCAATGCCTCCTGGGAATTGTAGTTCTGCAACAGCTGGTGGGCCACTAGTTTGAGACCCCTGCTTTAATGTCATGCGATAGTGTTTGCAACAGCTCCCTGTTAGCCTGCCTTGTTCCCATGCCTTGACCTTTACCGTCGCCTGATCCTCACCCTACCAGGTAGTTTGAATTTACTTTTTATTGACCTCAGATTGGACTTTGGACTACTCTCTGAACTAAGCCTGCCTTTTGACCACTTGGGTGATTGAAGAGGAGTGAGTGCCGATGTCCAAAAAATAGTCTTTATTGGTTCATTTAAAATTCAATGTGGATATGTTTTCATTTTATATGCCATTCACAATATGATATTAGAAACTAAATGGTGATTTCAATTTATCTTGGAACTATTTTTAATACCACAGATTTTTGCTTTGCACTTTGTACAAATTCTATGGACTGGCTATGGGTTTTTCTATGTATCTTTTTCTCTATATACTCAGCCTGAAGAAGTGGGAGGCAATTCCCTGAAACATGTTGGCTCTACTTGTTTACTTTTAACTTCAATAAAGAACTACAAAATTCATCAAGTGAGACCTTTTTGTGGACATCGGTTGTGCCTCTCCAATCACCCAAGTGTTCACTGTGTTAATGCCTTAATTGTCATTATCAGAAAGGTAGCAGCCCTAGACCCTAATGGAGTCTATCACCTATCACCTACAATTGGGATAAAACCCCTTGAAAGCAATTCCTTCTATACCCTCCACAAAGTAACTTGCTGCTAGGCAGCCTTGTGCGGCACCAGTCCAGCGCTGTCTTCCACCCAAACTTGATGCCTTTTGACCACGGATTTGATTCTGACTTCTCTTTGAACGTTGCCTGCCCTGAACCCAGACTGCTATTGGACCACTCTGCCTGTCTGCCAACCGCAAGTACCTGTTTGCTGTGCTTAGTTCCTGCCTACCGTGGTGTAAAAGCCAGGCACTATAACTTTGTGTATAAGACCTGGGGGCAACCACATACTGGCAGGCCTGCTTGACTTATGGGAAAGAGGGCTGCTATACGCAAGAACACAGAGTAAGCTATAGTGCCTGACCACCAACACCAGGAGTAGTTGTGACAGTACTGAAAAAGAAAAAAGAATAAGATGGACTTTTAAGGTGCCAACAAGAACTCATATATTTAAATTTAAATGTGAAATACTTACCTAATTGATGTTTCAGGTGTCTGTCAGTCTGTGGGAGGTACTGGAGGGACGGTTGATTTATTGTCTCTGTTTTTTATGAACAATGTTTTTAGACATATTTGGAACAATAAAATGTATTGATTTTACTTGTGAGTTCTTGATGACACCTTAAAAGTCCATCTTGTTCTTTTTCCTTTTTCGAGTGTAGTATAGGATATTGGTGCCTTTTTGGCAATCTTTGATTTTTTACAAAATTAGAGAAAGTAGTGAATACGGGCATTTTTCATAATAGATGCATACAGTAATTTGGATACATTGCACGCACTCTTATGCTAAATGATGGCATGTTAACAATTGCTTATGGTATATCATTAATGTAGTAAAGAAGGTTTGAGGTGACTTCCGGTCATTCCCCTGAAGAATCCCACTATGCCCACAATTTAGTGTGTGGAAACAAATGGCTTGTTTGGTCTCCCATACTGCATTGCCAAATTTATATTACCATCTTAACCATTATTATCTCCTTTGTAGAGCAGAGAAAATAGAAAGTGATCTGTCCCATCTTGGCCATCATTTATTTGAATTATTGCTGTCTGGTAGACGTTTTAGAAATATCAAGGTGAAGACACACAGATTTAGAGAAAGCTTTTTTCCAAGGGCTATTAAGGACATAAATTTAAAAATGAAATGAAATTAATTAGCCAAGTGGTCATGGGTCACTGTCTATTATAACAGGGTGCTTTTTAACCTTTTTAAAGATGGGAATTCGTATTATTCATTTGATTATATAATATGATTTATGTTCCATTAATGTGTTTGTGATGCATCATTTTTTAATTTTTGTATTTTGTATATTGTGGAGAGTAGTATTAAAATTTTGTTTTGGCAATACATCTGATCTTATCTATTTTTTTCCTATCTCATCTTTTCTGTCACCACTTACCATTGATGGGAGGACCAAAGGAAAGTACATATTATATGATGGTTCATGGGTATACCTTTAAACCTTATAGTATAGCTTGGTAAAATCTAAGACAATTACTTGATGGACAATTTTGCTGCAGCCGTGGAGACAATTTAATATATATATATATATCCATTTGTTTGATCTCATAGGACACAATTTTTTCACTGTCAAATTTTGTTGTTGAAGGGAGATTTTTATCTGCGCACTTTATCTCATAGACTATAGTTTTGACACAAGGCATCATCATGCATGTATGTTTTTGATTTTACTGGCTCTCCTGTATCTCTATGATCTCATGACAACCCCCCCCCTTACCCAGAAAACCAGAGTGGTAGCATTGCCAAAATTATACATTAGGGAGATCTCCTAAGAAGATCTGGTTGGTGGGATTTTTTTAGGGATTTAACTAACAATTGTATTTCATATATTTCCTCCACAAAATATGTTTAAATCGGGATATAGCTATTGTACTATGGATTAGTTGACCACTGGTGGTTGATATGCTTTGATAGGCTTTGATACATTACTATAAAAAAGTGTACTTTCCACCTGTGGTGCGGCAATATCGGTCTGTATCTTTAGGAGAGAAACAGCCCCAAAGCATAATGTTTCCACCTCCGTGCTTGACTGTAGGGATGGTGTTCTTAGGATCATAGCACTTTTCTTCCTCCGAACATGGCGAGTCCTCCTCCTCAAGAAGGCACATGTATTGTCATGCCAATGAACATCTAAATGATTCAGGGAAGGATTAAGAGAAAGTGCTGTGGTCAGATGAGACCAAAATTAAGCACTTTGGCATTAACTCGACTCTCCGTGTTTGGAGGAAGAAAAATGCTGACTATAACCCTAAGAGCACTATCCCCACAGTCAAGCATGGAGGTGAAAACATTATGCTTTGGGGCTGTTTCTCTGCTATAGGTACAGGCCGACTTTGCTGCATTGAGGGGACATGTATTGTAAAAAATTTGGTTGAGAACCGTCAGGCAGTACACTGAGGATGGGTCATGGATGGGTCTTCCAGCATGACAATTACCCAAAACATACCACCAAGGCAACAAAGGAGTGGCTCAAGAAGACGCACATTAAGGTCATGGAGTGGCCTAGCCTATCTCCAGACCTTAATGCTACAGAAAATTTAAGGAGGGAGCTGAAACTTCGAGTTGCCAAGATACATCCAAGAAACCTTAATGCAGAACTCCGGGCCAATTTTTTTTTCCATGTCCTTGTTGCTGATCTCCTACCTTCACTCACTTTACCATCCATGTTCTTCTGAGCTCTGTAGACAAGTGACACTGGTGGTCCCTGACAAGTGGCACTGGTGGTCCCTGTCATGATGGTCCCTGACAAGTGGCACTGGTGGTCCCTGACAAGTGGCACTGGTGGTCCCTAACAAGTGGCACTGGTGGTCCCAGACATGATGGTCCCTATAAAGTGGCACTGGTGGTCCCTGACAAGTGACACTGGTGGTCCCTTACATGGTGGTCGCTGACAAGTGGCACTGGTGGTCCCTGACAAGTGGCACTGGTGGTCCCTGACATGGTGGTCCCTGACAAGTGACACTGGTGGTCCCTGACATGGTGGTCCCTGACAAGTGGCACTGGTGATCCCTGACAAGGTGGTCCCTGACAAGTGGCACTGGTGGTCCCTGACATGGTAGTCCCTGACAAGTGACACTGGTGGTCCCTTACATGGTGGTCCCTGACAAGTGGCACTGGTGGTCCCTGACAAGTGGCACTGGTGGTCCCTGACATGGTGGTCCCTGACAAGTGACACTGGTGGTCCCTGACATGGTGGTCCCTGACAAGTGGCACTGGTGATCCCTGACAAGGTGGTCCCTGACAAGTGGCACTGGTGGTCCCTGACATGGTAGTCCCTGACAAGTGGCACTGGTGGTCCCTGACAAGTGACACTGGTGGTCCCTGTCATGATGGTCCCTTACAAGTGGCACTGGTGGTCCCTGACATGGTGGTCCCTGACAAGTGGCACTGGTGGTCCCTGACAAGTGGCACTGGTGGTCCCTGACAAGCGACACTGGTGGTCCCTGTCATGATGGTCCCTTACAAGTGGCACTGGTGGTCCCTGACAAGTGGCACTGGTGGTCCCTGACAAGTGGCACTGGTGGTCCCTGACATGGTGGTCCCTGACAAGTGACACTGGTGGTCCCTGACATGGTGGTCCCTGACAAGTGGCACTGGTGATCCCTGACAAGGTGGTCCCTGACAAGTGGCACTGGTGGTCCCTGACATGGTAGTCCCTGACAAGTGGCACTGGTGGTCCCTGACAAATGACACTGGTGGTCCCTGTCATGATGGTCCCTTACAAGTGGCACTGGTGGTCCCTGACATGGTGGTCCCTGACAAGTGGCACTGGTGGTCCCTGACAAGTGGCACTGGTGGTCCCTGACAAGCGACACTGGTGGTCCCTGTCATGATGGTCCCTTACAAGTGGCACTGGTGGTCCCTGACAAGTGGCACTGGTGGTCCCTGACAAGTGGCACTGGTGGTCCCTGACATGGTGATCCCTGACAAGTGGCACTGGTGGTCCCTGTCATGGTGGTCCCTGACAAGTGGCACTGGTGATCCCTGACAAGGTGGTCCCTGACAAGTGGCACTGGTGGTCCCTGACATGGTAGTCCCTGACAAGTGGCACTGGTAGTCCCTAACAAGTGGCACTGGTGGTCCCTGACATGATGGTCCCTGACAAGTGGCACTGGTGGTCCCTGACATGATGGTCCCTGACAAGTGGCACTGGTGGTCCCTGACATGGTGGCCCCTGACAAGTGGCACTGGGGATCCCTGACAAGTGGCACTGGTGGTCCCTGACATGGTGGTCCCTGACAAGTGGCATTGGTGGTCCCTGACATGATGGTCCCTGACAAGTGGCACTGGTGGTCCCTAACATGGTGGCCCCTGACAAGTGGAACTGGGGGTCCCTGACAAGTGGCACTGGTGGTCCCTGACAAGTGGCACTGGTGGTCCCTGACATGGTGATCCCTATCATGCGGCACTGGAGGACACTGATAAGCTGCACTGGTTTGCATTGATATTAAATGCATTAAATGTATTAATTTAAATTAAAGTTATTTTAAAAATGCATTAAATTAATATTATATCAATATGCATTTATATTGAAATGCTTTGCATTTATAAGGCTGTAACCATCATACCGTGTGATATGTATGGCTTGCTGGCTGCAGAATGAGGGGTGTGATTTATGTTGAAGTGGGCGAGTTCACATTTACATGTACATGCCTTGTGCACCTCCCACATTCACTCCCATCCCAAGGATTCATGGGAAATGTAGTCTGATTACAGTTATGCCGCGTACACACGGTCGGACTTTTCGTCTACAAAAGTCCAACGGACGCTGACGGACTAAAGCTGGCTGGTAATCCGATCGTGTGTGGGCTTCTCCGGACTTTCAACGGACTTTTTTAGCCTCAAATCCGACGGACTTTAGATTTGAAGCATGCTTCAAATCTTTACGTCGTAAGTACGACGGACCCCGAAGTCCGCTCGTCTGTATGCTAGTCCGACGGACAAAAAAACGACGCATGCTCATAAGCAAAAACTAAACGGAAGCACTCGGTCTAGTAAAACTAGTGTTCGTATTGTAGGTAGCACATTCATCACGCTGCAAAATCTGTGATCGTTGAATGCAGCGCATTTTATTTCTTCTTTACGAAGGCTCTATAAAGAACGAAGGTGTTTTGCTGTTCATAATCAGAGTTCTCCCAAACTGATTTCTGGATTCTTTTTCTCTTTGATCTCATGAATGATATAGTATGCATTTTAAAAACAATGTTTCCATACTAATAATACTTTTTCCCCTTTTTTTTTTTAGGTTTGTAAAGTTACCACAAAGAACCCATTATTCTGTTTTTTTTTTTTTATAGTGATTATTTTTTAGTTTTTAGATAAAGTTAACCCAAAGCACCGTTTTTGGTTACGTAAATTTTTGGATTTTCAAGACTTACCACTTGAACATTATTAACATTAGTAATGTATTTTTGGTGTGTTTTTTTTCTAACTCAATGAGATTGTTGTCCCTTGTTAATTTAACATTGTGTGTAAAATCAATGATTTCAAAGAAAAAACATAAAAAGTCTTTTGCTAAACTCAAAAAATGATCCATTTATTCATGGTCAAAATAAAATAAAGAGGAAGTCAACGCTGGAAAAAGTCGGTGTACCAGAAAATTGGGATCTTGCGGAGTCCATATAAGAGGGAGCACAATCTGGTCCAAGAATCCCAGAGATCAACAGCACCAGCAGATGATCTAGATGTCCCCAGACTGTGGTCCTACAACAGCCTGCGTCTTCTGTCAGACCAGACTGAACCCAGGTCATCATTTTCTTCTCTTCCCTGCAGCCTTTCCTCCACGCTGCCCTGCAGCCTTCCCTGTAGCCTTCTTTTGAGGCTGTGGCTCTGGTGTTTCAGTTGTGGCAGGAGGAGGAGGAGGAGGAGGAGGAGGAGGAGGAGGAGGAGGAGGGGGGGCTGCCTCATGTAGTTGGGTGTTTTGTGTTAGCGTGCCCTGCAGCCCCTTATGGATTGTTTCCCCAAATAGGCGCTCACAAATGAGGCGCTGCTCCCTATTCATCTGAAGAAGCCTGCTGGCTAAGTAGCAGCCATAGGATTCTTCCGCTTCGGGGGGGCTCCTTAAAAAACGGGTGGCCTCTTGCATGAGGCGCAGGGATGCATCCTGTGTGACCATCCCCTTCCTGGCCCTTTTTTTGGGAAGGTGGAGGGGAGGCACTTGGGATTCGGTCAGGCTCCTACTGGGCCCAGCCACCTCACTTGGCCCAGCCACCTCACTTGGCCCAGCCACCTCACTGGGAGCAGCCACCTCACTGGGAGCAGCCACCTCCTGCCTGACACTGGGCCCAGCCTCCTCCAGGATGATGGTGAATCCGGCCTCCTCCAGGCTGTCCATGGGCCTGGTCTCCTCCTGCCTGCCACTTTCCCCACATTCCTCCTGGATGGACTCATCCTGTGTATAAAAAAAGGACAATAGTTTGAGTATATTTTTTTGGGTTCATCAATGACACACAGTTTGCTTCTCATGAATAGCAAATTCAATGTGAATACTTCTCTTTAATAAAAGAGTCTAATCAGACACCCTAATTATTTCAAGCAGGTGCCAAACATATTTAGCCACTACTGTCAATTGATATGTATACACAATTTTGAGTGCCAAATTATTTTAGACAATTATAACATCCAGTTAACATCATTAATATTAGTACAGTAAATATTTGTTAAAATAATTTACCTGACTCCAGATGGTCATATCTGGTTCATCCAGGATGGAAGACCCAGCTTGCTCCTCATCAGCCTCTGCTGGGGTGGAGGGAAGGGTGGAGGGAAGGGTTGAAAGTGATGGCCTGGCTTCATTCTGGTCATCCAGAAAACGGAGTTGATTATAGTACCACAGCCTGGGTACATAAACATCATCTGCTGATGCTCCTGATCTCCTTGATTCCTGGATCTTCTTATGCTCCCTCTTATACATGTTCCTCAAGACCCCAATTTTCTTGAGCAATGTCTCCATTGTTGCTTCCGGGATGGTCGCCTGGACAAAGGCCAGAAGTCTCTCCAGCGTTGACTTCCTCACATGCTTAGCATAATACTGAGGGTGTTTCACCTCCCACAAATTCCTCATCTCTCGATATTTGGAAATAAAAGATGTAAGGAACTCTGGATCCTTAAATAGGGGATTCATTATATCTGGAAAAGATGAAGTCACAAGACAAAAAACACTTTTATTATAGGTTTCGGCTAACCCCTCATCATCTTCTCCCTATGTAGGCCTCATCAATCTATCAAGCCATATAGGCCGCTTGCTACAAAGTCATGACCATAAAACCCAAAAAAAATATATTTAAAATTACCTTCGTTTTGTAACGTCCTGGTCCACTATCACCTACGCACAGAACGTACGTACGACACGTGCGCAAGGCCCCTCTTTATACACTACGCATGTGTGAAACTCCGCCTGCGTCGCCCGCCCCTGACGTTCGAAATTAACTCATGTTCTCCGCCCCCTAATTCGACGCACAGAACGTACGTACGACACGTGCGCAAGGCCCCTCTTTATACACTACGCATGTGTGAAACTCCGCCTGCGTCGCCCGCCCCTGACGTTCGAAATTAACTCATGTTCTCCGCCCCCTAATTCGACGCACAGAACGTACGTACGACACGTGCGCAAGGCCCCTCTTTATACACTACGCATGTGTGAAACTCCGCCTGCGTCGCCCGCCCCTGACGTTCGATTTTAACTCATGTTCTCCGCCCATTTTTTGTTACGGCGCGTAGTGGAGTTAAAGAATGGCGGAGACACCTGAAATGTTGACGACCTCAGGTAGTGGAGACAGCCCGGAGGCTGGAACGTCAGCGAACTCTATGAGGCCTAGATTTAAGGCCTCTAATATGAGTTTTAAAGAGATGGTGGAGATGGTGGCCATTCTTCACAAAGACGACTATGATGGCAATTATGGGCCGTACGCACGGCCAAATTTGCGCAAGGCCAAAATAATGGCGAAGGTCGTGGAGACTTTGCAGGCATCTTTTGGGGTCCAGCGCTCCAAAGATCAACTGCGAAAAAGATGGTCTGACCTGAAACTCAGGGAGCCGGATCAATACCGACGTATCCGGAAAGTTCTTAAAAAAAGTAAGTACTTGTCGTGTTTTTCTCTTGTGTTTATTACCTTGTATACTGCTCCATGTGCTTTTCCTTCCTATCCGATTTTTTGTTCATCGTTTTAAACGATCTTTTAAGAAACCTCGTTACATATCTATAGATATATATCTATATATACATATACACATATATATATACATACATATATATATATATACATATATATATACATATATATACACATATATATATAACTATACATATATATACACATATATATATAACTATACATATATATACACATATATATATAACTATATATATATATATATACATATATATATAACTATATATATATATACATATATATATAACTATATATATATATACATATATATATAACTATATATATATATACATATATATATAACTATATATATATATACATATATATATAACTATATATATATATATATAACTATATATATATATATATATATACATATATATATATATATATATATACATATATATATAACTATATATATATAACTATAGAGAGATATATAACTATATATATAACTATAGAGAGATATATATATATATATATATATATTGAGAGATAGATATAGATATAGATATAGAGATATAGAGAGAGAGAGAGAGAGAGAGAGAAATATATAGAGAGAGAGAGAAATATAGAGATAGGTAGATAGATAGATATAGAAATGTAAAACATTCTTTTTGAAGATTTGAAGTTATCTTAATTTTTTGGCTTTATATTTAGTTAGATATTTAGAGATTTTGTTCCAGATATAGAGAGAGATCAAAAGATTATTAACTATATTTTGAGATATTGATATCTATCTATCCGATATGTCTTTCTAATTTTAAATATTGAGGTAAAATAGGAACTCTACACAAACCACTTCATTACAAATGTTGGAAAATTACTATGTACTAAAATATCTGTGTGCTAATTACATTATTAATTTTTTGTTTCACATAGGGGAAAAATCACTCAGCCAACAACCAGAAGACAGTCCACCCCAAGCAAAACATGATTGGGAAATAAGCCCAAGTCCCATTGAGGATGTGGAGGAAGGAGAGGTGGGCGACATGGGCACCCCACCAGGTGAGTGTCTGACACACCAGCTTACGGTAATCTATGCATGGCTGCCTTTTATTTTATGTAATTTTTCTACTCTATTTTAGGTGATCTGGTTGTGCTTGAGTCAAGCAACAGCGCCACCCCCGAGGATGTTCATGAAGTATGCGACATGGGCACCCCACCAGGTCAGTGTTTGAGACACCAGCTTTATGGTAAGGTAAACTTATGTGTGCATATTTCTAAACATATTTTTTTTTTCATTCCACTTTAGGTCCAAGTGACTATTTCACCACAGACAGTGCCCAACAGCTAATTGCTCAAATCATGGCCTGGAATGGGGAGATCGATCAAATGCGGAATCGGCTGGATCGTATGCAGCAGGAAATGAAGGACATGATTGATGTTTTGGGTCGAATCTAAATGCCCTTTTTTAAACCCCAAAACATCAATCATGTCCTTCATTTCCTGTTTTGCTGACCCCATTCTGGGCCTTCTCTTTTTTTTTTTTGGCAGAACATAAATGGCTGTTTAACCTAATGTAAAAAAGGAGGGCTGTTTCTCGTAAATACCTCAAAAATCCACAAAAAAATAAAAATTGATTTTCAAAAAAACACAAAAAAATAAAAATAAAAAACTTGATTTTAAAAAACCAAAAAAAAATAAAAAACTTGATTTTAAAAAACCAAAAAAAATAAAAAACTTGATTTTAAAAAACCAAAAAAAATAAAAAACTTGATTTTAAAAAACCAAAAAAAATTAAAAACTTGATTTTAAAAAACCAAAAAAAATAAAAAACTTGATTTTAAAAAACCAAAAAAAATTAAAAACTTGATTTTAAAAAACCAAAAAAAATAAAAAACTTGATTTTAAAAAACCAAAAAAAATAAAAAACTTGATTTTAAAAAACCAAAAAAAATTAATATACAAACTTTATTAAAAAAAAATAATAAAAACAAAAATAACTTGATAAAAAAAAAAAACATAAACAAAAAAATTGCTTTAAAAAAAAAAAAAAAAAAAAACAAAACTTGATTTTCCCAAAACAAAAAAAAAAGCCTGTTTGTGAAAATCAAAAAGCCAAAAATATTTTTTTGTGGATTAGGTATAAATATTTAGATATAATTATATTTTGCTACATTATTAAGATATCATTCTATTTTTGTCTATGAACATTTTATACTAAATGCAGAACGGAATGCATAACAACCATTAATAAAAACATCTCCTTATAGGAATTAAATAAATGTGTGGTTTGTTATTTCAAGGCTCAGTATCATTTTAGTTATAATTGTAAAAAAGTTGTTTACAGTGGCAATGGAGCTTATTTAGACATTTAAAATTACAATACAGTTGGCACTACAACTGCTCGACCATAACCTAGGAGACAGCCCAAAAGAAAGGCAAGCAATAAATATAATGCAAGATTTCATCAATAATTTTTTTATTGTCAAAAATTATATATCCTGGCCCATTGCAATGGCCCCCCTACCCATAAAATAATTAACATATTGCTGTCTAACTTGACGGGCACTTTGGGGGGCCAAGCCAGTACGGACAGTATCCAGGCCTGTAAGGTTGGCTTCTATTTGTCCGGCCTCAGGCCCAACTGTGCCTATATAATTTGGAGAATGCTTATTTAAAAAGTTGTGCAGAATGCAGCACGATAAAACGATAAAATTAAGTTTGTATTCCGCCAAATTAATGGCTGTTTGAAACAGGCGGAACCGGCTGGCCAGAATTCCAAACGCATTCTCAACCACTCTTCTAGCTCTGGCCAGCCGGTAATTAAAAACCCTCCTCTCCGGGGTGAGGGTTCTTTGGGGGAATGGCCTCATGAGGTGCTTGCTGAGAGCGAAGGCTTCATCGGCAATGAAGACAAAGGGGAGTCCTTCCACGTTATCCTCATCAGGTGGCAATCCCAGGCCACCACTCTGGAGACGCTGGCAGAACTCCGTCTGGGCAAATACTCCTCCATCCGACATCTGGCCATTCTTCCCCACGTCCACATATAAAAAATCATAGTGTGCCGACACCACCGCCATTAAAACAATACTGTGGAACCCCTTATAATTAAAATAATATGACCCCGAATGGGGTGGTGGCACAATGTGGACATGTTTCCCATCTATAGCCCCTCCACAATTGGGAAAGTCCCAACGGCTGGCAAAATGGGATGCCACAGTCTGCCATTCCTGTGGCGTTGAAGGAAACTGGGAAATCAAACAAGAAAACCAAAATCAATTAATTTGGAAGCTAACATTGCAAGAAAATTAGACAATTAAAAACATTATTCCCCAGCATCAGTATAACATTCAATAATTTAATTGTTCTGGAATAACTAATATGGAAAGGCACACTTATCAGATTGCTCACCCCCTCTGATGGAACATTGATTACATTTTAGGGGGTTGTGAAATCCCTAAAAAAAATTACTTTTAGGACACGCAGGAATTTAGGGACTAAAAAGGCTACAAGACTGCAGTTGTCGCACTCTGCAGGTGCAGTTGCTAACCAGCTTACAGTAAATGAGGTAATGTAAAAAGGCATTCATGTTGCAAGGAGTACACAATCACATGCAAGGGCAATTAATGAAAACACTTTGAGGCTTGCATATGATTTGATGATGGAAATCAGCAGAGCTTCTGCTCATTTACTAAAGCACTGGAACAAATGCACTTGTAGAGTGCACATGCATTTTGCAAAGTGCAACATATATTTGCTTTAGACAAATCAACACCACAGAACATTCCAGCAAATTTTAACGAGGGTGGGGGTGGGGGGGTTGTGAAATCTAGATAATTGCTCCCTAGCAGCACACTATTTGGAGTGAGTTTAGGTGGGGGGGGGGGGTTGTGAAATCTAGATAATTGCTCATTAGCAGCACACTATTTGGAGTGAGTTTAGGTGGGGGGGGGGGGGTTGTGAAATCTAGATAATTGCTCATTAGCAGCACACTATTTGGAGTGAGTTTAGGTGGGGGGGGGGGGGTTGTGAAATCTAGATAATTGCTCATTAGCAGCACACTATTTGGAGTGAGTTTAGGTGGGGGGGGGTTGTGAAATCTAGATAATTGCTCATTAGCAGCACACTATTTGGAGTGAGTTTAGGTGGGGGGGGGGGGGGTTGTGAAATCTAGATAATTGCTCATTAGCAGCACACTATTTGGAGTGAGTTTAGGTGGGGGGGGGGGTTGTGAAATCTAGATAATTGCTCATTAGCAGCACACTATTTGGAGTGAGTTTAGGTGGGGGGGGGGTTGTGAAATCTAGATAATTGCTCATTAGCAGCACACTATTTGGAGTGAGTTTAGGTGGGGGGGGGGGGTTGTGAAATCTAGATAATTGCTCATTAGCAGCACACTATTTGGAGTGAGTTTAGGTGGGGGGGTTGTGAAATCTAGATAATTGCTCATTAGCAGCACACTATTTGGAGTGAGTTTAGGTGGTGGTGGGGGGGGGGGGGGTTGTGAAATCTAGATAATTGCTCATTAGCAGCACACTAAATACACTCAAACAAAATACATTCCAAATGAGTAGACTAGGTGGATATGTTCCCATCACTTCATGCTGGGAAGGTTATTGAAGGAAAATATACATGCATGACAAAAAATAACAGTAAAAAATTCCAGCATGTGTGAGGATAAAAAGGGGACATTCACACTATATTGCAATGATGGTAAGTAGTGTTTGAAGCAAGAAATACATCACATTATCAAAGATTACATAAAAGAACATGTGATACTAATAAAAGAAAAATATCTTACCTTAATATAGTCCTTCTGCAGGACCTGTATGATGGCAGAACAGGTCTCTGGGATAATGATCCCCAGAGCCTGGGGGGAGATGCCTGTCGAGAACTTAAGGTCCTGCAGGCTTCTCCCTGTGGCCAAATACCGCAAGGTAGCGACCAGCCTCTGCTCCGGAGTGATGGCTTGCCTCATGCAGGTATCCTGCCTGCTGATATAGGGGGTCAGCAAAGCCAACAAACGGTCAAAAACGGGGTCCGTCATCCGGAGAAAGTTCCTGAAATCCTCAGGATTATTCTCACGGATCTCACGGAGCAAAGGCATGTGACAGAACTGGTCACGCTGAAGCAACCAATTCTTGGTCCATGAACTCCTCCTCGCCCTGTTCATGGACTGGTCTTGGGCTGAAGAATAAACTACAGCACCAAGCACATACAATGCACGAGCTCTACGACGAGTACGTACAGGTAACATGGCTTCAAAACGGTCGGCTGGTCAGAACGCACTAAACAGAACGCACTGAAGAACAGCAAGGCCTGTGAAGAACGACCTGAAAATCAGGAACGAGCGGCCAATAAAACAAAGATTTCTCAATGCCAACTGACCAAACGCACTGAAAAGCAGATACAAACCTCACAAGCACAGACTGAACAACAGTTAAAACGAACTGAAAAATACGAGTCTCACAAGCGCGAATCGTCTCTCACCAAACTTCTACTAACACGAGATAAACACGAGATTAGCAGAAGGAGCCCAAAGGGTGTCGTACGGGCTATTGAACTTCCGTTTTATAGTCTCGTCGGACTTGGTGTACGTCACCGCGTACTAGGCTGTCGTACTTTTGTGTGGTCGTGTGTGTGCAAGTCCGTTCGTAAGAAAGTCTGCCGCAAGTCCGCCGAAGGTACGTCGGAAGTCTGTCGGACAGGCTGTCGGACTTTTGTAGACGAAAAGTCCGACCGTGTGTACGCGGCATTATGCCCTGTACACATGGTCAGATTTTCGGACAGAAAATGTGCGATCGGAGCGTGTTGTCGGAAATTCCGACCGTGTGTGGGCTCCATCACACATTTTCCATCCGATTTTCTGACACACAAAGTTTGAGAGCTTGCTATAAAATTTTCCGACAACAAAATCCGTTGTCGGAAATTCCGATCGTGTGTACACAAATCCGACGCACAAAGTGCCACGCTTGCTCAGAATAAATAAAGAGACAAAAGCTATTGGCTACTGCCCCGTTTATAGTCCCGACGTACGTGTTTTACGTCACCGCGTTCAGAACGATCGGATTTTCTGACAACTTTGTGTGACCGTGTGTATGCAAGACGAGTTTGAGCCAACATCTGTCGGAAAAAATCCTAGGATTTTGTTGTCGGAATGTCCGATCAATGTCCTATCGTGTGTACAGGGCATAAGAGAGAGCGAGAGAAGAGGATATGATGCAATCACTGTTCTAACACCTCCTCTTGGGCAGAATACAGTCTGCATTTTTTTAAATCAGAAAAGTGACTGGCCTGAAAATTCAATCAGTCATATCTCCTAAGCGGTAAGAAATTTCACAAATGTAATAACTGTTTAGTGTTTTGTGTGGGGGGTGTACTAATGGGGGATTTTTTGAAAATCCCGGAGTTCTGCTTTAAGGATTTAGAGAAGATCTATAAAGAAGAGTGGACCAAAATCCCTCCGGAGATGTGTGCAAACCTGGGTCACTAACTACAAGAAACATCTGACCTCTGTGCTTGCCAATAAGGTTTTCTCCACCAAGTACTAAGTCATGTTTTGCTTGGGGATCAAATTCCTTTTTTTTACTGATCTGCAACTTAATTTATAGCATTTGTTTTATCTGTGGCATAGGCCAAAACCAGCAGTCTTCATAGGCATTTTTTTTCTTTTGCATGGAGGAGGGAAGATTGAACTTTATCAGCTACGCACACCCTCCTGCCTGTAGCTTGAGCTAAGGCCAGATGGATTTCAAAAATTAATTCTACATGAACCATCTGCCCTAACTCAGGATGGCTGTGGCTAGAAATGCTAAGGGGTGTGTTTTTCAAAGTGATTTCTAAACAAAATAAAGCATAGAGACATGAATGGATGGGTGAGTTTGCTGTGAATATTAAAAATGAATTAAATGGTGTTTTCAGTTTTTGGTGCTCAAATACAGTTTAGCTCTACTTAAAAAAAATGATTGCTTTTAACCACTAAGCCACCGCCCACCGTCATATGACGGCGGAACGAGGCTTCTGTTGTTCTGGGCGGACGTCATATGACGTGATCGCCCTCCCAAGCCACTAGGGGGCGCGTGCCCGCTGCGTCGCTCGGGACCCGGTGCGCGTGCCCGGTGGCCGAGATGTCCGCCGGGCACCCGCGATTGCCGGGTAACAGAGCAGGACCGTGGATCTGTGTATGTAAACACAGATCCACGTCCTGTCAGAGAGGAGAGGAGACCGATGGTGTGTCCCTTGTACATAGGGACACCGATCGGTCACCTCCCCTAGTGAGTCTCCTCCTACCACACTTAGAATCACCTCCCTAGGTCATACATTAACCCCTCGATCGCCCCCTAGTGTTAACCCCTTCCCTGCCAGTCACATTTACACAGTAATCAATGCATTTTTATAGCACGGATCGCTGTATAAATGTGAATGGTCCCAAAAATATGTCAAAAGTGTCCGATATGTCCGCTGCAATATCGCAGTCACAATAAAAATCGCAGATCGCCGCCATTACTAGTAAAAAATAAATAAATAAATAAAAATGCTATAAACCTATCCCCTATTTTGTAGACGCTATAACTTTTGCACAAACCAATCAATATACGCTTATCGCGATTTTTTTTTACCAAAAATATGTAGAAGAATACATATCGGCCTAAACTGAGGAAAAAATTTGTTAAAAAAAAATAAATAATTGGATATTTATTATAGCAAAAAGTAAAAAATATTGTGTTTTTTCAAAATTGTCCCTCTTCTTTTGTTTATAGCGCAAAAAATAAAAACCACAGAGGTGATCAAATACCACCAAAAGAAAGCTCTATTTGTGAGGAAAAAATGATAAAAATTTCATTAGGGTGCAGTGTAACATGACCGCGCAGTTGTCATTCAAAGTGCGACAGCACTGAAAACTGAAAAATGGCTTGGGCAGGAAGGGGGTGAAAGTGCCCTGTATTGAGGTGGTTAAACTTCCTGGTTGAGTGAGGCACTGGTGATGTAACCAGGGCCCCACAAATGTATCCTGGAAGGTTCCTGTCACATGTTCAAGGAGGCAGAACCAAAAAAAATAAAAATAATTAAAATCCCTAAATTATCTATAGGTATCTTCTTGTAGGATAGAATTATTAACCACTTGCCGACCGCTGCAAGCCGATATACGTCGGCACAATGGCAGCGGTGGGCAAATGGGCGTACCTGTACATCCCCTTTAATTTGCGGGGCTAGTGGGCGCGCACACGCCACCTACAGCATGACCGTGCCCGCGGCTCCCGCGGACTCGATGTCCGCCAGTATCCCGCAATCGTGTCACGGAGCGGCAGAACGGGGAGATGCCTATGTAAACAAGGCATTTCCCTGTTCTGCCTAGTGACTTGATAGGGATCTACTGCTCCCTGTCATCAGGAGCAGTGATCTCTGTCGTGTCAGTTGTAGCACATCCCCCCCCACAGTTAGAATCACTCCCTAGGACACACTTAATCCCTTGATCGCCCCATAGTGTTTACCCCCTTCCCTGCCCATGTCATTTACACAGTAATCAGTGCATTTTTATAGCACTGATCGCTGTATAAATGACAATGGTCCCAAAATAGTGTCAAAAGTGTCCGATGTGTCCGCAATAATGTCGCAGTCATGATAAAAATCGCAGATCGCCGCCATTTCTAATAAAAAAATTAATAATAAAAATGCCATAAATCTATTCCCTATTTTGTAGACGCTATAACTTTTGCGCAAACCAATCAATATACGCTTATTGCAGTTTTCTTTACCAAAAATATGTAGAAGAATACATATCGAGGTTTAGACACAGCTATCATCTCTAAATTAGCCCAGCAGTTGTTCCGTTGGCTATACCCTGCAGAAGTGTTTACATACCAGCTTCCCCTGATCCTCTGTAGTGGGGGATCATGGGGCTCCGGTAAGCAGTCACCCCTTCTTCACCGGTGGCGGATTTCTTCTTTTCAAGATCTAATTTGCACAATTACTTTTTGAAAGGACTTTTTCATTCACGGGAACCAAATCCCTTGGTTTTTCTATTATTGTTTATTGGATACAAATCAGTTTCTCACATTTAGCACTTTTTATGGCACATCACTGTGACATTACGTATGAGTGAGTGGGTTGTATTAGACCATGTCACTGTATTTATTATACGTTTGCTCACATATTAATATCATAGTTTGAATTTTTTCGGATTTGATTATTCAATTAGTGCGATTTTATTGTTTTCCCAAGAATACATATCGGCATAAACTGAGGAAAAAAATTTTTTGGGGATATTTATTACAGTAAAAAATGTTGCTTTTTCTCAAAATTGCCTCTCTTTTTTAGTTTATAGCGCAAAAAATAAAAACCACAGAGGTGATCAAATACCACCAAAAGAAAGCTCTATCTGTGGGAAAAAAAGGACGGCAATTTTGTTTTGATGTAATGTCTCACGGCCGCGCAATTGTCACTTAAAGCAACGCAATGCTGAATCACATAAAGTGTTCTGGTCAGGAAGGGGGGTAAAATCTTCCGGGGCTGAAGTGGTTAAACATTTCTAAAGGTGCTTTTGTTGTAATTTTTATTATAAGGGTGAAGTTCCTCTTTAATTATCTTAAAATAAAACCAGTGTCCAATGGCCAACAACACAGCCTTACCAGTCATAGATCACGTGATTTGTAATTATTTACTTATACTGTATTCTTCTCATCTTGCTAGAGCAGATGTGTAAGGTGTGCGTTAAGCAGTAAGGCTGACCTATCTTCTATAAATCTATGAAACACACCATGGGGACCAATAATAAAACAGCAATGTAAAAAAGTACATCCAACTTCTCCAATAAATTATATATCAAACCAACCATGTGTTCCTTTTTCCAGCTCAAACATGGCACTACTAAGCAATTCCAGTGTTAGGCGTATAGAAATATTCCCCTCTATATTGCCCATCAATGTCATAAATAGTACTATGCATATCACATAGAAATGTCCACTTAAAGAGTAACTTTATTTTTGTTGAGAAAAAACATTCCCCTTCGAGTGATCATCGTGGAGTGCAAGGATTATGTCTGCCAGTGTCTCTGTTACCGATCCCTACCTTTTGTTGCCTTGAAGAAATAGCTGTTTACCCTAATATATTTTTTTGGAATACTGGCTCTGAATGAGAGTGACTAATTAACCAATTAAGCGCTGGAAGGTTGTACTCCTTTCATGACCAGGGCATTTTTGCTATTTAGCACTGTGCTACTTTAACTGGCAATTGTGCAGTCATGCAAAACTATAACTGCGTAACTGACACTGACATCACCAGTGACACCAATCAGTGATAATACTATTATTCTGACTCAAGGTGTTGTAATAGTGTCATGTACCTGGGTGTATTCGAACCGGGATGTTCCTGGTCCCACAGCTGCAGACATATGCCCTGTACACACGATAGGATTTTCCGATGGAAAAAGTGCGATCGGATTGTGTTGTTGGAAATTCTGATCGTGTGTGGGCTCCATCGGACTTTTTCCGTCTGAATTTCCGACACACAAAGTTTGAGAGCAGGATATAAAATTTTCCGACAACAAAATCCGATCGTTTAAATTCCGATCGTGTGTACACAAATCCAAAGTGCCACGCATGCTCAGAATAAATTAAGAGACGAAAGCTATTGGCTACTGCCCTGTTTATAGTCCCGACGTACGTGTTTTACGTCACCGCGTTCAGAACGATCAGGTTTTCCCACAACTTTGTGCGACTGTGTGTATGCAAGACAAGTTTGAGCCAACATCCGTCGGAAAAAATCCATGGATTTTGTTGTCGGATTGTCCGATCAACATCCGATCGTGTGTACAGGGCATTACTTGCTGTGCCACAGAATAGCTCTGGAGTTATGGCTATGTTCTCTCAGTTTGATACATTACCTTGGACTCACTAGCCCCACTTGGTGCCAGCTGTGGACAATCTACAATCAAAGCAGCCCATAAATAGCAGCACTTCCTATCTCTCAGTGTCCATTTGGGTGGACTAGCTCCCTGGGCGTTGTGACTGCTTTGTGACTCTGAATACCGTATATGAACTTCTGCCTGAATTCCTGACTACTCTCTAGCCTGCTGATTTTGTACTTCACCGCCAGCTCGTGTATGACCTTTGCTTGCCTGACAACACTGGATTTCGATCGTGTACCTCTTTGCCTGATCTGTTGCCAACCTGATCTGCCTGACTAAGCTTTCGCCTGAATCCTCAGCACACAAGCTCCACTTCGGACACTACCTATAGACCTCTATGCCTGGCCTGTATAAGCAGATACAAACACCACGGGCAGTCTTTATCAGATAGTTGAACTCACCAAATACCTTTTCATATCCATGAGGATCTTTATTGAGTGCAGAAGGTACAGCAGACAACATTAAGTGGCAGATGATTGAACAGACGGTATTTGCAAGTCAAAACATGGTAATGTGTTCCTGGATGCAAGCAGATTACATGACGCCTAGCGAGAAGTGGCCATCTCTTATCCCATTAAGACAGTGTGCAGGAAAAGGAAATACATCACAAGTGGGTGGAATACAGAAGGGACAGAAAAAGATGCAATGACCAAAACAACTACAGATTGGCAGTATATTAGCCGACTATACAGAGGCCAAATAAACAATGGCTTAAGAAAATTAACGAATGTAAATTCTCACAACAAATGTAACAGCACAACTATACACTGTCACTGTACTAATGACACTGTCTGGGAAGGGGGTTAACATCTAGAGGCAATCAAAGGGTTTATTGTGTGCCTAACAATGTGTAATATGTGCTGCTTTTACTAATAGATGTGGCTGATTTTTCTCCCTGCTTTGCAAGGAGAAAACACAGCCACATTGCTGCTCTGTGTACAGAGCCCTGGGGTGTTAATAAACACAGGGCTCTGTACTGTGATTCTCTAAGCCAATCTGCAGGTCCCAGCCATAAATCATTGGCCCGGACCTGCTAACCAACTTGTGCTGTAGCGAATGACAGCACAGTTGGGGCAGCAGGCAAATGTGTGCCACCCATCCCAGAAATACTTGATCACGTACATGTACATGATCCAGCGCAGTCAATACCCTTTTAAATGGGACTAACCCATAGGGAGTATCTCACCAAACTTGACATTTTTGTTGCAGAGGATGCCTAAAACATGACTTGTACAGTAGTGCAGACTTCTTCACCCAAGCAGGAAATTACATTAATAGAGGCATTCTATACACCAACTGTGTAGGGACTGGCCAGAGACGAATTACTTTGATGTAGTAGGCCAGCCTAAATATGTACTGCAATGTACTGTATGTGAACTAAAAATCCCTGTTTTTGTGCAAAGGTGCTAGAAACGGTGTATAGCAGTGTGCGGAGGGTTCCTCCAGAATTTTTAGCCCCAACTGTGTGCAGAACGCCTCCAGGAGCCATACTGCATTGACTTTTTAGAACATTTTAACAGCTAGATTTTGAAAAGGAAAGGTATTTTTTTATTAAACTTAAAATGGATCTCCACCTAAAAATGGAACTTCCGCTTTTTTGAATCTATCCCCCTCCTCCGGTGTCACATGTGGCACCTTTCAGGGGGGAGGGGGAGCAGATACCTGTATAATCCTGGTAGTTGCTCCCACTTCCGGGCATAGATAGCTGCAGTATCCGCGGATATCTATGCCATATCCAGCGCTTCCTCTGCCCCCCCCCCCCGCTGTCTTCTGAGAGACACACAGGTCCCAGAAGACAACAGGGACTAGTGGGATCGTGCATGCGCAGTAGGGAACCAGGCTGTGAAGCCGCAAGGCTTCACTTCCTGATTCCCTTACCGAAAATGGCGGTGCCTCGACCCGAGAGCCAAGGGACAGATCGGCTTCGGGTGCCGACATCGCGGGCGCCCTGGACAGGTAAGTGTCCATATTTTAAAAGTCAGCAGCTGCAGTATTTGTAGCTGCTGACTTTAAAAAAAAATAAATTAGCGGAACTCCGCTTTAAAATGACAACATGGCTTGTGTAGCAATTGTATATGCTATACTATTTTTTACCCTTTAAAGTAACGCTAAATTATATGCCTATTTTCCAAAATAATCCTTACACATCCAGTACTTAAGGGCCCTGTAATATATTTTTCATGAAATTATTTCTTACTGTGTTTTTCTGCCTCCTTGTAACATCTGCCATGCGCTTCTAAATTTCACCAATTTCCCTTAACTTCCAATATTCTGGAACAAGCAGTGTACTTTAGCTGTGGTCATGTGCTCTATGCACACTACAAATCCTACTGCAACTTTGACACGTGTTAGTAAAACCGTACATATGATCACAACTCCAGGTGAATTATACCTCATTTTTTTTTAAGACAAATTGGGCTTTCAAAGGGTGGTAAATGGTAATGGATATCTCGATTGATTACTTTTGTAGTACGCACACTCATGTGCAGTTCCACCCATAATGCTTCAGACTCATCACACTCTCCACTGACTAGGTCCTCTTTCACACTCACTTTGAAATCACTTCTCACATAGAGGCAGACACCACCACCTCTCCGTTTTACCCTGTCATACCGAAAGAGAGCATAGCCAGGAATAATAATAGCTCAGTCATGTGAAGAATGAAGCCAAGATTCAGCAATACCAATTAAATCATAGTTCTCTTCGTGCACCAGAGCTTCTAACTCACCTATTTTGCTCAAAAACAAAATTAAATTCTGCGCTATGTTAAGATTACCAATGTGATCATCACATTGGTAATTTTAATATAGCGCGGCATTTTATTTTGTTTTTATATATTTATGCACTTATGAGATTGTGATCAGTGCCAGCAGCTGTATCAATTAAGAAGGTTCTGAGCCATTAGTTTGGTTTGCCTGCAAGCTCATTCAGTTTATCACTTATTTTGCTTGGCAGACTTCCGGCATTGGTGAACAAACACTTTAATTCATTGTCACATTTTTTACGTATTTTTCTTATTTTTATGTAGCGCTGGTAGATTTGTGATCTGTGGTAAATTTGTGGTAAATTTAGTGATTTGCTCGTTAGGGGAGTTAGATTTGCCTCTGTTCCAGCTTGGCTGACGTTGCGTGTGGTTCCACACTGAGCAGATGGGTGTCGCTGTTACCATTGGCTGGTGTTGGAAGGGCAACGTGTCGAAGCGTATGGGTGCACCTCTGTCCCGGAGACAACTCGGTGGAGGTGGTCCTCCGAGTTGCATTCTGGGAGAGGGTATTTATGGGAGAGACGCCATGTTTTGGGGTTCGTTTTACAGCCACCCGCTGGCCCTCCTGGCCAACAGGTATGCGTTAGAGTGCTACCTCGTGGTCCTCCGCACTGGAGGCCCGCGCCGCTCCGGCGCATGGGTGGGCCCAGAAGCATGTCTGGGGCCTACCACAGCAGCCGAGGAATTGTTCTGAGCTGTCTATCCAGAGTGAAGAAGCTGGACACCCGAGAAGATCCCAGGGGAGGACCCGCCATGGAAGGATCATGCAGAGTGCTGGTCTGGAGAGGGGCCTGGTGACTCGGTTGGAGGACGTATCCTAAAGTAGTTCTACAGCATAGTACTGCCGGCTTGGCTTAGAGGTCCAAGTACTGTGTCTGACATTCACCGCAAAATTTAATACATCCTTTGGCAGAGGATCGTACGGGTTTAATTCAATCAAGTCTGTGGCAGAGACTTTTGTTCGTGCTACGTACTGGCTGCTAGGCAAGTGAGAGAGGCCTATCCAGGCGAGCAAAGATAGTGTCCCACAAGGGGATTGCATCTGATTACAATATTCGACTTTAAAGGACGTTCTCAAGAATCCTAAAGAAAGGTATTTGAGCTTGCAGTTTCCCTCCTGCAGTTTCCCTCCTGCCTCTTTCCTGCTACTTCCTTCGTTACTTGGTTCAATAAAGCATTGAAAACGTACTCAAGTGTTGGTACTTTTATCGTCCAGAGGTGAACTCAACGGAACCCTAGACCCGGTGACGGTGAAACAGGGGTGTCAAGAGTGAAGGTAACAAGCCCGCTTAAACCAGCAGCTCCACCGAGAGTTAGTGCTATATTTATTTTTGTACAAATAGTACCATTCCCAAAGGTTGTTTGTAACATGGGTACCTTCTTATCCCCTTCCATAGCTCTCCCCCCATTTTTCTCTATTCAACCCACCAATAGGGACTGACCACTGTCTAACCTATCTGCCCCATTATAATGTAATTCACCCTCCCCCTATCAATCATAGTTTAAATACTCCTCCAGCCCTCCTATAAACCTCTCCCACAGCACAGCAGACCCCCTTCCATTTAGGTGCAAACCGCCTTTAGCATTTAGGTTGTACCCCAATAAAAAGTCAGCCCAGTGCTCTAGAAAACCAAATCCCTCCTTTTTACACCAGGTCTTTAGCCATGCATTCAGCTCTTAAATCTTCCCTTGCCTTTCCTGTGTTGTGCATGGCAGGGGCAATATTTCAGAGAATATCATCTAGGAGGATATGTGTATGTTAGTTGTTGTTTGTACCCATAGTACAGGCCAAAAACAATAGTGCGCATTTTGCTCTTTTTTTTTTTTAACCTACCTAAAACACACTGCCAGACTGCTATACTGCCACACTTTGACACTAACTGACACTGATACAATTGTTTTTTAAAAATTCTGTTTAAAAAAAAAAATACTGAACCTGACCTTTGACCCTGACCTTGGCCTTTGACCCTGACCTCGACCCAAACACTAATCCTGGCACTTTTCTACATCAAATCTTGATTTTTATTTCAATTCTTTTTATGTTATTTTTTTATAATTCTATTTATCTCTCTCCTCCATTCACAGAGAGAGGAAAACACAGGGTCAGGCTTCACAGTGACTGAGTACTATGATAGCCAATCAGAGGCTATAACAGCAATCAGGTGACCCGGAATTGGGATCGGGTCCCGATCTTTAGTACAGGGCCCGAGGCTTTGGGTGAGACCCTGGTCTCTGTGCTGGCAGCACGCCCCATGGGGCAAGGAAAATTAAAAAAAAAATGTAAAAAAGCCTTCAGGACACAAGACCACTCTGGTCCTCTCCACATGGGCTTGTATGCAGAGCTAGAACTAGCACTGCTACAAAGTAGTAGACGCAAATAATAGAGACTTCAACCACATTATAAACTGATAACAATTTATGAGGTTGTCCTATATCTTGCCTGAGCCCAGTAATGATTAGGGATGAGTCCGATGTTTGAGTCGAGCGTAAGTTCGACTCAAACATCATGTGTTCGTTTGCTCGCAAACGAAATGAACATATGGGACATTCAAGGCAAATCTGAGTGCAGCGGAATGCCCCATAATGCACTGCGAGATAGCAGTGCATTGACGTCTGATGATTGCCCAAAGCAGGCACCTGACCTGCATGCTTTTGCCAATCACAGAGCGCTCTGCTGCGAGAGCCATAATTGGCCAAAGGCAGGGTGCCTTTGGCCAATCATGGCTCAGGGGGACTAAGTCCATGGCCCACACTATATAAGGCTGCTTACATAGCAGCCATGTGTAGTGTGTGGACAGAGAAGTAGAAGCAGGAAGTGTATTTAACAAGTGGTGTGGGAGTCCCCCTCCAAATCCATACCAGGCCTTTCAGGTCTGGTATTGATTTCAAAGGGGAACCCCACGCCAAAATGTGAAAAAAAATGGCATGGGGTCCCCCCAAAATCCATATCAGACCCTTATCTGAGCATGCAACCTGGCAGGTCAGGATAGGGGGGGACAAGCGAGCCCCCCCTGATCCATACCAGGCCACATGCTCTTAACATGGGGAGGGTGCTTGAGGGTCCCCCTCAAAGCACCTTGTCCCCATGTTGATGAGGATAAGGGCCTCATCCCCACAACCCTTGCCCGGTGGTTGTGGGGGTCTGCGGGAGGGGGGCTTATCGGAATCTGGAAGCCCCCCTTTAACAAGGTGGCCCCCAGATCCCGGCCCCCCATGTGAATGTGTATCGGGTACATTGTAAAAGTAAAAACGACAGGAGACAGTTTTAGACAATTCTTTATTAAAAAAAAAGTGTCCTGCGATGTCCATCTATCTTCAATCACGGCGCCGACGGACCCAAAAAATAGAAAGAAAAAAAGCTCCGCCTCAATGGGAGGTGTCCCGCCGACTGCTGTCTCTTGGCTCTGAGAGCTGTTATATAGGCAAGGGCGGGGCCACCCAGTGACGTAACCGGGGGACCCCGCCCCCATTCTGACATCATGTGCTGTCAGAGGGGGTGGGGTCATTAAGTTATGTCTGCGGGTGGCCCCGCCCTTGCCTTTATAACAGCTGTCACAGCGAAAAAACAGCAGTCGGCTGGACGCCTCCCATCCCACAGCAGTCGTTTTTTATGTCACACTGTATTTGCCAAGTGGTTTTTCAAACGCAATTTTTTGGGGTAAAAATACACCGTAATGAATTAAAAAAAATAATACAATACACTGTATAACCCAATTTTTTTGGAAAATAAGAATTTAGAGTTACAGAGGTGGTCTAGTGCTAGAAAAATATTGCTCGCGCTATAATGTTCGCGGTGATACCTCATATGTGGGCGTGCGTGACCTACTTACATGTTCACCACTGCCTGCGGTGGGACAGGGGCGCTTTAATTTTGAATTTATTTTATTACATTTTTTATTTTTATACTGTCCCTTTAATTTTTTTTATCACTTGTATTGCATTATAAGAAATGTAAACATGTCTTCTGAAATCAATAAAGCATGACAGGTCCTGAAGAGAGATCTAGGGTAAAAAAAAAAAAAAAACGCATCTCTACTCTACAATGGAAAGCATCAGATCAAACGAAAAAAAAATAAACATATTTAATGCTTTTCAAAGAAAAAAAAAAAGACCTTGTTTACATTGACCGTGAACTGGAAATGCTGTAGCTTCAGCCTTGCTGCCCACTGAACCAAACTGAAACAAAAACAAAACGAAGAAGGTGCACTGGCCTTGTACATCATCATAAGACTTTAAATTAGTAATACAAACGCCAAAGTATTCACAAAAATACAGTATAAAGTACATGTATCACTATCCAGTCCAGTCCCAACACTGTATTAGCATCCATCCACAGGGGCATAACTTATGCATTTAAAGGGCTTTCAGACCTCTGATGAAGAGGGCACCAGTGTTAATGTCGTCAACTAAAATTTTTACGTTGACTAAATTAATATTATTTTAGTCAACTAAAATTCAACGAAAATGAAAACAATTCAGAGGCCTAAAATACGACTAAAACTAAGATGACATTTTAGTCAAAAGACTATAACTAAAACTAAATTGAATTTATATCACAACGGCTAAATCTGTGTCTGTAGTGCATGTTCAAACCTTAATACCATAAATAATATGTTATTAGATTTTTACTCCAGGAGTATATAATGTTTGGCACTTCTAAAGAAATAATACATTAAAAAAATTAACTAAACCCATTTGTTTTTAGTTGACTAAAATACCACTAAAACTAAAACAACTCAGATAACTAAAATAAGACTAAAACTAATCAAAATTTGATATCAAAATTAACACTGGAGGGCACAGCCCTTGAAACGCGTAAGCTACTCCCCTGTGGTGTTGAGACTGGATAGTGATACATGTGCTTTATCCTGTACTTTTGTGAGCACTTGAAATTTGTTTTACTAATCAAAGGTCTTATGGTAATGCACTTGACCGGTACACCTTCTTCTTTTTGCTAATATATTTCTGTTAGTGGAAACAGGGGTTTCAGCTTGTGCCGAAAAAAAAAAAAGTGCTGATAATAGCTGATGAAAACACCCGGGATGCTGCCACAATTTTACTATGATTTTACCACAGTTTTTCCTTGTTTATGGTGTGTGTTTCATAGGTCGTCTGACTCAAAAAATGCATCAAAATTGCAACATGGATGCATTTGTATGCATTTTTTATGTGTTCTTGCTGCATTTTCAATGTATTTCAATGGGGAGGTGTGTTTTTGGTGCGTTTTTTTTTTTTAACTGACCAAATATGCACCAAAAATTCAGCAAGCAGAATTTGTAACACCGTTTCAAAAGGTGCCAATAATGGCCGGCAATAAATTCATATTCATTTAAATTCATGATATTAATTAAGTCAAACATAATACAATTATTTATAAAAAAATATATATATATTTTTTTAAACTTAAATTTTGGATTCAGTTTCGGCCAAGTGCATCCTAAATTTTCGGTTTTGGCACTTACATTTTCATTTCTGTGCATCAAGGATTGCTCTATATACCTTTATCCTTTATGTTTATTGGATCAAGTTTTAGCATCCTCTGGCATCTGAGAGTTTGCCATTTATCAGTCTATGGTGGCCTTCAATCTGACACTGAGAGAACATTTCTACCTGGATGGGGAGAAAATAGAAGTGAATATCAGCACAAGCATTCATCCCTTACATGTAAATCAGCACTATTATATCAGATTAAAGTATAATTTTGGTGAGAAAAAAGAACATTCCCCTGTGGGTGATCTATGTACATTGCAGGGATTATAACAACCTTTGTTGCAGATTCCTACCTTTTATTATTCTGAAGAAATCACTGCTTGTTCCTCTGTGCTGAGTGGGTCTAATGAGAGTAGTTTCATAATTACCAATCAGCTGTGCAGCTGCAGAGTACTAATGAGGAAATCTGCTGGGCCTGCATCCCTTTAGACGTGTTCCTATTGGGAGTATCTCACCAAAAATTACATTTTTCTTCCAGGAGATGCTTGAAATCTGACTTAGGCAGAATTCTGGGAAAATTAATGAGCCAATCACACAAGCAGGAAGTTATGTTTCTGGGGAATGGTCAGTACACACTCTGTGTACAGAACAACTCCATGTAGCCATATTGCATGTTCAGAAAATTACAGAGCTGCAGATTGAAAAGGAAAGGTAATTTTGAATAACATTCAATTACAATATGACTTGTGTCGCAATTGTATACGCTATATTATTTTTTCTTTATTTGCTATTTTTTTCCCCCATGAAAGTGGAGTTACCCTTTGAAGTGAAGCTATTGTAAATTAACCTTCACTCTAATGCTGCTGTGTCCATGAGAACCGTCATGGGCTGCTGACATCTTTGGCCGGTCTTATTCCAGGTTCCTACCTTCAGCTATTTTTATTGGACGTCTCTCCTGTGCATGCACGGATGTTTCTTAATCTTTGCAGATGTCAAAATTGTACACTGAGCTGTTTGTGTGCAGCTCAAAGTACATTGCAAACAAGCAGATAAAATACTTGAATGTAGAAGATACAAAGCATGTCATATTTTTTTTTAAAGCAAGGTTTTACTTTATCCCCTTCAGGTTTACCCCCCTTCATGACCAGGCCATTTTTTTTTGCGATACAGCACTGCGTTATTTTAACTGACAACTGTGCAGGTGTGCAGCGCTGTACCCAAATAAAATTTGTGTCCTTTCTTTCCCACAATTAGAGCTTTCTTTTGGTGGTATTTGATCAGCTCTGCGTTTTTTAATTTTTTCCGCTGTATATAAAAAAAAATGGGAACAGAACCCATGTTCCAAAGACACTGAAAAAAAACAATAAGAAGGTGGCGCCTCTGGGTGCAGACTGTATGACAACTTTAATTTAAAAAAATGGAGCAATGATATAAACTCACATTTTGGCAGTGAAAATAAGGCATAGAATGGTCCCAAAGACAACAGGGGTCATCAGTGAAGTCAGTCCCTTAACAGCCGTGGATGTGTTTCCTCTGTGCTCGTCTCTGAGAACGCTGGATGGTGTCCAGCCGGCAGCAATTTGTTTCTTTTGCGCAATGTAAGCTTATTGCAACTTTTTTTTTTACAAAAAAATATGTAGTAGAATACATATTTACCTAAACTGATGAGGAAATTAATTTTTTTACATTTTTTTTTTTTTGGGGGGGGGGTATTTATTAAAGCAAAAAGTAGATAGTTTGTTTATAGATCAAAAAATAAAAACCACAGAGGTGATCAAATACCACCAAAAGAAAGCTCTATTTGTGGGAAAAAGAGGACATAAATTTAGTTTGGGTACAGCATCGCACGACTACGTAATTGTCAATAAAAGCGACGCAGTGCCGTATTGCAAAAAATGGCCTGGTCATTAAGGGGGGCAAATTCTTCCGGTCCTTAAGTGGTTAAAATATATCTAGTTTACCACACAAAAGATATTGCCTACATTTTTACCTTCTTACTGTTATTTGTGGCTAACATGGTATGGTACAACAAATATTTAGGTCAAAGTTTTAAGCCTGTAATCTGTAGGGATTTAGGCCCATGTAACCATCTTGGGCTCCACTATTCGTAGACCTTGCCCTGTTTTCAGTGAAGGTTACAAAAAAAATAATAAATCCTGTTCAATAACTGTCAAGTTATGACACCTCCTCCCGTCTACGTTTATGTCTCTTTCTTGGATATCAGCGATGAAACACTGGAATCATCAAAGTTGGATGCACTTCAGTTTTTATTGAACTCGAATGAACACTTTGTAGCTCATTTGGGGCATGGTGAAAAAAAAATAATCCATGAGGTCACAACTAAGCACAATACCAGTGTTTTGATCTGCAAACCTACAGTTCAAGCAAATACAGAACGCTGGCTAGATTGCTTGAGAAGTTCTATGAAACGATCCATGGGGAGCTAGATCATCAGTGGTGGAGAAGGATGAATAGAGAGCAAAATCAATTCCCTTTTTGTGTGGAGAACAAAATAGAACATTGGCAGTATAGTTCCAAGGTAAAATCCTTTCTTTATAGAATAGTTTGAATGCATGCTCATAATACAATTGATGTGCAGTAAGCAGTTGCAAAAGTTTTATAGCAGAAATATTTCATTTTATTTTACTTTTTTATTTTTACTTTTTTTATTTTTTTTATTTTTGCATTTAAGGAAAACGCCTAACTTTTTCATATTATGTAGCCCAGTTGAATTAAAGAAATACCCCTGAGAAAGTTGTGAAAAAGGGAAATGGCTAGGCAGATAGCATTCTCAAAAGGTAAGCAATGGCAGTCTACATATTTGCTGTGTCGCTCCAGCATTTGGGGAAGATTCTAAACAAGACCAGTCTTGAAACACTGGTGACTGATGCAGATTATCACCAGATTGACCACTGCACACCTTACAGCAGTCTTTCTCAAGCAGGGTTCCATGGAACCTTAGGGATCCTCCAGAGGTTGCCAAGAATACTCTCATAAAAGTCTGCACTAGGGTTATTAAGTGAATACAAATAAAGGCAAAGGAAAGCAGTGTGACACCGTATCTTGATACCAGATAACAATCAATGTGTGTACTGTGCAATGCTATCCACAAAATAAAAGTTGTAAAAAAAAAAAACAGAACCCTACAGCTTTGTGCGTTCCTTACAACCGCTAATGTAGAAACATAGCAAAGGGACGGCAGAAAAAAAACTGAGTAGTCCATCGAGTCTGCCCAGTTTTTTTTATTTGTTGGTTTGTTTGTTTTTGTTTTTTGGGGGGGGGGGTTTCGTTAACTTTTTGTCTGAGTATAGATCTACGTTTGTCCCAAGCATGTTTGATACCATTTACTGTTGACTGTCTCACTACCTCTGTTGGAAGTTTATTCCAAGCATCAACTACCCTTTCATAGAGCTGCAGGATTCTGGATAAAATGAGAATCACAATTTTTTTGCTTAGAATAAAGATCACGATTCTCGGCGTAACATCATTTTTCACATTATACAAAAACATTGGGTTAACTTTACTTTTTCATTTTTTTTTTTAGTTCATTGAAGTGTATTTTTTTCCCCAAAAATTGCTTTTTAAAGACCGCTGCACAAATACAGTGTGACAAAATATTGCAACCACCATTTTCTTCTCTAGGGTCCCTGCTAAAAAAATATATGTTTGGAGGGTTCTAAGTAATTTTCTAGCAAAAAATACTGTGTTTAACTTGTAAGCAACAAATGTCAGAAAAAGGTTTAGTCTTTAAATGGTTAAACTGACCTCATTTACAGACTGAAGTTCATCCTTTTATATAAAAGAGCCAATTGATGCAATATTTCTCTTTATCTCTCAGTAATGAGCAATGTTGTGATAAACTTTGCCAGCTTTTTTTTTTTTTGACAGCTCTGAGCAGAGAACGACTCTGCACCGACATAAATCCTGGAAATGCTGGATTAAGACCGTTAGGGGGGTTGAATCGAGATCACGCTTTTTAATGATTAATCATGCAGCTCTATCCTTTCAGTAAAATAATACTTTCTAGAATTAGTTTGGAACTCCAGTTAGTTTGAGGTCATGTCCCTGTGTTCTTGATTTTGGTTTCATATTGAAAAAAACTACCTTCCTGAACCTTATTCACCACCTCGAAGTATTTAAAGGTTTCAATCATGTCTCCCCTTTCCCTTCTATCCTCCAGACTGTACAGATTAAGTTCCTGAAGTTGAATTGGTAACGGGGTATCAATTCACCCATGGTACAGATACAGGAAATAATGGCCCTGGAATTGAGCATGTTCAGTTTGCAAAGTGATATTTTAACATGGGATAATTACTTAGCTTAAAAGAGCAGTATGGGTTTCAGGAAAAAATACTCACCTAGGTGGATGCAGCATCAATCTCAGCTGCATCTGTCCCCTGCTGCTTCTAAGACTGAGAACTGAATGATCAAAGACCACTGATCACTCAGTTCTCAGCGTTCAGTGAGCAGAGTGCTGGTGGCTGTCAGTCACTGGTTCTGTGCTCTGGTCCTCCAGATCTCATTGGAGTTTTGGGCTGTGAAGGGGGGGGGGGGGAGCGGCTGGCTCAGTCTCCCAACAGTTCACTGAGAGCCTGATCTAGCTGCCGGTCCAGACATCTGGCAGGATCATGACTGTTGCTTAGTGACGTCAGCCAAAGCCAGCTGTTGGCTGAAAACAGGTTCCAGGAGTGCAGAACGAACTGCATTCCGGTGACCTACAGGAAAAGTAGAGCCAAAATAGCTTTGGTCGTACTTCTCCTTTAATAAAACTCACTCCACAGGAGATCGCCAATCACTTCAAACAGAAGATTGATACTATTCACGCTGAGATCTCTACTGTGCCGACACTCTCCACGCTTTACACTTCATGCCCACAGGCACAATCATTATTTCCCTCTTTCAACCCCACCACTACAGACGTAGTTGCTAAACTACTTGCTAATGTCCACCTTACCACCTGCCCTCTGGATCCTGTTCCCTCACAAATGCTACGTTCACCCTCTGGCCATATACTACACTCTCTAACCCACATCTTCAATCTCTCCCTCTCTTCTGGCATCTTCCCTAACTCTCTAAAACATGCACTTGTCAGACCCATACTTAAAAAGCCCTCACTGGACCCATCCAATCTTAACAACCTATGCCCCATCTCCTTGCTCCCCTTCTTATCCAAACTCCTCGAACGTCTGGTCTACAACCGACTGAGCGTCCACCTCGCTGATAATGGCCTTCTCGATCCCCTTCAGTCTGGATTTCGTCCTCAACACTCCACAGAAACTGCTCTCCTAAAACTAACAAACGATCTACTAACGGCCAAAACCAATCGACACTATTCTGTACTCCTACTCCTGGACCTCTCTGCTGCTTTTGATACGGTTGACCACCCCCTCCTCCTCAAAAAACTACACGCCTTTGGTCTCCGTGACTGTACACTTCGCTGGTTCTCTTCCTACTTATCCAACCGCACCTTTAGCGTTTCTTATAACTCTACTTCCTCCTCTCCTCTTCCTTTCTCTGTTGGGGTCCTTCAGGGTTCTGTTCTTGGACCTCTACTATTTTCAATCTACACTGCCTCCCTGGGTCAACTGATAGCCTCCCATGGCTTCCAATACCACCTCTACGCTGATGACACCCAAATCTATTTCTCTACCCCTCAGCTCACTCCCTCTGTCTCCTCACGTATCAGTAATTTACTCTCAGATATATCAGTCTGGATGTCTCACCACTTCCTTAAACTCAATCTAGCCAAAACCGAACTTCTAATCTTCCCTCCCCCCTATGCCCCTTCCCCTGATCTATCTGTCAAAATCGATGGCACAACTATAAGCCCATCCCCACATGCCAAGGTTCTAGGTGTAGTCCTAGACTCTGAACTCTCCTTCAAGCAACACATCCAATCACTGTCCAAATCCTGCCGCCTCAACCTCCGCAACATCTCCAAAATACGCCCCTTTCTAACCAATGACACAACAAAGCGCTTAATTCACTCGCTGGTCATCTCTCGCCTTGACTACTGCAACTCCCTTCTCATTGGCTTACCTCTACATAGTCTATAACCTCTTCAATCCATTATGAATGCCGCTGCCAGACTCATCCACCTTACCAGTCGCTCTGTGTCTGCCACTCCTCTATGTCAATCCCTCCACTGGCTTCCACTCGGTCAAAGAATTAAATTAAAATTCTAACAACTACGTACAAAGCCATCCACAATTTCGCCCCCAGCTACATCACTTGCTTAGTCTCTAAATACCAACCTACTCGCTCTCTTCATTCCTCTCAAGACCTCCTGCTCTCTAGCTCCCTTGTCACCTCCTCCCATGCTCGCCTCCAGGCCTTTTCCAAAGCCTCTCCAATCCTATGGAACTCCTTACCCCAATCTGTCCGCTTATCTCCTACTTTATTAGCTTTCAGAAGATCCCTGAAAACCCTTCTCTTCAGAGAAGCCTATCCTACCCACACCTAACTGTACTTTCTTTTTTTTTTTCCCCATCAGCTCATCCCCCACAGTTATTATCTTTTGTCTCCACTTGACCCTCCCTTCTAGATTGTAAGCTCTAACGAGCAGGGCCCTCTGATCCCTCCTGTATTGATTTGTATTGTAAGTGTACTGTCTGCCCCATGTTGTAAAGCGCTGCGCAAAATGTTGGCGCTATATAAATCCTGTATAATAATAATAATAATAATAATAATAAATGTGTTGAAGCTTTGCTGACTTCCATCATCCAATCATGTGTAATAAAAATCCCAATTACTTTAACTTTACTTGCATATCATTGAGTTTTCTTTTCTAAGTTAATTTTCAGTGCATTCAATGCAAGGCGAACATGCTTGATTCCTTTAGTAAAACAAAACCAATACTTGTTTAATTAAAAATGGAATATTGATTTAAAAAAAATAAATAAATAATCTGCAGTATTTATTCTTTCCCATCTAATGCTAGGCATCCTGTAGGTGAAAAAATTACTTGGGTCAACATTAAGGGAGGGCAGATCTCCATCTATGGAGGAAACTTTAGAAGGTTCTAAAAATGATTTTGCTAGCATTTGTATGTTTTCCTTCCATACTGACATTTAGGTTAAAAAAATATATATATATTTAAAATGCTCAAATTTCCCCCTTACAGATTACAAATATAAAACATATTTTCCTATTGTGGGAGGAAAACAGAACCTTGACCCAAAGTCTTCATTTTAGTCCAAGTCCATCTAAGTCCAGATTAGTCAGCTTTCCATATGTCTTTGGGATGCACATGTTTGTAGATACATAAAATTTCACAAAATACTTTCTCAAAAGAAGACTGAGTATGTAAAGAAGGGCGCCAGAAGGCTTGTCAATGGAGCATTATCTTTATGGAATCCCACACATGAAGAATTTATAAATCTACATGGGTCGGTTGAGAAACCGGAAGGACAATTAAAGTCTTTTCAGATCTTTCTTTGCTTCCCCTGAGTGCACTAAATAAACAGGGATTATATTGAACATCTGCCACTGAGTGTTGTCAGGTACACATCTAGAACAGAATGTTCCCCAGCTGAAACATCACAGCCTTGTTTTGTGTCAAGGAACGAAAGTTAAGTAATTGTGCTAAGGAGAAACTAGTCAAGCAAACATCTCTGCTGTTTGATAATGCTCCATGGTATGTCCTACTTAGTGCAGACGGAGTTCCGCGGATGTGTAGCATTTTCCTAATTAAATATGTTTAAAGCTCAATACCTGTGGGATGTGAGTCAGGGTGGATTTTCTCAGTTTTAAACAACATTTAATATGATATAATTACCCTCTACAAATGATATTTGCTGCTTTGCAGAGATGCATTTTCAATTACAATAAACTGCATGTAACAAAGATACTTTTCTATATAAAAAATGTTATTCATAATTTTATTCTTGTGCAGGCAGACTACATTTTGTACCGGTTAATGGTATATACTGCTTTTAGTTTAGCCTAAGCACGATTTACATAATAACTCTATTCCATGCTGCATTTTATTCTGCAGTGCACAGAATTATTATGTAAATCATGTTTAGGCTAAACTTAAAACAGTACTTACCATCGAATAGTACAAAATGTAATGCTGATCAATCATTCATGATTGTTGAGATTTATAGAATGTTAACAGTAATGCTTATTGTTTTTTTGCCCAAAGTTCTGTATCACAAAAGAATTAAAACTGAGTGAGAAAAAATGTTCTTAAGCAATAGATCTGATTTACTAAAGTATGTGAAGTAAGGTAAAAAGAGAAATGAGGTGAACATAGTTACATAGTTAACAATATTTTAAAAAGTCAGACAAATATTAAGTTTGTAGGCAGGTGCAGTCTAATTTCTCCACTGTAGGTTGCGCTCGACTGCAGCGAAATTGCAGTGGCAGGGGAAGTCATGGGGAACATGGTTCCTCTATAATTTCCTGGGTCACTGGGGAAGCTATACGATTGGATCCTGCCCCATATGACTCTGGCAGCCATCTTGGGTCAGGTAGAGCCTATTTAAGGCCCTGGCTCCCAAGCCTGGCACGCATTTCGCGTGTGGGTAGTGTAGGGACAGGTCACCTGTCTGGCATGGACAGTGATTAGCATGGAGAGGTTTTAGAGGAGTAGGGAAAGGATAGGGACACACCATCCTTTGTGGAGATCTCCCCATTTTAAGTTTGTAGGCAAGTGCAGTCTATTTTCTCCACTGTAGGTTGTGCTCGACTGCAGCAGCATTGCAGTGGGAAGGGAAGTCATGAGGAACATGGTTCCTCTATGGTTTTCTAGTCACTGTGGAAGCTATCCGATTGGGTGCTGCCCACCATATTACTCTGGCAGACATCTTGGGTCAGCTAAAACCTATTTAAGGCTCTGGCTCCCAAGCCTGACACACATTTTTCATGGGTAGTGTAGGGACAGGTCACCCATCTGGCAGGGACAATGATTAGCATCAGGGAGAGATTCCAGTGGAGTAAGGAAAGGATAATTTCTGGAAATCTCCCCATTTGGGCAAGGACCTGCCAGGGTGGCATGGTCCAGGGTGGCATTCCGCCCCTCAAGACAGATGCTGTCGGTACTCCTGAGACCTGCTCTGCTATACATCACTGTTGCATTCTGTGAGTGGAGTGTACCCCATCAGGTACCTTCCCTGCAAACTCTTTAACTTTAAGTTCCATTTCTGCTACTGGTCTCTGAGTGTTTACTGCAGCCGCACCACACTGCACTTCCCCACAAGCTCAACCTTAAATATTAAGTACAACTTCTGGAGCTTTGATCTAGAGTTGGTAACTGTTTCTGCTTCATACCCTGTAGATTGGCAGCATGCTGGTCAACAGGGAGATGATATCAAGCGCTTTACAACATGAGGGCAGACAGTACAGTTACAATACAATTCAATACAGGAGGGATCAGAGGGCCCTGCTAGTTAGAGCTTATAATCTAGAAGGGAGGGTCAAGTAATACAAAAGGTAATAATTGTAAGGGATGAACTGATGGTAAAAATGAAAATACAGTGAGTAGGATAGGCTTCTCTGAGGAGGAGGGCTTTCAGGGATCGTCTAGATTAGAAGCTAATAGAGTAATTCTAACATATTATGTGATTTCAATAAATTCAATAAATTCCAACATATTATGTGATTTGGACATGCAGGTCATCTGAGATAACTAAGTTGGTCTATTTATTTGGAGACATACAGAGAGCTGTCTTGAAATGATATTATGATCCCCATTTGGGGCTCCAGCTCAGTGTAATGAAGTAATATCCTCTGTAGGGTTCTCCCTCTCTCCTTTCCCTGACACTGGAGAAGGCCAGGTTTGCATGCAAGACTATGGCATATTTGTCTTTAGAGTGGCTGGCATCTATCTTAGAATCATACACACCATCAATTTCTCTCCTGAAAAGGTGAATGTTGATGATGAAACACATTGAGAAAAATCCTGAAATCCTGAATATTCAGTAAACTATAAAATATGTTTTTTGGGAAATGTTAGATTACATATAATATCAACTTAGACCTTAGAGGGGTTAGAGTTATCCTACTGACCTCCGCCTAAAAGAGAGCATCTTTCTTTTTGTCAATTGGTTGTGCTCTCTTTTCCTGTGGATCTCGTACAAATTTTTCTGGTGGTCCATACGGGGTAACAAAGTCCTTTTTTATTTTTCTTCCCCCTCTCCCCTCTCCCCCCATCCCTGTGTGATACCAACCTATTCCTTTGGAAAAAGGTGGTTATGAACCTTGACTATTGTCAATAATCAAAGGTGTAGGAGCAAATGTACCAGCCAGAGTTTGTAATTTTAACAAATAACTGTTTTGTTCAATTTAATTAAAGCTGGAAATGTTTCTTTCATTTGCCTCCTTTGTTTCAGATATATCTAAATGCACCTTTGAAACTCCCATGTATGTGATATGGTAAAATAAACAAGTAAGAGGGATGGTGGTAAATATATACTGCAGAATAGCTCATAATATTCATTGTTATCTATTTAATGGTTTAATGGAACATTTATGTGTACTTCTTATTCTAAACATGAATTATTTATGGGTTTTCAAAATATATAAAATGATAAAAAATAAAATATACAAGAACAGAAGGATGTTATATTTACAAATGATTATACATTAAAATATTCAGTAGACTAAGGTGATTATACATAGAGCAGTGAATGTTAAATTCACCAAACATTCTCAGGTGGTTATTCATTCGCTAAAATTTAAAACATTTTCATTGGGAATATTCACCTGTAGGATATATTTGATAATTTCCCCATTCACTGCTTTTAAAAAAAAAAATCCCAGTAAGTGGGGTCACAGCAGACCTTTAGTATTGGCTTGTCTATATATTGTAGTTCTTGTTGCAAACTCTCACTCAACTCAATTGAATTAGTAATGCCGCGTACACACGATGGGACTTCTCATCGGAAAAAGATATGATGGCTTTTCCGACAGAATTCCGCTCAAGCTTTCCTTGCATACACACGGTGACACAAAAGTTCGCTGAACTTTTGACTATCAAGAACGTGTTGACGTACAACACTACGACTAGCTGAGAAAATGAAGTTCCAATGCTTCTGAGCATGCGTTGAATTGTTTCGGAGCATGCGTAGGAATTTTGCGCTTCGGAATTGTTACAGACGATCGCATTTTCGGATAGGAACTTTTTCCGACCGAAAAATTGAGAACATGCCCTCAATCTTTTGCTGGCTGGAATTCGACCAGCAAAAGTCCAATGGAGCATACAGACGGTCGCATTTTCCGACCAAAAGCTCTCATCGGTCTTTTGCTGGCCGAATTTACGATCGTGTGTACGCAGCATTAGAGGAGTGATTCCTCCAGTTGAATAACTAAAGGCAAATAGGCTGTGCACTTTGCAAAGTGCAGTTGCACTCTCCATGTGTAGTTGCTCCAGAGCTTAGTAAATGAGGTAAAGCTTCACTTTGCAAAGAGTACCCAATCACGCGCAAGGAAAAATACAAAAAACACAATTTTTGCTCGCATATTATTGGATAATGGAAGTCAGCAGAGCTTATGCTCATTTACTAAGCTCTGGAGCAACTGCATCCTCCAAAATGCACAGTCTATTTGCCTTTAGTAGATCATCCCCCCCCCCCCCAGTGTCCTGTGAATTACCCTGCATATGTTTTTTTTTTTGTTTGTTTGTTTTTTGTATTTTGTGAAATAAAGATGTATTACTGTACATAGTAAAAAATAAGCTATATATATTAAAAATGTATTCAAAAGGATACCAAATGTCAAAAACATCATGCCAAGCGGTATGAGGTTCCTTGACATGAAATCAAAGCTTTATATTTCCTTTAAAAATGTATAAATTCCATTGACATACTATAATTGTCAAGTCAACCAATGCATATTGAGGCTATTCGTGTTTTGCTGGGCATTTAGGTTTCAATTATCTTAAAAGTGTTACAGAGGGTGACAATCATATTACTACTGTAAAAAACAGAAACCTCTTACAGGAGTTTGTAGGGTATGTCAGGTCTGAGCTAAGCTAAGCTAGTCTTGTACTTATGATAGCTGAAAGCTCTACAGGTTATAATTTTGGAAAGGATATATATATATATATATATATATATATATATATATATATATATACATATATATATATTAAAACGTGGTCTACTACTTCAATAAATATGCTTTAAAATATACAGTATATAGATGGTACTCATCCTTACATATGGTCCATCATGCTATAGTATAACAATGTAGTTAGTTTGAATGTTTTAATGGGGTTATGGTTTTAATAGTTTTGTATTGTAGCAATGTGAAAAAAATGTCATACCACTGATGTTTCTGAACATGACAATCTTGACCTCTGTATTCCCCAATGTGTGAAGTGTTATGAACCCCTGTCATGTGCATTCTTCACAAGGAATGTCACAAGTCCACTCTGTCTGTTGCCTATATGTGCACCAAGGATTACATTGAACTACTGGGAGTCTGTACACAGCGGCTTACAGAGTGCTAATATACAGGCAGTCCCCGAGTTACGAACGGGTTAGGGACTGCCTGTTTGTTCTTAAGTCGGATTTGTTCATAAGTCGGAAGCGCATGCACAGAACGTCAGAGTCGTCCTTTTCCGATGTTTTCCGCTGTTTTCCAACGTCATTTTTCGATGTTTTCCGATTTTTTCCGCTGTTTTCCAATGTTCTCCCATGTGCCCGCGGACGCCGCCTCTCATTCGTAAGTAGGAGTCGTTCGCAAGTCGGAGGTTCGTAACTCGGGACCTCCTGTATCTGAAATTAAAGTTTCTGGTGTAAAAAAACAAGGATGGGTAGGACTGGACCCCCCTATTGTATTAAAAAAATGAGTAAATACAGGGGTGCATATTTATTTGTTTATTAGGAAAACAAAAAATAATTATATATCCTAAAGGCAAAAGTTTTTTTTTGTTTTTGTTTTTTGGATAGAGGGATTAGAACACCTGTCAGTTTTTGTTTCTGGCTGTGTCCCTTTTAGAGGGATTCACCCTCTCTATTTGTCCCGTTTACTGTTAGCATTGAAAGTGAAAGTAAAAGAAAATCCCAAATTTTGAGTTATTCCCAGAACAGAATTAGAGGGGAAATCTTTCAATACCAACCATACCAAGTAACAACCAACAATTCCCTCACTTTGAACAAATTTCCTCTCCCATCCTGTGCTGTTCAACCTCAGCAGCAATGCTGGCAGCACTCATAGTTTGTTTAGTCTATTTCCCACAAACAACCTCTGGATATGATGCTGAGCTCGTGTAATCAACTTCTTTGGTGGACCATGGTGAGGCCTGTTCTGAATGGAATATGTCCTGTTAAACCGCTGTATGGTCTTGGTCACTGAACTTCAACTCAGTTTCAGGGTCTTGGCAATCTTCTTATATCCTAGGCCAGGGGTAGGCAACCTTGGCCCTCCAGCTGTGGTGAAACCACAAGTCCCATGAGACATTGCAAGACCCTGACAATCACAGGCATGACTCCTAGAGGCAGAGGCATGATGGGATTTGTAGTTTCACCACAGCTGGAGGGACGAGGTTGCCTACCCCTGCCCCAGTCCATCTTTATGTAGAGCAACAATTATTTTTTTTAGATCTAGATAGATGTCTTGACCCCCCCTAAGGAAGACATGTGATTGCCCTGTGTCGTCACACGTAGGGGAGGGGCCAGGATGGTGGAGGAGACAGTCACTTGCTCTCTGAGCTACCTGCTGATTCACACAAGCCTGCAAAACATTTGGAGAGGATTTTAACATTGTATGTTTTCTATAGCCTGGTGAGCTGCAAGTGTGAAAAAGTGTGAGCACCCTGATGTTTACCTACAGAAAATGTCTATATTTAAATGATAATGCACTATCTGGCTTCTTTTGTATTTTAAATTGAGGATACTATCTTTGGATTACACCTGGGGGGAGCCTGTAAATCCTGCTACTTAGAGCCCAGAGGTGGTTCAGCTGCTGTTGTGGACCAAACCTAATTGCAGTCACACGGGGGGAGCAGTCACGGTTAATATTATTTGGATATTATTTGGATCATCATCACCGAGTCACTTTATGGGACATTACATAAAGTAATTTTTGATATTTTGATGTTTACTTCAATTTTTTTATATTTCTTTCACTGTGCACTTGCTTGACAACAAGTATTTAATTTATATATTTTTTCACCATTTATATTCTTTGTTTGGGAATTCAAGTTGCTCCAACATTCACTCGCGCATTGCCCAAGGCAATTATATTATATTATATTTGTGAGTGATATAACACATAGTGTGTGAGTGATATATCACATAGCGCTGCATTTTGTTTATTTTTAATATTTTTTTTTAGATCCTCAGAGAGTTCTTTGCCATGAGGTGCCATGTTGAACTTCCAGTGACCAGTATGAGAGAGTGAGAGTGATAGCACCAAATTTAACACACCTGCTCCCCATTCACATCTGAGACCTTGTAACACTAACAAGTCACATGACGCTGGGGAGGGAAAATGGCTAATTGGGCCCAATTTGGACATTTTCACTTAGGGGTGTACTCACTTTTGTTACCAGCGGTTTAGACATTAATGGCTGTGTGTTGGGTTATTTTGAGGGGACAGCAAATTTACACTGTTATACAAGCTGTACACTCACTACTTTACATTGTAGCAAAGTGTCATTTCTTCAGTGTTGTCACATGAAAAGATATAATAAAATATTTACAAAAATGTGAGGGGTGTACTCATTTTTGTGAGATACTGTAGATAGATAGATAGATAGATAGATAGATAGATAGATAGATAGATAAACAGATACACTATATATATTTATATATGTATATATATATATATATATATATATATATATATATATATATATATATATACATGTTTATAGTATTTTGTTAAAGTATACCCTTGGTAATCATTAAGTAGACATTGTATATTAAATGTATACAACTTCTTTTTATAATGGAACTTCTGTCTATTGTAAATTAAAGCTCTGTTTTTTTTAATACATTTGAAATTCTTAATAAAACAAAATTGAAGCCAAAATAAAAAAAAAAAGTTTTGTCTTGAGTTCTATTTTAATGCTTCACTTAGCCTTCAAACTATTAGCGGAAAAATAAACACGAAAGATCTATAGTGATGAACTGCATGACTACAAAAAAAATCAAATAAATACTGTATATATATATATATATATATATATATATATATATATATATATATATATATATGTGTGTGTGTGTGTGTGAAGCTTGTTTACATATATTACACATTTATTTTCTTCATTCCCAACCATTTTATATTATTATTTACACCAGTGCCATCTTTATAAGAACATATATGATCTGATCTCATAATACTAAGCTAAGAAATGTGTTTGCATAGTTTAAACAGTTATTGACTATTTCCAATACACAAAGTGGGCTGAGCCTATGTATGAAGTTTTGCCATATGTGACAGTAGATATCGGTGGAGTCTGTCACCATCGCTACTGAAGTAAGGATTCATGTAAACAAATTTAGAGGATCGCTAATAGATTATAAGACTGCTGTACAACTAAGCTCTGTTGAAGTCTGAACTAATTTTCCATTATAACCATACTTTATAATAATGTAGCTGTCATCGAGTATTCAGAATAATGCTTAATTTAATCATCCAGATGTTTTTGTACAAGAAAAAAAACAATGAAATGTACCTTCAGTGCATGAGCTCATTATAATCACAGTATTCACATCGTTTCCAGTTCTCTAGTTGTTATTTAAGCCAGAAATATGTCATATGTATTTTTAGAATATATAATTTTATCCATAAAGCCGTCCAAATTTATTCAGGTTTTATTATTGTCTCCTAGGAGATTAGTTTGTTGTATCAAAACATTGTTTTTTCCATTTGTATAAAAAATCTTGTTTATCAAAATAACCTATTATATAAAGAACAATTACAACGTACTGTTGTTAATATATATATAGACACACACTCACCGGCCACCTTATTAGTTACACCTGTTCAATTATTTGCAATTATTTGATAACTCAAATTGCTAATCAGCCAATCATATGGCAGCAACTTAATGCATTTAGGCATCTAGATGTGGGGAAGACGACTTGCTGAAGTGCAAACCAAGCATCAGAATGGGGAAGAAAGGGGATTTACAGTGCCTTGCAAAAGTATTAATCCCCCTTGGCTTTTTACCTATTTTATCACATTACAGCCTTTAGTTCGATGTTTTTTTTTAATCTGAATTATATGTGATGGATCAGAACACAATAGTCTAAGTTGGTGAAGTAAAATTAATAAAATATATACATAAATCTATTTTTCAGAAATAAAAAACTGATAATTGGTATGTGCGTATGTATTCACCCCCTTTGTTATGAAGCCCATAAAAAAGCTCTGGTGCAACCAATTACCTTCAGAAGTCCCATAATTAGTGAAATGATGTCCATCTGTGTGCAATCTAAGTGTCACATGATCTGTCATTACATATACACACCTTTTTGAAAGGCCCCAGAGGCTGCAACACCTAAGCAAGAGGCACCACTAACCAAACACTGCCATGAAGACCAAGGAACTCTCCAAACAAGTAAGGGACAATGTTGTTGAGAAGTACAAGTCAGGGTTAGGGTATAAAAAAATATCCAAATCTTTGATGATCCCTAGGAGCACCATCAAATCTATCATAACCAAATGGAAAGAACATGGCACAACAGCAAACCTGCCAAGAGACATACGCACACCAAAACTCACGGATCGGGCAAGGAGGGCATTAATCAGAGAAGCAGCACAGAGACCTAAGGTAACCCTGGAGGAGCTGCAGAGTTCCATAGCAGAGACTGGAGTATCTGTACATAGGACGACAATAAGCCGTACGCTCCATAGAGTTGGACTTTATTACAGAGTGGCCAGAAGAAAGCCATTACTTTCAGCAAAGAACAAAATGGCACGTTTTTAGTTTGTGAAAAGGCATGTGGGAGACTCCCAAAATGTATGGAGGAAGGTGCTCTGGTCTAAAGAGACTAAAATTGAACTTTTTGGCCATCAAAGAAAATGCTATGTCTGGCGCAAACCCAACACATCACATCACCCAAAGAACACCATCCCCACAGTGAAACATGGTGGTGGCAGCATCATGCTGTGGGGATGTTTTTCAGCAGTCGGGACTGGGAAACTGGTCAGAGTTGAGGGAAAGATGGATGGTGCTAAATAAAGGGATTTTCTTCAGCAAAACCTGTAGCACTCTGTATGTGATTTGAGGCTAGGATGGAGGTTGACCTTCCGGCAGGACAATGACCCCAAACACACTGCTAAAGCAACACTTGAGTAGTTTAAGGGAAAACATGTAAATGTGTTGGAATGGTCTAGTCAAAACCCAGACCTCAATCCCACAGAAAATCTGTGGTTAGACTTAAAGATTGCTGTTCACAAGCCCAAACCATCCAACTTGAAGGAGCTGGAGCAGTTTTGCAAGGAGGAATGGGCAAAAATCCCAGTGGTAAGATGTGGGAAGCTCATAAAGACTTATCCAAAGAGACTTGGAGCTGTGATAGCCGCAAAAGGTGGCTCTACAAAGTATTGACTTTAGGGGGGTGAATAGTTATGCACATTGACTTTTTCTATTATTTCGTCCTATTTGTTGTTTTTGTTTCACAATATTAAAAAAAAAGTCTTCAAAGTTGTGGGCATGTTCTGTAAATTAAATGATGCAAATCCTCAAACAATCCATGTTAATTCCAGGTTGTGAGGCAACAAAACACGAAAAATGGCAAGAGGGGTGAATACTTTTGCAAGGCACTGTAAGTGACTTTGAACGTGGCATGGTTGTCGGTGCCAGTCGGGCTGGTCTGAGTATTTCAAAAACTGCTGATCAACTGGGATTTGCACGCACAACCATCTCTAGGGTTTACAGACAATGGCATGAAAAAGAGAAAATATCCAGTGAGCGGGAGTTGTACGGTCAAAAATGCCTTGTTGATTTCAGAGGTTAGAGGAGAATGGGCAGACTGGTTTTAGATTATAGAACGGCAACAGTAACTCAAATAACCGCTCTTTACAGCAAGAGAATGCAGAATACCATCTCTGAACGCACAACACATTGAGCCTTGAAGCAGATTGGCTACAGCAGCAGAAGACCACACCGGGTGCCACTCCTGTCAACTAATAGCAGAAAACTGAGGCTACAGTTTGCACAGGCTCACCAAAATTGGGCAATAGAATATTGGAAAAACGTTGCTTGGTCTGATGAGTCTCGATGTCTTGAACATGACAATGAGGTCACTGTACTCCAATGGCCTCCATAGTCACCAGATCTCAATCCAGTAGAGCACCTTTGGGATGTGGTGGTGAAGCAGAAGATTTGTATCATGGATATGCAGCCGACAAATCTGCAGCAACTGCGTGATGCTATCATGTCAATATGGACCAAAATCTTTAATGAATGTTTCCAACACCTTTTTGAATCTATGCCACAAAAGAATTAAAGAAGTTCTGAAGCCAAAAAGGGGTCCAACCCGGTACTTGCAAGGTGTAACTAATAAAGTGTCCATTGAGTGTATATGAATAGGTTTACAGTTCAGTAATAATTATATATAAATATATACAGTATATAAATATAAAGTATATACAATAATGTAGCACCCTCCTAGATAGGTGCTTGGATTAGGTACATTTAGTTCTGGCTCATTGTGTTCAGTGGAGCTGCATTTTGTTTTCTAAGTCAATTTAGCTTGTCTCACTGTAAGCAGTGTGGCTGCAATTGCCGTGTTAGGTAAATGTAGTTGTGCTTACTGTAATCAGTACAGCTGCATGTGATTAGATAGGTCTGCTCAGTGTTTCAGCTGCTGGTGGGTTGATTGCTTCCTCTGCTTTCCAGAGAACAGTAGAATCCTCTGGAACATAGGTGTGGAGTAATGCAAATAGCAGCATGAATATTTATATAGCCCTGGCCAATCCGAGGAAGGGTGGCCCTGAAGGCTCCTGGGAGTCTGTAAAAATATTCTGGTACTCAGAGCTGCTGGGTCTTTTCCTTCAGGAGAGGAACACAGCTTGGAGGGCTTGCTGCCCTCTGGGCAGTGTTGCCATGTGCTTGCTGTAAGTGAGGCCTCAGGTCGGCAACCTGGAGGCCTGGATGCTGAAGCTACAGAGAGCTGTTTGAGGGGCTGGCATCTGAAGATCTAGTTTGGTATCAATGAAGAAAGGTGTCGCATGGATGTTGGAAGGAGGCAACCAACTTTCCTTGGATATTTGTAATTACAGGCTCCTGTGAGAGATCTTAGAAACTTTTTGGCTGCTGCCACCACTCTGGTGCTAGAGAGTCAGCTGTGTCTTTGTTTAAAGGGGACATTGGCTGGTGTTCTGAAGAGCTCAGTCTATCTAGTTCTTAAAGAAGGGACCATGCTCTGATTTCTCCAATTGCTCTAAAGAAAGAAGCTTTTTGCTCTTTTAACTGCTTCTATTACAAAGCCAAGTCCATAGTTTGCTTGAGCAAGGACTTCTGCTTCAGCTCTACAGAAGGAAGTTTACTGTCCTCATCCTCTACATAGTTCTTTTGGAGTATCCCACTCTATTCCCTCAATCCTATCCCAGTTACTCCAAAAATAAACACCCCAAAAAGAACACCCCTAGACTTGTTATTGAGCCAAAGAGTGTGCCTGGCTACGGGTCATTAACTTAAAATGAACAAAGTTAGGACTCAGGGATTAGAATAGGGACCTCCTCCAAAGGTCAGCAGGTGTGTCCCCAGAGGTCAAAGGTCAAGAAGCATGGCTGACCCACACCCACCAAAGTGTTCCGCCTACCCCAAATAAGTTGGGGAATGAACAAGTTGGTGAAAGCGCAAACATGTGGAAGAAGGTGCTCTGGTCAGATGAGACCAAAATTTTACTTTTTGGCCTAAAAGCAAAACGCTATATGTGGCAGAAAACTAACACTCCACATCACCCTGAACACACAATCCCCATACCAGGCCCTTCAGGTCTGGTATGGATATTAAGGGGAACCCCGGCCAAAATTAAAAAAAAAATGATGTGGGGTTCCCCCTAAATTCCATACCAGACCCTTCAGACCCCTACCATTTCACTAATAAACTGTCAAAAATGTTAAAAATGATAAGAGACAGTTTTTGACAATTCCTTTATTTAAATGCTTCTTCTTTCTTCTATCTTCCTTCATCTTCTTCTGGTTCTTCTGGCTCTTCTGGTTCTTCCTCCGGCGTTCTCGTCCAGCATCTCCTCCGCGGTGTCTTCTATCTTCTTCTCCTTGGGCCGCTCCGCACCCATGGCATGGGGGGAGGCTCCCGCTCTTCTCTTCATCTTCTTCTTCATACTCTTCTCTTCTTCCTTCTTCTCTTCTTCATTTTCTTCTCCGGGCTGCTCCGCACCCATGCTGGCATGGAGGGAGGCTCCGCTGTGTGACGGCGTCTCCTCGTCTGACGGTTCTTAATTAACGGGGGGCGGGGCCACCCAGTGACCCCGCCCCCCTCTGACGCACGGTGACTTGACGGGACTTCCCTGTGACGTCATGGGGAATGCCACAGGGAAGTCCTGTCATGTCCTGTGCATCAGAGGGGGCGGGGTCACTGGGTGGCCCCGCCCCCGTTATTTAAGAACCGTCAGATGAGGAGACACCGTCACACAGCGGGAGCCTCCCTCCATGCCAGCATGGGTGCGGAGCGGCCCGGAGAAGAAAATGAAGAAGAGAAGAAGGAAGAAGAGAAGAGGATGAAGAAGAAGATGAAGAGAAGAGCGGGAGCCTCCCCCCATGCCATGGGTGCGGAGCGGCCCGAGGAGAAGAAGATAGAAGACGCTGCATAGGAGATGCTGGACGAGAACGCCGGAGGAAGAACCAGAAGAGCCAGAAGAACCAGAAGAAGATGAAGGAAGATAGAAGAAAGAAGAAGCATTTAAATAAAGGAATTGTCAAAAACTGTCTCTTGTCATTTTTAACATTTTTGACAGTTTTTTAGTGAAATGGTAGGGGTAAGTACCCCCTTACCATTTCACACAGGGGGGGGCCGGGATCTGGGGGTCCCCTTGTTAAAGGGGGCTTCCAGATTCCGATAAGCCCCCCGCTCGCAGACCCCCACAACCACCGGCCAGGGTTGTGGGGATGAGGCCCTTGTCCTCATCAACATGGGGACAAGGTGTTTTGGGGGGCTACCCCAAAGCACCCTCCCAATGTTGAGGGCATGTGGCCTGGTACGGTTCAGGAGGGGGGGCCGCACTCTCGTCCCCCCTTCTTTTCCTGCGGCCTGCCAGGTTGCGTGCTCGGATAAGGGTCTGGTATGGATTTTTGGGGGGACCCCACGCCGTTTTTTTTTTTTTTGGCGCGGGGTTCCCCTTAAAATCCATACCAGACCTGAAGAGCCTGGTATGGAATTTAGGGGGACTCCCACGTCATTTTTTTTTTAAATTTTGGTTCGGGGTTTCCCTGTGGGGAATTCCCATGCCGTTTTTATCAATGAACTTCTATGTGTATTGTCGACAATGCAATAGCCGCGGGTAGTTTTAAATGGGTTTTTTCCTTCGAAATGTAATTTTGCTGTCAGACTGTTCTAAACACGGGAAACATGCGCCCCTTTACAGGCATACTATAGACACCCCCCAGGTACGAAATTTAAAGGGATATTACACTTTTATTGTTTGACTTTAAGCATTATTAAAATCACTGCTCCTGAAAAAACGGCCATTTTTAAAACTTTTTTTTGCATTGATCCATGTCCCCTGGGGCAGGACCCGGGTCCCCAAACACTTTTTATGACAATAACTTGCATATAAGCCTTTAAAATTAGCACTTTTGATTTCTCCCATAGACTTTTAAAGGGTGTTCTGCGGCATTCGAATTTGCCGCAAACACCCCAAATTGTTCACTGTTCGGCGAACTTGCGAACAGCCAATGTTCGAGTCGAACATGAGTTCGACTCGAACTCGAAGCTCATCCCTACTCTCCATTAAATCTGATAGAGCTTGGCTATTTTGCTAAGAAGAATGGGCAAAAATGTCACTCTCTAGATGTGCAAAGCTGGTAGAGACATCCCCAAAAAGACTTGCAGCTGTAATTGCAGTGAAAGGTGGTTCTACAAAGTATTGACTCAGCAGGGCTGAATACAAATACACGCCACACTTTTCACATATTTATTTGTAATACATTTTTAAAACCATTTATCATTTTCCTTCCATTTCACAATTATGTGCCACTTTGTGTTGGTCTATCACATAAAATCCCAATAAATTACACTTACGTTTTTGGTTGTAACATGACAAAATGTGGAAAATGTCAAGGGGTATGAATACTTTTTCAAGGCACTGTAGTTAGATAGATAGGAAGAGATATGATTATCCAGGAAATTAGAAATTGGCTATGGATGGCAAAATCACATCTAGTTTCCAAAAATCTCTGCTAATCACTAGAATAAATGGCACTTTAGACCAGACAGGGACCCTCATATTATCAGAAAGGATATCTTACTCGATTCACCTGTTTATGGGGAGGGTGGCAGAAAAATAACAACTTACGATCATGGAGCGAGTACAAAGAAGGGCAACAAAGCTAATGAAGGGTCTGGAAGACATTGGTTATGAAGAAAGGTTGCGAGCACTGAACTTATTCTCTCTGGAGAAGAGACGCTTGAGAGGGGATATGATTTCAATTTACAAATACCGTACTGGTGACCCCACAATAGGGATAAAACTTTTCCATGGAAGGGAGTTTAATAAGACACATGGCCACTCATTAAAATTAGAAGAAAAGAGGTTTAACCTTAAACTACGTAGAGGGTTCTTTACTGTAAGAGCGGCAAGGATGTGGAATTCCCTTCCACAGGCGGTGGTCTCAGCGGGGAGCATTGATAGTTTCAAAAAACTATTAGATAATCACCTCAACCACCACAACATACAGGGATATATAATGTAATACTGACATATAATCACACACATAGGTTGGACTTGATGGACTTGTGTTTTTTTTTTCAGCCTCACCTACTATGTAACTATGTATGTATATCATAGAAATGAAAGGCTATACCTTTGATTCTCTGGCGGAACCAGAAACCGCGGTTGTTAGGTACTATGGTTACACATATTTTCCCTGGTACCTCATATGCTTTCTTACGTCAAATTACACTTTTGCCTTAGTCCAGGACCACATTCTGAATTCTCTACCCTCCCCTGCTCTGGTGGGGGGTGGGGTTGAGGGGGGAGGTGAGAAAATGAAAATGAGATCCTCTGCCCTCAGACGCTAAGGTTGTAATATTTTTCTGTAAGCCTTTTACTGTACCCTGGACAAGGGGGTACTTGTTTAGTATTGTTGTATCTTTCTAATGGTACTTCCTTAAGGTCCATGTGTAATAATGACAGGTAACCTTGTTTTCGAGTTGTATGCTTACCTTTTTATCTTGAATAAAAATTTATTATGGAAAAAAAAAAAAAGAAATGAAAGGCTTAGTATCACTTGTTTTCCTAATACTCAATGCACACGTAACAATCTGACTGTTCAATGTCCTTTAGTTCTTCCAACAACTATGTAGTGCAAGGACCTGCCTGATTAGAATAAAAATGTGTGGGTGTATGGATAAGTCTTCATATTACATAATTTTGATAACTATAAAATGAATTGTACAAATATTGTATGATGAGATTGTAACAAGTATTCTTAGCCTAATATAAATAATTTTGAGACTAACCTGATAAGATGTTACATTATAAGTATGAAATGCCATAAATAGAAATATGCAGCCTAAAATACAACATCTTTGGAAATTGCTATTCTTTGAAATTTCCTTTATGTTGCACCTGGGGTTTCACCATGTAAAGCACAGGTTTCTGGAATTCAATAAGGACTTCAACGTTTACAAGTTATTTATTTAAAAATTGATTATCTGGCATCATGGAGAGTGCTATAGCTTCCTTTGACCTTTAAAATCCAGCTTTCTGAAACATGAAGTGATATCACCTTTCCTGTAATTTTTCTTTCAATCAACACAGATTTTCTAGAGAATGAATCTTAACATATACAGTATATATATATATATATATATATATATATATATATATATATATATATATATTAGAGCGAGAGCTGTGGCTGACTGCAAAGTAGGGTACAAGCTAGGAGTTCCATCAACTCCCTTCTCCCTGCCTTTCACCAGAGGAAGCGACCACATTGTCACTCCTGTCATCCTGTCAGCAGGGCTTTTTTTTAGTCCGGAGCGTGGTGGTAATCAGTGCCTCCACCTCTTGCACCAGTCTTGCACTCACTGCTGTCACTTGTAGCAGTAACCAGCTTCCTGTGCCAGCTTCTTCTTATGAGTGACAGCATGTCCCAAGTAATAGCGCCTCCTCAGTGCAGGAGGATAGGCTTCCAGAAGGCTTGGCTCTCATGTTGCAGAGCAGGGAGCGCTTAAACAGAGCGGTAAGTATCTGGGGTCAGGTGGAAGAACTCTGTATTTGAATAAAGCCGGGGTACGCACGGGCCGAATGTCGGGAGACAACGGCCGGTTAAAAAAAACAGCTGAAATTTTGCCCTTTGTATGTCAGTCTGTCCAACAGAAGCTGGCTAAGCTGGCTTCTGTTGGACGAGCATGCTGGAAAACCAACATCCAACCGACTCCCGATTAGCGATCTCAACCAATGGCAGAGAGCGCTGATCAGAGTGTTCTGGCAGGAGGAGGGCATCCCCCTGTCTGAGCACAACAGCTCAGCGGGGGAGATCGCTGAATCAACCTTGCATAGTTAGTACAGCTGCTCCAACCGGAGCTGTCAGTTTTTTTTTTTTTCGTTTTAACCCATCGGGTTGAACGAAAAAGAAAAATGAATAGTGTGTACCCGGCTTAAAGGTGGAAACTTTGTAGTAAGTGGGGGTGGTGGGAGAGCTCTGTATTGAGGGAGGGGTTGGGGGATGAATAATGATGAGCTCAGGTATTGTTCGGGCAGGAGTCAGAACTCGCCTGAGCTATCCAACCAGGAAGCTGTCAAAGCCAACAGCCAATCATAGGTGGTGGTGGCATTCGCTGCCCTACAGTTGCATGTGTGTGAGGGGCATGCATATGTGTGGCTGCAGGGAGGGAATGCCTCCATCACCTATGATTGCTTGTTGCCTTTGACAGCTTCCCAACTGGATAGTTCAGGTGGGTTTGGACTTATGTCTGAACACGCCTCAGTGCATCCCTAGTGAGGAGCTTTGTGGTGGTCCTGGGGGTTGGGGAAAACTTTTACAGAGGAGGTGGCGGAGGAGATTTGCAGCAGTGTTTCTTCCATCAATATCACTGACTAAAGGCCATTTTTTTCCTTCTAATGACACCACCAACACAGGGACATTTTTTCCTTTTTCCTTCCAGGGACATCACTAACTCATAAAGCCATTTGTTTGACCAAAATAAAAAGCTTGGAAAAACCATACAATTAGAAAAAAAAATATTATAGTATCTAGGGTTTATCCCTTTACTTAGTGTCCTGAGCAGATTGATATAAGAGTGTTTAATTATATCAGAGGTACAGGCAATATTGAAGTATGTATCATGGCCCATAGTTAACATAATTTGTCTTACTGAAACAAAAAGCTTGGATAGTGACACAATTAGAAAATAAAATGCAGTATCTGGGGTTTGATCATTCAGTTAATGTTCTAATCGATGCCATTAATATTATCATGTATTTTGTATACTGAATGGATAATGTATGGTGGCAATGTTGCCCATAGTTGCTAATCAGATTCTACTTGTCATCTTTTTACCATAGGATGCAAAATAAAAAATAACAACTTATTATTATTTGTATTTTTTTTTTCCTTAGGTAGTGTCACTTGTTGTAATCTTCTCTCATTTTTTTTTTTTTTTGTTTCAAAGTTTTTATTGAGTTTTAACAAAGAGAAACCAACACAGAATAAGAACATTGTCTGTTCTATTGATGACACAGTAAGGTGAGTTCCTTATTCACATGCAGAATACAGTTCAAAACCTCCAAGAAGTGAATATTGTGATGTGAGACGCAGAAAAATAATTACCAAATACCTGCCTCGTCACCCCATATGGGATCATGCTGTGACAAAGGGGATAGAGAATACACCAAACCTCATTAAGAATCCTTCTTATATAATCTTCATTTCACAAAACCTGTGCAAGTCTGTGATCAAAAGGAGGAGACAGGAAATCAGAACTAGAGATCAATATTATGAGCATTAAAATATACAGATTGGTAGAAATTTTAGTCTGACACATTAGCCCTTTTTCCATTGCCAACATGAGCTACCAAGGGTGTTAGTTCAATATACTCAGAAGATAGAGTATGAGGCACTATCATTTGACAGGATGAGTAAGAGAGATAAAAAAGATGAGAGGGAAGGCAAGGAGGAGGAGATAGTAAGGGAGCACTATGGAGCGTCTCTGATTAATAGTTTATGGCTGATAATCACAAAGGCAATTGTAGGTATTTCTTCCATGGTTCCCAAACAGTGTCAAATTTATCTGAGGTGTCCAGGATAAGATTTGCAGTCTTCTCCTGGGTCATTATCCATGATATTTTCTGTTTTGCTGCTGCAAAGCATAATGAGGGTTGTTTCCAGGCACGAGCAATCGTTATCTTAGCCCCCAACAAAATGAAATGAATATGTTTCCATAAGGATTTACTGCAACCGGCTGGCCTACTATTTAGTAAAGTCAACTCAAATGTTTTTGGCAGAGCTTGATCTGTAACCTTGCACAGCAAACAGAAGATTTTATTCCAGAACCCCCAGAATCCGAGGGCATTCCCACCAGGTGTGAAAGAATGAACCCAAAAGTTTACATTCTCTGAAGCACAACAGGGAGGAATTTGGGAATATGTTGGCCAGACAGGAGGGGACTAGATACTAACGGGTGATAACCTTGAGATTGGCTTACATCATGGAAACGTTTACCATTCCTTTAAAAGCTTGTTGAAAAACAGAGAACCAAGTTTTCGCTTCCCATCTGACCTCCACATCCCATTCCCAGTTCAGGGCATATGAGGGTTTATCAAGGTTCTCCATCAGTGATGCATAGATTAATGAAATACCTCCTCTCTGATCCAAGATTTCAAAACACTATTTTTGATACATAGTGATTTTCGGTGGATTGGGTTTTGAATCCCAAATGGAGGATAAAAAATGGTGAATTTGATGAAGGCGAAACCTTTCAGAAGGGGGCATGTCCAGCTTACTGACACAGTGACCTAACGACAAGCATCCGTCCCATAGAGGATATGAAGTGGCCAATTCTATATAAGCCTTTGTTTGTCCACCATTGAAACGCCTGAATATCCTGTCCTGGAGGGAACTGGGAGTTATTAAAAAGATGGTTTAACAGGCTGAGCTCAGATATCAGGGAAGGGTATTTGTATAAAACGTCACATAGAGCCATTGAGTGCGAGAGAGTGGGGGCTAAAATTGGAGACCTCTGTTTAGGGGGAGCTCATACCAAAAAGTCAATATTGTGAGTGGAATAGCCTGTCTCTCCATGTCAACCCAATCTGGTTTATTGCTGATAGCATAGACAGTTTAAAATTGATCTAGTTGAGCTGCCTGGAAGTATGTCCAGAGGTTTGGCAGTCCCAGAGCTCCTTGTGTACATCTTCTATATAATATTTAGGGCACCGGTAGCCTTTGTTTCCCCTGAACAAATTTTGGAATCTGAGATTGAAATTTCTCCCATTGAGGTTTTTTTACCAGTATAGGGAGAGATCGAAAAACATATAGGAGCCTAGGAAAAAGGGTCATTTGATTGAGTGCATCCTACCCAACCAGGACAAGTCACCCTGTCCCCAGCTAGACATATCTGCATTCAATTTTTTAAACATGGGAGGGTAATTAATGTTGTATATTTGATCTATACTGACTGCCAAGTTTATACCCGAGTAAGGGATGTATGACGAACTCCAAGCAAATTCAAAGTGTTCTTTGAGCCGTTCAACCAATGATGCTGGAGTGGTGATGTTTAGCGCCGCCGATTTGGTCATATTAACTTGAAGTCCTGAGGCCCTCCCAATACTTTTAGGAGTTTAACAATATTCGGACTAGATATGAGGGGGGGAAAGGATAAACATTAGCAGGTCATCTGCAAACAAGGCACATTTATGTATGCGTTGGTCACATCTCACCTCATGAATGTCAGGGTGAATCCTAATTGCAATTACCAAGGCATCGATTGCGATGGCAAAAATTATACGGGAGAGGGGCCACCCCTGTCTAGTTCCTTTTGAGATAGGGAAAGGGTCTGAGTAACAGCTTTGAAGCTTGACCTGGGCTCTCAAATGATCATATAAAGCTTGTAAAATTTGCACAAACCTTGGGCCAAACCCCCCATCTATTGAGGACCTCGAATAGATATGACCAGTCAACCATATCAAATGCTTTCTGTAAGTCCACTGATAGCAAATAGCAAAACCCCCTCCTGATGGGGACCCCCATCCCAATTTGACTGTAGAAGGGGTACTTTATCTATTACCATCGAGTGGTCAGACAGCAGGGAATCCCTAATGATCGACTTGGTGACAAACGGGATTGTTGTACTTGCTGTAAAGATATGATCTATTCTCGCTAGAGTTGAATGGGGAGCAGAATAGTGGGTATAGTCCTTCGTAGATGGGTTGAATTCCCTCCAAATATCTACAAGCCCCAAGGAGTGGAGAAGTTTTGTGATCTTAAGACTTTGCTTGGGAAGGCGCAGTAGATGAGCTCTACCATTTCCTGATTTGTCTAACATGTTATCCAGGGCAATATTGGAGTTGCCTCCCATAATTAGAGTGCCCCTAATATGAGAAGAGAGAGTATCTATCATCGAGTGGAAAAATTGGGCTTGTCCGTGGTTCGGAGCATAATATGAGACAAATGTGTATGTGGTCCTTTCCAGAGATACTGCAAAGAGAATCTGAAATGGGGGGGATTTTTTAAACCCAATGTGGGAGCTGTTAGTTCAAAGATGAACAAAAAGTCTACCAAATGAGGGACAAGAAACCCTAAGTGGTGCAATCACAAGCCAACGCCTGTAGGGAAGGAGAAAGGAGGGTATTATTCTGGAAGTTCAAGGCGGGTGATATTCCTTGGACCTATTTGGTTATTGTTTCCACCACATCAGAAAGGTTGGACTTTGTGGAGAGGGGCGCTTTGCCGATCCAGTATTCTTGTGGCTTGAGGAAGAGGCCGGGTCCCAGGAGATGAGGCCGAGATGAACTAGTAGACGCTCGCCATCATGGAAAGTGGAGAATCCATGTGTCTTGCCATTGTACACCAAGGATAGGCGAAAGGGAAACGACCACCGATATTTGATGGACTTTTGGGTTAAGACTTCAAAAAGAGGTTTCAAAGATCTCATCCATTGTATAGTGGATGGGGATAGATCCGCGAATACTTGGATTGGGTGACCTTGGATAGATAGCTGAGTCGAAATTCTAGAGATGCGCATAACTTCCTCTTTCACTCCGTAATAGTGGGGTGTAACCATTATGTCCCTAGGTAGGCCATCTGAGTGGGGTGGTGGTGGAGTGCTCTACGAGCTTTGTCCAATTCTAGGCGGTGCTTTGGGATATCAGGAATAACGTCTTTTATATCGGTACGAGATGCCTCTTGCACCCCCGTGATAGTTTCCGGAAGCCCTCTTATACGGAAATTGTAACACCTAGAACGATTCTCAAATTCGTCAATTTTGGAGAGTGCTGTTTCTAGTTGGTCCTGCAGTTCCTGAATGCGGTCCTGGTGATTGTCTGATCTGTTTTAAGTTCAATGGCCTCAATCCTGGTTCCCAGGTTTTGGAGGTATGTTTGTATAGTGGATGTAATTTGAGATGCAGATTGGGCAAGGCACCTGGAGAGCATTTTGGAGAAGGTGTTCATCATAATTTGTAAGTCTGTTTAGTGTGATGGGGGACATGTGACCGAAAGCTCTGATATTGTAGGGCTAGCTGATGATTTCCTCGAGGGGGTGGTGATCAGTTCCTCCAGTGTTCTCTCAAGGAGGGAGACAGTAGAAGCGGGTGATAATAAGTGAGGGAGCAGATCATTCACTGCGTCCGGCCCTGACTGAGAGGGGAAATGTGGGCGTCCATCTGTTCCTGCCTCCATGTCTTCTCCCCTGTCCTCCTCATACTGTGCTCCTGATGCCATCTTATTAGCTTCTGGGGTTAATGAAGTCGATGTGGCAGGAAAAATCCCTCCTGACTGTCCCCGAGTGCATGAGCACTGTTCCTGGCTAGTAGCCTATTGACTGAGCCCCAGAGAGGAGAGGTGAGGGAGTCCACCTGCCTGGGTCTGCAGGGTTGGGAAGACCTGTATTGTGGCTAGGCTTAGTAGGCCGGAATGGTGGCGAGGCCGAGAAAGGCCAGGGTCAGGTGGGTCTTACCCGGCTATTCCTGGGCACTCCAGGGTGTATGGAGACGGTCAGAGGCCGGGACTCAGGCTGCCCACAGCTGCAGGATTGTAACGGCCTGAAAGGCAGGGAGGCCACGAGGCTGTGTAGGCCAGTCCAGGACGGGGCTTTCCCGATCTCTCTTGGATGCTCCTGGGTGGATGAGGACTTTCCTTGGCAGGTCCGCTGCTAGTGTAGCCTGGGGGGATGGTTCGGGGATCTGTTATATGTAGCGGTGTCTGGAAGGCCAGAGTGGGACGGAGCTCTGAGATCAGGCGTCCGTCTCGGATACTCCGCGCATGCGCACTTTCTCTCATATTTTTTTTAACCACTTGACCTCTGAAAGAATCACCCCTTTTTATTACCAGGTCACTTTTTGCGATACGGCACTGCATTACACTTGTGCGATGTCAGACATTGCATGTGATTTGAACTGCACTGCTGTGCAGATCACATGCGATGTCTGTGCAATGTGAATTCAGCCATACAGATTGTATGGCTGAATTCACATCGCATTCGGACCAAAATTGTGCAGGACCCTTTTTTGTCTGCACCAGAATCCACACCCATGTTATCCGATTCCTGTCTGAATTCACAGTTTGCATTGTGTCATTAACTTTGTATTGACACCCGAACCGGTTCACAGAGGACAGTGTGAACTGCCTGCGAGTTCCATGCGATGCAGGAACCGGCACTAGAATCGTGCTGGTGTGAACCCCTCATGTGGGGTGGCCTTACACACTAATTAACCAATTGCCGACCAGCCGCCGTCAATATACTGCGGCAGGTCGGCTCGTTCCCGCAAATCACCGTAGGTGTTCGTAGGCTCCTTTAAGAGCCATAGCAGATGGGGGACCCAATGCGTGTGGCTGGCAGCTGTGATGTCCGCCGGTCACCCGCGATTGCAGGAAAGGGAGCCAGAATGGGGATCTGTCAATGTAAACAGACAGATCCCCGTTCTGACAGGGGAGGAGAGAGAGATTTGCTGTTCCTAGTGCTGTCCTCCTTCATTCAGTCCCCTCCCCCCACAGTTAGAAACACCTCCCAGGGAACACATTTAACCCCTTGATCGCCCCCTAGTGTAAACCCCTTCCCTGCCAGTGACATTTATACAGTAATCAGTGCATTTGTATCCCTGTATAAATGTCAATGGTCCCAAAAAAGTGTCAAAAGTGTCCAATCTGTCCGCTGCAGTCCTGCTAAAAATCGCAGATCTCCGCCATTACTAGTAAAAAAATAATAATAATAAAAATCCTATAAATCTATCCCCTATTTTGTATACGCTATAATTTTTGCGCAAACAAATCAATATACACTTATTGCGATTTTGTTTTCCAAAAATATGTAGATGAATACCCATTTGCCTAAACTGAGGAAGAAATTTGTTTTTTAAACATTTTTTTGGGATATTTATTATAGCAAAAAGTAAAAAATATTAATAAAATCAATTGTGCTCGCGCTAAAAATGTGAATTGAAAAAAATATGAATATATATAAACCGAGTATAAAATATAAACTAATTGTGCAGAAATATTAAACCATAATTAGTATGCTAATAAAAACATACATGTAAAAATATATATATATAATGTGCAATCCTTATATATAAAATTCACAAAGTGCATCCACATAAAAGTGCAATCCTTATATAAAATGCTGAAAGTGCATCATGCATGAATATAGACCTAATTAATAAGTGCAAATCCTGTGAAAATCAAGTGTCCAAACAAAATACGATCAGCAGATTCAAACTGAAACAAAGAAGTGCAAGAAAACAGTGTCCATGAATTATGTGTTCATCATGCTTCTCCTGAAAAGTGTCCAAATCACAACAAGCTGGATGTGCTCTCCCGTGATCCCCCACTTGTGCTTGCGCTCACCTCTATTCGTGTGACACGGTAGTTAAACAGTGTCAAAACACGCATTGGGGCCACTCCTGGGCTCACTCAGGATGCAATGATGTATGTCCAATCCTCACAGGTAAAACATCATTCATAAAAGAGAAAAAGAAAGCTCCATGGTGTAATATAGTAAGGGATTTATTTAAAGTAAATGAAGTTCCTCCAGGAGGGTACTCACAGTATGCAGGTGCTACAGTGCACCAAACTATACAGGTGTATTTCGTTTAGCAGCGGCTCGTATGGCGTGTGGTGTGGTGTATATTCCTCTCCTTCCCTGCTGACAGCTCCGTCCTACCCCTCCCCGACGCGTATTCGGCACAGGGATCACGTGCCTTCCTCTGGGGGATATATCCTGAGTGAGCCCAGGAGTGGCCCCAATGCGTGTTTTGACACTGTTTAACTACCGTGTCACACGAATAGAGGTGAGCGCAAGCACAAGTGGGGGATCACGGGAGAGCACATCCAGCTTGTTGTGATTTGGACACTTTTCAGGAGAAGCATGATGAACACTTAATTCATGGACACTGTTTTCTTGCACTTCTTTGTTTCAGTTTGAATCTGCTGATCGTATTTTGTTTGGACACTTGATTGTCACAGGATTTGCACTTATTAATTAGGTCTATATTCATGCATGATGCACTTTCAGCATTTTATATAAGGATTGCACTTTTATGTGGATGCACTTTGTGAATTTTATATATAAGGATTGCACATTATATATATATATATATTTTTGCATGTATGTTTTTATTAGCATACTAATTATGGTTTAATATTTCTGCACAATTAGTTTATATTTTATACTCAGTTTATATATATTCATATTTTTTTCAATTCACATTTTTAGCGCGAGCACAATTGATTTTATTTATATTCAAATACACGGAATGAAACGTGGTGAAGTGTTTGCTGCTTTAAATATAGTTGTTTTACTCCTTAGAGGCATTGGTCCACTTGTGGCTCGCAAGAACCCCACCTGTTTGTAAGTAAAAAATATTGTTTTTTCTTTCAAAATTGTCAAAGTGATCAAATACCACCAAAAGAAAGCTCTATTTATGGGAAAAAAAAGTGCATAAATTTTGTTTAGGTACAGCATCGCACGACCACGCAATTGTCAGTTAAAGCCACGCAGTGCCGTATCGCAAAAAAATGGCCTGGTCATTAAGAGGGAAAATCTTCCAGTCTGTAAGTGGTTAAAGTACCCCAGTATATACAGATCAGGTAAAGGCCATCTTGTGTAGGCCGTCCTCTGGGGAGATACCAAATGCTTCCAACCATGCTGGATAATTGCCATGGGATTAGGCTAATCCCTACCTTTTCAGTAAGTGTTTACCCGTCAATCCAGCACTTATCAGCTGAGTTGGAATCAGGACAGGCAGATGTCTCACCAGCCCATCATTCTCAGTAAAACATCTGCCTGCCTACTGGCAGCTTAACACATCACACAGACACTTTTCATTAATTGCCATGTGAGTAGTTTCAATTCATTTACAGAGCTAATCAAACACAATGCAGAATTCATGTCCTTGTTCTATTGGTGCGATTCCAGTGTGTGCGCAAACTTTTCCGATATTTTTGTAGTACTGATTACCTAAACAAATCTCTGTGTTTAGTCCTAATTGGAATCAGACACTTCATTATCACTCACTCTATGAAGTATTCCTAGAGTAATCAGGTTTGAATGGTTGGAAACATGAAGTTATGCAGAATTATGTGTTTTACATGTATACAGTTATAAAAGGATGCGTAATCGTCCAAAAGATCAGACAAAGGGTAACTGTAACTTGGAGTTTACTCTGTAAGTGCAGAGTAGGATTAACAATACACATATCTCCCAACTGTCCCTGATTTCGGGGGACTGTCCCTGATTTGGAAGAAGTCCCTCTGTCCCACTTTCTCCCTCATTTGTCCCTCATTTTGGTCTGATCTGTATAATTGTATATTAAATGCAGCTAAAGAGCTAAACTTTTCATCCAATTTCTAAATTGCTGCATTTGTAAATTTCAAAGCCCAGCATAAAGGAATAGTAGTAGTAAAAAAAAAAAAAAAACACATGTGGGTTTGACTCTTTTTTTTTTTTGTATAATTCTCCTTCAAGGGGGCATGGCAGGGGGCGTGTCCTATGCCCACATAGAAAACAAATAGGAAACGGGGTGGGAGTTTTAAACTGCAGAAAAATTACTTAAACAGCAATAACAATTTCATCAGTTTTATTAATACAAAACATGGTTTTACCACTTCCCACCCGGCCTATAGCAGAATGACAGCCAGGCGGTGGTTCAGTTATCCTGACTGGGCATCATATGACGTCCAGCAGGATAACAGCCGCCGCGCTTGGTAAAGAGCCTCTGATGGAGGCCACTTCCTGTCCTCTGATTTCTGCCTGTCCAGTTCTGTTGTTCCTATAAATACATGTCAGTTTGCGTCATAACTACTCCCCTGAAGACGCATGTTGATGACGAAACGTTGGGCGATGATAGAGACTGGCGACGCAGGACGTGGTGGGACGGTGACAAGGCGGCCATCTTTGTGGTTAGAAGCGCTGGACGCTTCACACTGCTGTATACCTTCTTACCAAATGTGAGTGGTTTTATCTGTTCAATAAATTATCCTTGTTTATGGAGATTGCGCAATGAGCGTTTTCTTTTTATTCCCTACGCACCACGATCTTGAGGTGCATATGCACACTGGAGTATACTTGGTTTAATATCCAACTACCAAAAGGTGATCTAAAGTCTTCCATTTAGTTCAGAGGGGAATATGTTGGTGCTACTCCATTAGAAGATTGTTGGTTTATTCTATGAAGACTGCCTTTTTTCTACACACGTGTATAACCCATACACTGATGGTAAGGGTCAGTTTGTTTGGGTGTTGGTGACGGTGTTTTCATCTCTCTTCTGTGTCTCCTTTCAATATGGATCTCGCTGATTAGAGTATTATTTCTTCCTGACGGAGAGGACTTTTGTTTGACCACATTTATTTTGGTTCTTATTGGGACATTTATACATTAATATTTTTTAGCGCTGCACCATTCCTATTGATATCTCTTCAATTGTATCCAGCAATTTTTGTGTCAGCAGCTTCTACTATATGTTTTATTAACCACTTGCCGACCGCCTAACGTATATATACGTCGGCAGAATGGCACGGGCAGGCAGAATCACGTACCTGTACGTGATCTGCCTCCCGCGGGCGGGGGGTCCGATCGGACCCCCCCCCCGGTGCCAGCGGCGGTCGGCATCTGACTGGGAGCGTCGGGAGGCGAGGGGGAGACCATCCGATCGTGGCCCCCCCCTCGCGATCGCTCCCAGCCAATGGGAATCCTCCTCTGCCTGTGTGTAGTTTCACACAGGCAGAGGATGTGATGTCATCTCTCCTCGGTCTGGCAGTTTCCGTCCAGCGCCGAGGAGAGAAGACATGTAAGTGCACACAACACAAACACACACAGTAGAACATGCCAGGCATACTTTACACCCCCGATCCCCCCCCCCCGATCGTCCCCCGATCCCCCCCCAATCACCCCCCCCTGTCACAAACTGACATTAGCAGTATTTTTTTTTTTTTTTTCTGATTACTGCATAGTGTCAGTTTGTGACAGTTACAGTGTTAGGGCAGTGAGTATTACCCCCCTTTAGGTCTAGGATACCCCCCTAACCCCCCCTAATAAAGTTTTAACCCCTTGATCACCCCCTGTCACCAGTGTCACTAAGCGATCATTTTTCTGATCGCTGTATTAGTGTCGCTGGTGACGCTAGTTAGGGACGTAAATATTTAGGTTCGCCGTCAGCGTTTTATAGCGACAGGGACCCCCATATACTACCTAATAAATGTTTTAACCCCTTGATTGCCCCCTAGTTAACCCTTTCACCACTGATTACCGTATAACTGTTACGGGTGACGCTGGTTAGTTCATTTATTTTTTATAGTGTCAGGGCACCCGCCGTTTATTACCGAATAAAGGTTTAGCCCCCTGATCACCCGGCGGTGATATGCGTCGCCCCAGGCAGCGTCAGATTAGCGCCAGTACCGCTAACACCCACGCACGCAGCATACGCCTCCCTTAGTGGTATAGTATCTGTACGGATCAATATCTGATCCAATCAGATCTATACTAGCGTCCCCAGCAGTTTAGGGTTCCCGAAAACGCAGTGTTAGCGGGATCAGCCCAGATACCTGCTAGCATCTGCGTTTTGCCCCTCCGCCCGGCCCACCCAAGTGCAGTATCAATCGAACACTGTCACTTACAAAACACTAAACGCATAACTGCAGCGTTCGCAGAGTCAGGCCTGATCCCTGCGATCGCTAACAGTTTTTTTGGTAGCGTTTTGGTGAACTGGCAAGCACCAGCCCCAGGCAGCGTCAGGTTAGCGCCAGTACCGCTAACACCCACGCACGCAGCATACGCCTCCCTTAGTGGTATAGTATCTGATCAGATCAATATCTGATCCGATCAGATCTATACTAGCGTCCCCAGCAGTTTAGGGTTCCCACAAACGCAGTGTTAGCAGGATCAGCCCAGATACCTGCTAGCACCTGCGTTTTGCCCCTCCGCCCGGCCCAGCCCACCCAAGTGCAGTATCGATCGATCACTGACACTTACAAAACACTAAACGCATAACTGCAGCGTTTGCAGAGTCAGGCCTGATTCCTGCGATCGCTAACAGTTTTTTTGGTAGCGTTTTGGTGAACTGGCAAGCACCAGCCCCAGGCAGCGTCAGGTTAGCGCCAGTACCGCTAACACCCACGCACGCACCGTACACCTCCCTTAGTGGTATAGTATCTGAACGGATCAATATCTGATCCGATCAGATCTATACTAGCGTCCCCAGCAGTTTAGGGTTCCCACAAACGCAGTGTTAGTGGAATCAGCCCAGATACCTGCTAGCACCTAAGTTTTGCCCCTCCGCCCGGCCCAGCCCAGCCCACCCAAGTGCAGTATCGATCGATCACTGACACTTAGAAAACACTAAACGCATAACTGCAGCGTTCGCAGAGTCAGGCCTGATCCTTGCGATCGCTAACAGTTTTTTTGGTAGCGTTTTGGTGAAGTGCCAAGCACCAGCGGCCTAGTACACCCCGGTCGTAGTCAAACCAGCACTGCAGTAACACTTGGTGACGTAGCGAGTCCCATAAGTGCAGTTCAAGCTGGTGAGGTGGCAAGCACAAGTAGTGTCCTGCTGCCACCAAGAAGACAAACACAGGCCCGTCGTGCCCATAGTGCCCTTCCTGCTGCATTCGCCAATCCTAATTGGGAACCCACCGCTTCTGCAGCACCCGTACTTCCCCCATTCACATCCCCAACCAAATGCAGTCGGCTGCATGAGAGGCATTTTCTTTATGTCCTCCCGAGTACCCCTACCCAACGAACCCCCCCAAAAAAGATGTCGTGTCTGCAGCAAGCGCGGATATAGACGTGACACCCGCTATTATTGTCCCTCCTGTCCTGACAATCCTGGTCTTTGCATTGGTGAATGTTTTGAACGCTACCATTCACTAGTTGAGTATTAGCGTAGGGTACAGCATTGCACAGACTAGGCACACTTTCACAGGGTCTCCCAAGATGCCATCGCATTTTGAGAGACCCGAACCTGGAACCGGTTACAGTTATAAAAGTTAGTTACAAAAAAAAGTGTAAAAAAAAAAAAAAAAAAAAAACACATACAAAAATATAAAATAAAAAAAAAAAGTTGTCGTTTTATTGTTCTTTCTCTCTCTATTCTCTCTCTCTATTGTTCTGTTCTTTTTTACTGTATTCTATTCTGCAATGTTTTATTGTTATTATGTTTTATCATGTTTACTTTTCAGGTATGCAATTTTTTATACCTTACCGTTTACTGTGCTTTATTGTTAACCATTTTTTTGTCTTCAGGTACGCCATTCACGACTTTGAGTGGTTATACCAGAATGATGCCTGCAGGTTTAGGTATCATCTTGGTATCATTCTTTTCAGCCAGCGGTCGGCTTTCATGTAAAAGCAATCCTAGTGGCTAATTAGCCTCTAGACTGCTTTTACAAGCAGTGGGAGGGAATGCCCCTCCCCCCCCAACGTCTTCCGTGTTTTTCTCTGGCTCTCCTGTCTCAACAGGGAACCTGAAAATGCAGCCGGTGATTCAGCCAGCTGACCATAGAGCTGATCAGAGACCAGAGTGGCTCCAAACATCTCTATGGCCTAAGAAACCGGAAGCTACGAGCATTTTATGACTTAGATTTCGCCGGATGTAAACAGCGCCATTGGGAAATTGGGAAAGCATTTTATCACACCGATCTTGGTGTGGTCAGATGCTTTGAGGGCAGAGGAGAAATTTAGGGTCTAATAGACCCCAATTTTTGCAAAAAAGAGTACCTGTCACTACCTATTGCTATGATAGGGGATATTTACATTCCCTGAGATAACAATAAAAATGATTAAAAAAAAAAAAATGAAAGGAACAGTTTAAAAATAAGATAAAAAAATAATAATAATAAAGAAAAAAAAAAAAAAAAAAAGCACCCCTGTCCCCCCTGCTCTCGCGCTAAGGCGAACGCAAGCGTCGGTCTGGCGTCAAATGTAAACAGCAATTGCACCATGCATGTGAGGTATCGCCGCGAAGGTCAGATCGAGGGCAGTAAGTTTAGCAGTAGACCTCCTCTGTAAATCTAAAGTGGTAACCTGTAAAGGCTTTTAAAGGCTTTTAAAAATGTATTTAGTTTGTCGCCACTGCACGTTTGTGCGCAATTTTAAAGCATGTCATGTTTGGTATCCATGTACTCGGCCTAAGATCATCTTTTTTATTTCATCAAACATTTGGGCAATATAGTGTGTTTTAGTGCATTAAAATGTAAAAAAAGTGTGTTTTTTCCCCAAAAAATGCGTTTGAAAAATCGCTGCGCAAATACTGTGTGAAAAAAAAAAATGAAACACCCACCATTTTAATCTGTAGGGCATTTGCTTTAAAAAAATATATAATGTTTGGGGGTTCAAAGTAATTTTCTTGGAAAAAAAAATTATTTTTTTATGTAAACAATAAGTGTCAGAAAGGGCTTTGTCTTCAAGTGGTTAGAAGAGTGGGTGATGTGTGACATAAGCTTCTAGATGTTGTGCATAAAATGCCAGGACAGTTCAAAACCCCCCCAAATGACCCCATTTTGGAAAGTAGACACCCCAAGCTATTTGCTGAGAGGCATGTCGAGTCCATGGAATATTTTATATTGTGACACAAGTTGCGGGAAAGAGACAATTTTTTATTTTTTTTATTTTTTTTTGCGCAAAGTTGTCACTAAATGATATATTGCTCAAACATGCCATGGGAATATGTGAAATTACACCCCAAAATACATTCTGCTGCTTCTCCTGAGTATGGAGATACCACATGTGTGAGACTTTTTGGGAGCCTAGCCGCGTACGGGACCCCGAAAACCAAGCACCGCCTTCAGGCTTTCTAAGGCCGTAAATTTTTGATTTCACTCTTCACTGCCTATCACAGTTTCGGAGGCCATGGAATGCCCAGGTGGCAAAAAAAAACCCCAAATGACCCCATTTTGGAAAGTAGACACCCCAAGCTATTTGATGAGAGGTATAGTGAGTATTTTGCAGACCTCACTTTTTGTCACAAAGTTTTGAAAATTGAAAAAAGAAAAAAAAAATTTTTTTTTCTCGTCTTTCTTTATTTTCAAAAACAAATGAGAGCTGCAAAATACTCACCATGCCTCTCAGCAAATAGCTTGGGGTGTCTACTTTCCAAAATGGGGTCATTTGGGGGGGGGTTTGTGCCACCTGGGCATTCCATGGCCTCCGAAACTGTGATAGGCAGTGAGGAGTAAAATCAAAAATGTACGCCCTTAGAAATCCTGAAGGCAGTGATTGGTTTTCGGGGTCCCGTACGCGGCTAGGCTCCCAAAAAGTCCCACACATGTGGTATCCCCATACTCAGGAGAAGCAGCTAAATGTATTTTGGGGTGCAATTCCACATATGCCCATGGCCTGTGTGAGCAATATATCATTTAGTGACAACTTTGTGCAAAAAAAAAAAAATTTGTCACTTTCCCGCAACTTGTGTCAAAATATAAAACATTCCATGGACTCAACATGCCTCAAAGCAAATAGCTTGGGGTGTCTACTTTCCAAAATGGGGTCATTTGGGGGGGTTTTATGTCATCTGGGCATTTTATGGCCTTCAAAACTGTGATAGGTAGTGAGGAGTAAAATCAAAAATGTACGCCCTTAGAAATCCTGAAGGCAGTGATTGGTTTTCGGGGCCCCGTACGCGGCTAGGCTCCCAAAAAGTCCCACACATGTGGTATCCCCGTACTCAGGAGAAGCAGCTAAATGTATTTTGGGGTGCAATTCCACATATGCCCATGGCCTGTGTGAGCAATATATCATTTAGTGACAACTTTTTGTAATTTTTTTTTTTTTTGTCATTATTCAATCACTTGGGACAAAAAAAATGAATATTCAATGGGCTCAACATGCCTCTCAGCAAATTCCTTGGGGTGTCTACTTTCCAAAATGGGGTCATTTGTGGGGGTTTTGTACTGCCCTGCCATTTTAGCACCTCAAGAAACGACATAGGCAGTCATAAATTAAAGGCTGTGTAAATTCCAGAAAATGTACCCTAGTTTGTAGACGCTATAACTTTTGCGCAAACCAATAAATATACACTTATTGACATTTTTTTTACCAAAGACATGTGGCCGAATACATTTTGGCCTAAATGTATGACTAAAATTGAGTTTATTGGATTTTTTTTAGAACAAAAAGTAGAAAATATAATTTTTTTTCAAAATTTTCGGTCTTTTTCCGTGTATAGCGCAAAAAATAAAAACGGCAGAGGTGATCAAATACTATCAAAAGAAAGCTCTATTTGTGGGAAGAAAAGGACGCAAATTTCGTTTGGGTACAGCATTGCATGACCGCGCAATTAGCAGTTAAAGCGACGCAGTGCCGAATTGTAAAAAGTGCTCTGGTCAGGAAGGGGGTAAAACCTTCCGGGGCTGAAGTGGTTAAGGGCAACAGATTCTGTTTTTATTTTCTTTACCACGTGATCAGCCGCGTCCAATCACGGCTGATCACGATGTAAATAGGAAGAGCTGTTGATCGGCTTTTTCTGACTTGCGTCTGACAGACGCAAGTAGAGGAGATCGGCTGCTCTCCTGACAGGGGGGTCTGTGCTCATTATTTATCAGCGCAGCCCCCCATTGGATGCCCACCCAGGACCACCAGGTTGCCTCCAGGGCCACCAGGGATGGCCACCACATTGGACCACCAGGTATGCCACCCTAGACCACCAGCGATATGCCAATCAGTGCCCAGGAAGCTGCCAATCAGTGCCCAAACAGCTGCCAATCAGTGGAGATTAAAAATGCCTTCCAGTGCCACCAGTGATGCCTATCAGTGCAGTCTATCAGTGCCAGCCATCAGTGCCACCTTTCAGTGCCCATCAGTGCCCAGCAGTAACGTCTATCAGTGCCACCCATAAGTACCCATCATCAGTGCAGCCTTTAAGTGCCCATCAGTGCCGTCCATCAGTGCCTTCCCAGAAGAGTTGAAGCTTTTATAGCTGCAAAGGGTGGGCCAACGCAATATTGAACCCTACGGACTAAGACTGGGATGACATTAAAGTTTATGTGCATGTAAAGGCAGGTGTCACAATACTTTTGACAATACAGTGTATGTGTATATATATACTGTATATATATATATATATATATATATATATATATATATATATATATATCCAGGTGCCTCGCCCTGTCAGGACAATTCCTCTGAGTAGCTGAAACTTCACTTTTGTTGAAAAAAAAAAAAAAAATTAGCAAAGAAAATAAAATAATAGCGTATCCACAAGTAAGTCAGATTGTAACTGAATGTTTTAAAAATCACTTTTCCTTTACAATCTGCAGCACTGTAACTCTCTGTAAAATGCAATCCAATATGGCTACTGTAGGGGTTAAGTTCTGTCTCCCTCTTGCCTTTTAGCCTTGGCTACAGGGTCCCGAAGTCCTGCCAATCAGACACAGAAACAAAACTGAAGAGCAGAGACTTGTTTATTGAGATCGGTGTTATTAATTATTTTACACCAATAAGGGGTACATGTTTGGATAACATATTTCCTTTATAATAAGGGAGGTTATTCATTTAACCAATCATAAAGATACATATATATATATATATATATATAGAATTATTTAAGTATTTGTATCAAGGCAACTTATACTGTTATTTAGACGAGGTTATAAACTTATATTCACATATAAGTTCCCCTTATTAAGTTTCACAATTAATACAAACTCACTGTAAAAAGTTCTATAACACTCTTTTAAAGGGGTTGTAAAGGCTTGTGTTCTTTTTTTTTTTTAAATAACAAATATGTCATACCTACCTGTTTTGCTCAGAAGAGCCCTGATCCTCCTCTTCTGGGGTCCCCCAGTGGTGCTCCTGGCTCTTCCTCTTCTCAAGTGCCCCCCGTTGGAGAACCGCATTCCCTGGGGGCACTCGTGCAGGCACGTTCCAGAGTCCTGCTGCTCCATCCATTGACACAGACAGCTGGACTCGGCCCAGCACCCCGTCTCCCGTGTTACTGGCTTTGATTGAGAGCAGTAGGAGCCAATGCTCCTGCTGCTTTTAATCCAGCCAATGAGAAGCCGAAACAGCGGCTGGAGCTGCTGTGCTTGTCCCGTCATTGGAACAATCGGGTTCAGGTAAGTAAAAGGGGGGCTCTGGGGGGCTGCTGCACTACAAAAGGTTTTTCACCTTAATGCATAGAATGCATTAAGGTGAAAAACCTTGAGGGTTTACAACCCCCTTTAAACTGAATATTACAAAGAGGCCCTCTACAGCCTGAAATATTATTCCTCATTATATTAACCACTTCAGCCCTGGACCATTTGACTGGCAAAAGACCAGAGCACTTTTTGCGATTCGTCACTGCGTCGCTTTAACTGACAATTGCGCAGTCGTGCAACGTCGTTCCCAAACAAAATTGACGTCCTTTTTTTCCCACAAAAAGAGCTTTCTTTTGGTGGTATTTGATCACAAATAAAAACAAAAATTTTGAAAAAAACACATTATTTTTTACTTTTTGCTATAATAAATATCCACAAAAAAATATATAAAAAAAATGTTTTCCCTCAGTTTAGGCCGATATGTATTCTTCTACATATTTTTGGTAAAAAAAATCGCAATAAGCGTTTATTGATTGGTTTGCACAAAAGCTATAGCGTCTACAAAATAGGGGGTAGTTTTATGGCATTTTAATTATTAATTTTTTTTTTTACTAGTTATGGCGGCGATCTGCGATTTTTATCGTGACTGCGACATTTTGGCAGACACATCGGACATTTTTTACACTATTTTGGGACCATTGTCATTTATACAGCGATCAACGCTATAAAAATGCATTGATTACTGTGTAAATGACACTGGCAGCGAAGGGGTTAATCACTAGGAGACGGGGAAGGGGTTAAGTGTGTCCTAGGGAGTGATTCTAATTGTTAGGGGGCGTGGCTTACTGTGAAACGTCACTGATCGCTGCTCCCGATGAGAGGGAGCAGACGATCAGTGTTGTGTCACTAGGCAGAACAGGGAGATGCCCCCCATTCTGCCGTTCTGAGACCTGATCGTGGGACACCGGCAGACATCGAGTCCGCAGGTCCCGCTGGCAGGGTCACGGAGACCGCGGCGGGCGCGCGGTGGCAGGTTCAAAGCAATTTATATATATATGTTGCTTAGCCTGCCCGTGCCATTCTGCCGATATAAATGTGCGTGAGGCAGTCGGCAAGCGGTTAAACAATGATTTAACCATTCAGCTGCCTGGGGGTGTTCTGTACACAGATGATATACAGAATGCCCCTCAGGTATGTAATTTCCTGCTTGTGTGATTGGCTCACTGATTTTCCCAGTGTGAAGTCTGCACTAAGTTGAAAAATTCAATTTTGAGCATCCCCTGCAACAAAAATGGCATTGTTGGTGAGATATTCCCAATGGAAAATCACGTCTAAAGGGATGCAGACCTTTTAATTTCCTCATTAGAGACCTGCAAGTGCAGCAACTGACTAATAATGATAAAATCACTCCCATTATAAAATATAAAATCACTGCCATTTCATAATCACTCCCATACATATTCACTCTGCACATGGACCAACAAACAGATATGTGTCCATAATAACAAAAGATAGGACTCTGCAACAAAGTTTTTTTTAAAATCCTTGCAAAGTACATAGATCACTAAGAGAGGAATATTTTTTTTTTTTCAACAAAAGTGGAGTTACTCTATAAGAACTTGTAAATTAAAAAAAAAGATTCTTTGTGTTTGTACCTCTTATGTTAAATTACAGCTGTACCCACTTCACTGACAGTATGTCATTATATTTTTTTCTTTCATACTTTTTGGAGTTTCTAAATTTACCACTCTAGAAAACATTGTAAAATGTAATCTTAATTAACAGAAGCACATACATAAAGGCATGCATTCCTTTCAACATACATTTTTTTAATCTCATCTTTTGTTTAGCTAGTAACTTTTCTCTCTTATTTTATCAAACAAAAGTCAAGAAAAAACAATGGCGTTCCAATTTTTTTTTTTTTGTTTTTTTTTAAGCATGCTACACAAGCAAACATTTTACTGATTCCAACAATCACTGAACCTTTCATGGTTCTACACTATTTCTAAAATGAACTTCGTTAGAATATTTTAAATAGACTTACAAGGATTTTATTTGTGTTTTTAGTACCTGGTTCCAAGCTGGAACAGGATTGATGCTATTAGTTTTAGCTCAGCTTCCTTCTCTTTTCTTTATTTTTTTTGTGTAAATTACAGAATTTTCTAATTCTTTTGAACATTGTTTTTGTTTTTAATGAAATTAGTTATACCCCATTGCTTTTTAAAAATGAAATGCCCAAAGGAAATAAGTGTAAATCTCTCCAATGTAAGAAAAAATTCCCACTTAGAATGTGTCACTGTAAAAGAAGTCACAGAAGGAAGATTTAACCTAACCTTTACCCTTACCTTTATAGTGACAAGTGTAAAATGTTGGGTATCCATCTTTTTTCTATTCCAGTATCTACGGCTACCAGGGTACATAGGGAAAATGAATCTCTCTAGCAGTGACAGACAGCATTACACAAACTGACAGGGGTTCTATTCATTTCATGTGCTAAAAATAAGTAAAGGTTGACTATAGATCAGACTTAATTTTTACAGTATGGCAAAAGCCCACAATGTATCTTCTATTATTACATGTAGGTCTGGTCATTTAACCAATGTTGTAAATTTAACCAATGTTGTTTGATACTGTAAAATTATGTGTAATATTGCCAGAGGTGGTTTGCGGTGGCTTGCAGTTTGTAGCCCAGGTGGCAATCAATAATTAGTGACCTAGAAAATAGAGCAGCTCAAGGTTGAATGGGAAAGGAAGAAGAACAACTTGTTCCCCATAGTCATTTTTGATATGTTGCTGGATAGCACAATATGTCTTGTTCCCTGTTTTAAAAAAACACAATACTAATTATCTTTAGATAAAAAAAGGTACATCAACCACAGTACGCCAATGACAGTTTCGAAAGGAGATCACAACAAGAGCTCTAAACTCTCTAAGGCAACCAATACAAGACAATAATTTTCATGATTTTCAGGCAAATTGCACTCACTTTGACAATGTGAGAAATTATTATTTTTATATTAAACCACTGACCTAAATTAAACCGTTGAATACAAGCTATCTAGGACAGTCATTAATGATGTCTTTGAGAAGTGGCCAAGGGACTTAGAAGGCTTATTGAAAGCTGGTGATTGGGATATGTTTAAAGTGGTTGCTACCTTGAAAATGTAGTTCACAGCCAGCCCCTCTATTTTATCCAGGCATTAGTGTTTTATTACAAAGAAGCCTCTAAATACCTTTTTCAGCTATATTCAGGCTGGTCACATGACTCCCGACCGGTCTCCTACTCCAATCAAGGGCTACAGCAGGAGGGGCTGAGATCTCCCTTTGATGTCACACGGTTGGGACAAGGGGTGGGCAGGAGGGGAAGCTGCCCTAGGCACCATGGTATCATCTGAGTGGGGGGGGTACCACAGGAATATTGGGGGAGATTTGTGTTGGAATTGGGAATTTGTGGGGCAGAAGTGGATAAGTATTGTTCTAGGAGGGGAAATTTGGGAGGGTGCTAGAAGTGGTGATTAAGTGGGATTTGAGTTGGGAGGGGGGATAGGGGGAAGATGATTTGTGCTAGGAGGGGGTGAATTAGGGAGAACTTTTGCCGAGGGGGATTTGAAGGATTTGGGGGGAGATGTGTACTAGGAGGGGACATTTTAGGGGTAAAGGATTTGTGCTAGGAGGGGCGAATTTTTGGGGGGTTTGGCATTTGATCTGGGGGGGGGATTTGGGAGATGGGGGCAAAGATTTGTGCTGAGAGGGGGGTTTTCAGCAGCACAGCCCCATGCGGAAGATGCGTCTTCATGATGAATGCGATTCATGATGAATTCAATGGAGCTAGTTCTCCCAAATGGCATTATTTGCAAACCATATTTCTATGCAAATTGCCAGTCGGTAGGAGTGGTCTACTACATGGAATGTGAATGGGGGCTGTTTTATGAAGGAAAGACCAAAAGGCCTTTTTTTCATCAAATTAGGGACCATGTGTCGCTTGTTTCAAAGAAGAAAATGGAAACACCAATAAGTAGGCATATGGGACTCCTTTCAAGTATCAAATTCTTTGCTCTTGAGCATGTGCCCACACATGAAAGAGGAGGAGATGTGAACAAAATTCTCCTTCAACGTGAGACCAAATGGATTCATTCCCTGGCTGCCACCATCCATCCGGGTTTGAATTAATCCATAAGCTTTAAGCCTTCTCTATAGGTTAAGCTTAGCCATTATCTATGAGATTAATTTCTCGGTAATTGATTTTGTAAATGTTTTCAAATTACAAGTGTGTTGATAACTGATGTGTAACCTGAATTTTTTTGATTTGAGCACCGTGCCTATTAGGATATACCTCTGTATGTTGAATTTTGCTCATAATAAGGTTAACATTATTAGGCTCAAGAGTCGCTTGTGTAGAAAGTTACCTATGATCTTTCTCATTTTTTATCAAATTTAATATTGGGGATAGAACCTGGATTAGGTGACCATTTTTGTTGTCAGTCCTTTTGGATGCTGTACATCTTTGAATGTCCGGCGTCACTTCCGGTGCTGAACATCCGGCATTTTCTAATGTTTTCATCGTTAACGTCTGACGTCACTTCCGGCACGGTCGTGGGCATGCTCACTGGCTCTAACAGGCATCCGCCCCTTTGTACGGTGCCAATTTGGTGCCATTGAAGGTGGAGGGGGATGTTGAAGGATGCCTAGTCACAAACAGCATTTATGTTCCAGCATAGGAGGGGGAGAGGATATCTTGGTGACCCTTTTACGGCAGGTAATTGAGCAACTTTGTGGGCAATATTCATCTCTGTTTATTCCTTGGTTCATAAGGATATCTACATTAATGTGGCTATTTGTTTTAGATTCCAAAGGCGGCTTTCGAGGAATTGGAGCTTTACTGTTTACACGCTCTTTTTCCCCTCCCCTACCCTTTGTGATTTCTTCATTCAGACAAAAAACATAAAAGAAAGGGCGCACCGGCCTTGTGCATTATCCTTAAAAAAGTTTATCAAAAAAGAACACATAAAAACTACTACTCACAAGGATAGATGAAAATCATGCATAAATGATCTACGGTTAATAGTGATAGGTCCACTGATGGCAGTCTCCAAACCTATGGAGAAGACGTGCAGACCGCTGCTGGCTGATGCGTTTCGAAGGTAGTACCTTCTTCCTGAGAGCCTAACAGTGTTCATCTCTTACGGCTACTTAAATACATGTGCTCGTCAAGAAAGCACAAATCAGACTGACTCAAATGCCACTCCCATGTAGATGGGCGGTCTAGAGGCGGACCCTGACACAGCACCATAGGAACCATTTGTGTACACATATACAAACACAACAACATGTAGGGAGCACAAGTGCACAAAAAAATTATGATGAGTGTGACGTAGATGTCTAAAAGGGGGGGGAGGGTCGCGCCACTGGACGTGACTGGCCAACAGGTCCAATAATGATAGCAGGGGTCAATGTGCGCATAAGTTGTAGTGTGACACATCAGACAGCCGGGCAAGCTCAAATCTTAAGAACCCAATAGATGCGGCAACTTGCATAAACAAAAATAACTACCAAATCATATGTACCAGTATGCACTCTAGCCAGCATGTAAAAGGATATCGGAAGGGACAATAAAGTACCTGATCAGCAGGATCCATCTACACTTGTCATCTAAGGGGATGACAAGTGTAGATGGGTCCTGCTGATCAGGTACTTTATTGTCCCTTCCGATACCTGATATCCCCCCTTTTAGACATCTACGTCCCACTCATCATCATTTTTTTGTGCACTTGTGCTCCCTACATGTTGTTGTGTTTGTATATGTGTACACAAATGGTTCCTATGGTGCCGTGTCAGGGTCCGCCTCTAGACCGCCCATCTACACGGGAGTGGCATTTGAGTCAGTCTGATTTGTGCTTTCTTGACGAGCACATGTATTTAAGTAGCCGTAAGAGATGAACACTGTTAGGCTCTGAGGAAGAAGGTACTACCTTCGAAACATGTCAGCCAGCAGCGGTCTGCACGTCTTCTCCATAGGTTTGGAGATTGCCATCGGTGGACCTATCACCATTAACCGTAGATCATTTATGCGTGATTTTCATCTATCCTTGTGAGTAGTAGTTTTTACGTGTTCTTTTTTAATAAACTTTTTTAAGGATAATGCACAAGGCCGGTGCGCCCTTTCTTTTCTGTTTTTTGTCTGATTGCTAGGATATCCCATCCTTGAGGGCAGTAAGGCCAAAAGCTACCGCCCACCCTAAACTTTGAACTGTCGGGCTTACACATTTATGCGCAAGAGTTTTCGTTTTGTTGTATTGATTTCTTCATTCACCTGAGATGGAAATATAAACTGAGATACTGGGAATTATAATATATCCTTATACTATATACTTATCCTTATACTATATACTTATACTATATCTTGCCTACCTAAGGTGCTAGCCTTGGGTAGGTAACTCTGCCATATTGTTGTTAATTGCTTGATCTGTATCCTATTGATATTGTTTATCCATTATCTTGCCCATAGATGGATCATTAATTGCCAACTATTCATATACCGTATATATATATATATATATATATATATATATATATATATATATATATATATATATGGTTACACCAATTAATCCAAATTGGTTCACCCCTATGTCTCTGGAGCCTTTGTAATCCTTTTAGACTTACTTATTGAACATACAGATAATTAATTGACCCAGGTTTGCTGTTCGATCTCTTTGCCTAATCCAGGAACCTAAATTTTTTATGTATTTTTACATTTTATATCTTTGTTGTATGTAAAAATTGTCGTGTTTTCTGCAAAATCTTTTTTATTTTTTGATTCTCTAGTGATCATATGTACAGTGCCTGATAATAAATCTCCTGAAGAAGGCAATGGTTTTGCGAAACATGTAGAGATCTAATTAGTCTGCACCTGCCTCTGTATTGTATGATCATATCGGACATGTTTTCTATGTCTTTAAATGTTTTTAATGTTTTTCAAATAAAAATGTATTTCGTGATTATTTTATCTGTTGTAAAATTTACTACAAATTACTGACATTGTATTGGCCCTTGGTGGCCATTTTACACACTTTAAAGACTGAATGAAATGTTTATTGTAAATAAAATTATGAAAATTATTTAAACTATACCTAGTCAGTGTCTTAGATGTGTGAGGGCACCCTGAAAGTCTAATTTATTTTGGTGTTTGATTTGTAATGTTGTGAGGGATGTTGGTGTCAGATTGTACAATTCCAGCAATTTGGGGTAGGCTTTAGACAGTTGTCACCAGAAAGGATGTTCCTGTTGAAAGATTTTCCCCTCACCTTCTATGCCAATTACAAATATAAAATATTGTATTTCATATCATTTTCAATCCCTGAGATAATAGTCGACAAGACAAATAGAAAGGCTGTATTTAGGAGCTCCTTTGAACATACTGCCTTTGGGGCGCTCATACCCTGATCTAAATATTGGATCGTAACACAATCTGTTACCGAATTGTCCAGATTTAGGATCTTTACGTGTGTGTGTATCTAGGCCGATAACCGAGTACCCCTGTTTCAAAACTCAAAGGTTATCTTCTTGGCCAGATGGCCCTTGTGTGTATTGTGTATTTGATTACTTCCTAGTTGAGTTGAGAATTGGACTATACTACAATAGCTACTGGTGCTGTTCGGTTTTTTACCAATGTATTATGTCAGCTGTCTTGTATCTTGTTACAAGAGAAGCTGGACCTGCACTGCTGGGACACAGAAAGCAATGAATACCTGATATGAATTTTAACACTGGTACACCGTCATGGTGTTCCATACTTTTTATGGAAGCTACAGTATATCGTACAGAAGAGTTGTGTTAGAGTACCATAATTCATCCTGGGATTACACCCCTATAAATGTTTGTTCACTGATGCTTGTATTGACTTGTGTGCCGCGGATCATACTGCCACAGCTCCTGAAGATGATGCCCCCCAATGGACCTTCAGCTCTCGGTACGATATTTTGACCTTATACTTGCTCTGTAAGTAAAAATGGGGGAGCTTTCCATTTTCCCTCCCTCCTCTATCTCCCCCTTCCCCCTCTCTCCTTGGCCAACTATTAGACTACATTGACAATTATATATCCCTTTGTAGATATGTTATATGCACTTCACATCTGCTCCTGATGAGTGGATAAATCCAGAAAACATGTAGAGCACTTTTGGATGCTTCGTCATTACAATCATGTGCCAATAATCAGATTACTCATATGAATTCTTTGCAATTATGATCCATCTCTACGGTGATAGTTTTATATTAGACTAGAGAGGCCTGCAATTAACAACATTATTATGTACAATTGTGTCATGCTATGATGGAACATGTGGATATTTATAAATTATTAATGTGCTACCAATGAGCATTACTATATATTACTGTAATATGTCATGGTGTAACATGTGTACATAGATGAATTAATAAAATTTATACTATTTATTGGTATTATATCATGATTGAACATGTATACATATATGAATTAATAAATGTGATTTTATATATTTATCAATTTTACCAGATTGTAGCCACATGTTTCATATAAAGTCCCAATTCCCGCTTTTTTAAATTATCTAGTATTAGGGATGGAGGTATATGACCCTACCCCATCATTGACTCATTTAAAGTCCCAATAAATTCCCCCTTTTTCTATCATCCTGGTAAAAGTTCAATTTTCGTTAGGCTATTAGCTGCACGTCATGCAGTTCTCATATTTCAGCTATATTAAATTTGATTGAATAATATCCCCAGAGACCCCCCCAAAGAACAGTTTGTTTTTTTGCCTTTCATTTTTTTTAATTTACATTATGAAGCTATTTATTTTAGTGAATGCTTGACTAATGTTCCACCCAATGTCATGCAATTTTTCAGAATGTATTACCTTGTTGATTATAAACAACTTCATAATTTGTATTCACTACATCAATGTGAAAAATCCTGAATAGAAATCTATGCCAATCAAGCTAAGTGCATAAATCCTGAAAAGTTTCTATAGACTTGGTTTACAAGCAGTGCGGCTATTTAGTATCCTATGTGAGATTTTAAGTATACTAATTATAAGTTATATAAGATTACAAAGCAAAATACAGATTGGTTTTATACTTCAATGTAAATTTGGTAAATTACCAACCTTATTATATCCTAACACTTAGTTCATATGCATGACTTACCTGATGTGTTGTGTTTGAGCCATTTTTAATCAGTCCAGGGCCGTTTCTTCTCCCATGGGACTATAAACACAAAATTGGCAGTGTGCATTCAACTGTGACCATCAGGCCAAGCTAAAGATGATGGGAAGATTGTGTTGTATTTATTGGATTATACAGTTGATGAAAGTGTGTTGGTTTAGATTTGATAAGCAGTCTCTTTGAGATTGCCGCCACTCAGTCTGAAAAAACGCAAAGCATATCTCTCCAGACGCCACACAGCCTAAAAATACTTTGTGGCTGTAGTTATCTTCAGAAGCATTTGCAGAAACCAAATTTAGCGACTGCAGACGCTGTCTTACCTTCAGAATGTAATGTTATTCATAACTACAAATTGGTAGTAATGTATTCCTAGCAATAACAACTACTGGTAAATGATGCCTGTTCATATTTCTTTCATAAAAGAAACCAGAAAAATATAATTCTATTTTCAGTACATTGATATTTTTATTCAGGGTTTACTCTCTACAAAGGTATTGGAAGTAAATTTAACGTCATCCTTTTTTTACATACAAGCCCTTTACAGAAATACTCAAAGACATCAATATGTTTTAGATTGTCACTGCCTACATTACATAGAAGAACACGTCTTATAAATGCATCATATCATATTGAATATTAGCCACAAAGTATTTCTGTGGATGTCTCCCTGTTACTTTTTTATTTCTTTTGGCAAATGTGCAAAATAAAATACTGTATATGGGTGCCATCTATAGTCCAGAATAAAAGAAAATAATAGGGTTTCCCATTGCAACCAAATAATTGCAGATTTTTTTTCTATTGTATGTTAATAAATATGAAAGCATATACTTGGCCTACCTTGGGCAGCACAGCTATTTTTCTTATGCAAATCTTCACAAATGTCCCATGGTGTATCTTAGGTCCAGCTTCTATCAAATCATTTTATTCTGATAAAGAGGAAACAGGGTATACTGCTTGCTTCAGAGTTCTTGTTTCTAATAATACATCAGAGCATACCCTAATGATTTGACACTCCAAATAATTGGTTTATTAAAGGCAAATACTGTAGACTGTTCAATTCATAAGGGAATTTGCACTTTACAGGGAATTTTCCCCCAGCGCTTAGTGAGTGACTTTCTGCTGACTTCCATCATCCAATCATGTGCAAGAAAAAAATACTGTCTTTTTCTTGCACATGGTAGGGTGCTCTTTGCAAAGTGAATTTTCCCACATTAACACAACTTAAGGGGAAACTCCCTTGCAAAGTGAACAGCCTATTTGCCTATAGTAAATCAATCCCTATGTCTTCAATACACTGACAAAACTGAAGATGAGTTTGCACTTTACCCATCTATGGAAAAGTAACAGGTATGTTTTTTAGCACAACCTCCCCTGATAATACCTTCCCTGTACTTGCCCTGCTGCCCAGTTTATCCACCAAATGTCCATGAATCACCTAGAGATTCAAGATTCAATTCTCTTCTTCAGTTCTCCAATGCGAGTCTGGGTGCGTGTAAGGAGGCCTCTTTTCTACGACTACAGTACAGGCACGTACTGGCCATCTGGACTACCAGGAGATTCCCGGTGGGCCTATGGCTCAGTGGGCCAGTTTCATTGACAGCCAGTGGCGTTGCTAGGGGGTGGCTTTTGGGGCTATAGCCCCGAGTCCCAAGGGTCCCCAACCACAAGGCCATGGCCCCGTACTGCAGCCGTGTGGAGGGCAGCACAGGAGAGCCAGAGAGCGGGCAGGCAGCATGGGAGACCTGGGCAGGCAAGAAAGCAGAGAGATGACATCATCTCTCACCGCCAACCCTGCATCACCGCTGTTCTGCACTCAATAAACAGCCACGGGCAGCAGAGAGATTACATCATCTCTCACTGCCTGCCCTCTCTCTGGTGACCCTAATGTAAGGAGCGGCTCTCTGGGGACTCTGAGGTAAGGAGGGGCTCTCTGGGGACCCTGATGTAAGTGGGGGGACTCTCTGGGGACCCTGATGTAAGTGGGGGGCTCTCTGGGGACCCTGATGTAAGGGGGAGGCTCTCTGGGACCCTGATGTAAGGGGGTCTATCTGGGGACCCTGATGTAAGGGGGGACTCCCTGGGGACCCTGATGTAAGGGGGAGGCTCTCTGGGGACCCTGATGTAAGGGGGGCTCTCTGGGGACCCTGGTGTAAGGCAGAGGCTCTATGGGGACTCTGTTGTAAGGGGTGGGCTCTCTGGGGACCCTGATGTAAGCTGGAGGCTCTCTGGGGACCCTGATGTAAGGGGGGGCTCTCTGGGGACCCTGATGTAAGGGGGGCTCTCTGGGGACCCTGATGTAAGGGGGAGGCTCTCCGGGTACCCTGATGTAAGAGGGGCTCTCTGGGGACCCTGATGTAAGGGGGGCTCTCTGGGGACCCAGGATGTAAGGGGGAGGCTCTCTGGGGACCCTGATGTAAGGGGGGGCTCTCTGTGGACCCTGGTGTAAGGCAGAGGCTCTATGGGGACTCTGTTGTAAGGGGTGGGCTCTCTGGGGACCCTGATGTAAGTGGGAGGCACTCTGGAGACCCTGATGTAAGAGGGGGGGCTCTCTGGGGACCCTTACATAAGTGGGGGTCTCTCTGGGGACCCTGATGCAAGGCTGAGGCTCTCTGGGGACTCTGATGTAAGGGGGGCTCTCTGGGGACTCTGATAAAAGGGGTCTCTCTGGGGACTCTGATGTAAAGGGGGCTCTCTGGGGACCCTGATGTAAGTAGGGGCTCTCTGGGGACCCTGATGTAAGGGGCAGGATCTCTGGGGATGCTGATGTAAGTGGGGGGCTCTCTGGGGACCCTGATGTAAGTGGGGGGCTCTCTGGGGACCCTGATGCAAGGCAAGGGCTCTCTGATGTAGGGGGGACTCTCTGGGGACCCTGATGTAAGGAGGTGCTCTCTGGGGACCCTAATGTAATGGGGAGGCTCTCTTGGGACCCTGATGTAATGGAGAGCTCGCTGGGGACTCTGATGTAAGGGCGGCTCTCTGGGGACCCTGAGGTAAAGGGGGGGCTCTCTATGGACCCTGATGTAAGGGGGGCTCTCTACAGATTCTGGTGTAAGGGGGAGGCTTTTTTTGCGCAATTGCGTATAGTTTATATACTGTTTTTGTGCATGTTTGCACAAAACCGGTCTGGATGAAGTCCAGGGCAAAATTTGTGTCCCAGTCGACCCCTGCTACAGTGTATAGTTGGAGCTCTGCCTAGTGACTGGAGCAAATGTTCTTCCAATCTAGAAAAAGGACACAATGGTTGCTGGGTGGAGGACCTCTTCAGAAAGAATACCTGTTCTATGAAGCATAGGGACAATTAGGACAGCCTTGTGAGCAGAGTTGTTTTCCTGGAGGGAACACAGACCAGACTGAAAAAACTTTACCCAACTGGTCTGTAACTGAGGGTCAGTGCTCATGGCTGGAGTGTGTGCTTCCAAGGCATCAATCCATAAAATAAATTAGCCGGCAACCCAGTGAATCCAAGTTCCAAATTCTTTATTAGGCTACATTAAAAGCAGCACAATATAGCTAACATGGTTCGGCCATGGCAACCTTCTTCAAAGCATGCTTTCAACTTACCAACCAGCCTGCAACCAACCAAATTGTCCTGTCTAATGCCCCGTACACACGGTCGGATTTTCCGATGGAAAATGTCCGATCGGAGCGTGTTGTCGGAAATTCCGACCGTGTGTGGGCTCCATCGGACATTTTCCATCGGATTTTCCGACACACAAAGTTGGAGAGCAGGAGATAAAATTTTCCGACAACAAAATCCGTTGTCGGAAATTCCGATCGTGTGTACACAAATCCGACGGACAAAGTGCCACGCATGCTCAGAATAAATAAAGAGATGAAAGCTATTGGCCACTGCCCCGTTTATAGTCCCGACGTACATGTTTTACGTCACCGCGTTTAGAACGATCGGATTTTCCGACAACTTTGTGTGACCGTGTGTATGCAAGACAAGTTTGAGCCAACATCTGTCGGAAAAAATCCTAGGATTTTGTTGTCGGAATGTCCGAACAAAGTCCGACCGTGTGTACGCCCTATAACAGTATGCGTTAAAATCAGGGGTTTATTTTGCCACTTCATGGTACCCCTGTATTATCTGCAGTTCTAACTCTAAATTTTGAGAGCTTCCACTGTGGAAGAACATGCATTATATTGGGTAGGCAGAGGGCAGGTGAGTCTGGAGGGAGCCCACCCCTCCTAGAGGCATACAGTATAACAATATATACTGTATATAGTGTTTGTGTAGCTGTGCTAATTCTGGATATTGGTGTCATCCCGTCTGTTAAGTCTGCCTGGAGTTCATGAATTACACAAATGTTAGAACACATTTATACACATTTTGATATCTACACAGTGAAGATATTTGTATTGCAACTGTGTTTGGTTAGATATTGGCTTTAATACTGTTTTTTCCTCTACAGAGTTTAAAGAGAGCTGTGATCACCAATTGAAGCTGTTTTTCTTTTTTTATTATATACATACATAAGACAGCAAATGTTGAGCAAGGGTATGTCAGAATTTACTTTGCTAAGTATAAGATAGATGCATAAATGTACTTTTCTTCCATACTTTAAACCAGATTTTATTTTGAAGTGTTAAAACATAAAACACCATTTGGCTACCATATGTATTTTTGGTAGCCAAATAAAATAATACAATAACATATGTGTAGCAACTTTAAGACGTTAAACGCATTTGGCTTTTTACCCATATAAACAGCTATCCCTATTGGTGTTATGCAGTAGCCTCAGATGGGCTTTTAAACCTAATGGATTTCTGACTTTTCTACATTTTATTGCATGATCTAGTCAGGTTGTTTGCGGTGAGAATTATATACCCCTTTCTGGTCTTTCAATCACGATGCTCCATTAGCTCTCTCCTATCAATAATACCAAGTCTGACAGTGGGACAGGATGAAGACCCCCGAAAATTACATTACATGTTTAAGGATGATGGATAACGCTTCAGCATGTCCCTAGGCAGCAAACAGCCTCCTCTTTTCTTCTTATAATGAAAGGAAAGCAGAACATTTCCAGATATCAGGAGCAGCTGGTAAAAATAAAACAAAATCTCCCAAGACTAGCGGTTCCAAGAGGAAAAGGTAGTATTCTTCCTTTGCATCTTTTCCTTTGCATTAATTCAGCATCTCCTGGAATGACGTGGTTTACAAGAGGTGGACTAGAAGCATTTTAGAAAAGCTATTGTAAATGAAAATAATTATATATATATATATATATATATATATATATATAGATAGATAGATATAGATATTATATCTATATCTATCTATATCTATATCGATATAGATATATATATATATTTATATAGACAGTATCTCACAAAAGTGAGTACACCCCTCACATTTTTGTAAATAATTTATTATATCTTTTCATGTGACAACACTGAAGAAATGACACTTTGCTACAATGTAAAGTAGTGAGTGTACAGCTTGTATAACAGTGTAAATTTGCTGTCCCCTTAAAATAACTCAACACACAGCCATTAATGTCTAAACCGCTGGTAACAAAAGTGAGTAACACCCCTAAGTGAAAATATCCAAATTGGGCCCAAAGTGTCAATATTTTGTGTGGCCACCATTATTTTCCAGCACTGCCTTAACCCTCTTGGACATGGAGTTCACCAGAGCTTCATGGGTTGCCACTGAGGTCCTCTTCCACTCCTCCATGACGGCATCACAGAGCTGATGGATGTTAGAGACCTTGCACTCCTGCAACTTCAGTTTGAGGATGCCCCACAGATGCTCAATAGGGCTTAGGTCTGGAAAAATGCTTGGCCAGTCTATCACCTTTACCCTCACCTTCTTTAGCAAGGCAGTGGTCGTCTGAAGGTGTGTTTGGGGTCAATATCATGTTGGAATACTGCCCTGCAGCCCAGTCTCTGAAAGGAGGGGATCATGCTCTGCTTCAGTATGTCACAGTACATGTTGGCATTCATGGTTTTCTCAATGAACTGTAGCTCCCCAGTGTCGGCAGCACTCATGCAACCCCAGACCATGACACTCCCACCACCATGCTTGACTGTAGGCAAGATACACTTGCCTTTGTACTCCTCACCTGGTTGCTGCCACACACGCTTGACATCATCTGAACCAAATAAGTTTACCTTGGTCTCATCAGACCACAGGACATGGTTCCAGTAATCCATGTCCTTAGTCTGCTTCTCTTCAGAAAACTGTTTGCGGGTTTTCTCGTGCATCATCTTTAGAAGAGGCTTCCTTCTGGGACGACAGCCATGCAGACTAATTTGATGCAGTGTGCGGCGTATGGTCTGAGCACTGACAGGCTGACCCCCACCCCTTCAACCTCTGCAGCAATGCTGGCAGCATTCATACGTCTATTTCCCAAAGACAACCTCTGGATATGACGCTGAGCACGTGCACTCAACTTCTTTGGTCGACCATGGCGAGACCTGTTCTGAGTGGAACCTGTCCTGTTAAACTACTGTATGATCTTGGCCACCATGCTGCAGCTCAGTTTCAGGGTCCTGGCAATCTTCTTATAGCCTAGGTCATCTTGATGTAGAGCAACAATTCTTTTTTTCAGACCCTCAGAGAGTTCTTTGCCATGAGGTGCAATGTTGAACTTCCCATGACCAGCATGAGAGAGTGAGAGCAATAACACCAAATTTAACACACCTGCTCCCTATTCACACCTGAGACCTTGTAACACTAACGAGTCACATGACACCGGGGAGGAAAAATGGCTAATTGGGCCCAATTTGGACATTTTCACTTAGGGGTGTACTTACTTCTGTTGCCAGTGGTTTAGACATTAATGGCTGTGTATCTTTAAATTTAAAAATAAAAAAAATAATTACCGTAACTATGATTGTAATTATTAATTATAATTATTAATTATAATTTATTAAAATATACATTCAAAAAATATAAAAATACACTACAAATAATAATATTATAAGTAAGACCTTAAAACTTCCAGCCAAAAATAAAAATTAAAACAAAATGAATAGCCCAGAGTTCCTCCTAACAGTACTTCTTTTCTGTAACAAGTTGTCCTCAGATTGAATGACCACCAGCATTATTTAATACATTCCTTCCTTCCACAGAGAAGGAAAAGCAGCACAGAGATGAGTGCACCTCTCTGTCACTCTGTACTCTGCTGTCATCAGCAGCTCTGCACATGAACTGATTGGATCATTGTGCTGCTTCTTTCTCTAACACTCTTAACTCTGTTGTACAGGGACTGTAGTTAACAGTTAAAGTGTTACATTCACAATATCTGGTCTCCCACAGTACACAGAACATGGAAATGCAATTATTTTAGTAAATATAAACTGCTAAATAAATTTGCTCATCAGCAGACATCTATCAGTGTCTGGTTAAAGCTTGTAGGAGGAGTTTTCATTCTACTCTGACTGTCCTATGAGGTTGCAGGACCCCTGACCCTCTATCTGGACAGTGCTGATTGGTCCTGTGCTGATCACATGCACTTTCTCAAGGAAAAAAAAACTCTCTAGCAATACACGCCAAAATGAGCATGTGCAGAGTGCCCCCCAAGGCTCTGTCTTATCAGGAGATGGATTGGGGACAGTGGAAGAAGGGAGAAGATCAGGGAAGACAGGATCAAACAGGATCAAACAGGATCAAACGGCCTTTTTACACAATGCAGAGGATAAACCCCTTAGGTTCCACATTGAGTATAACAAGCATGCTTTACTGCACATACAGACTGATTTTACTGTTGTGGGTTTAGTAACACTTTAAAGAAACTTTCTTTTTCCTCTGGGATAAAGGTTAAAGCATCCCCTAAATGGTTTGTCCCATCTCTGTAACTGCCACATTTGCTGGACAGCTTGGTCTCTTAAAGGAAGATGAAAAATAACATACTTACCCACTTGGATCACCAGGTAAAAAAAAAAGGAAAAAAGTTAATAAAAATAAAATGAATAAAGCCACCACATCTAAGAATTAGTAAGATGAGCTATAATAGGTGTTTGGTTTAATTAATACTGCTTTAATGTGTACCCAACTCTCATTGACATTTGAATGGGCAATACTCCATGGCATCATTTATACATGTTTTCCAATCCCCCAATGTTAAAAATACAGGGATACAAATTTTGATTTTATTTCATGCTGATCTGCTTACATACTAAAAATAATATTGTGTTAAATAAAGCTGAAACTGTGGTAGACAATTCAGTCATATAATAGTGCCAAATATAATTTAGGCATTAATGGAGAAAAATGACATCCAAAAATTGTAGAAATACCCATAAATCACTTATAAATCACAAAGAGTTCAGAATTGTAAATAATCCAAGAATTACCACAAATTGAATACAAATTACAAAACACAAAATTATTAGCAGAATGAAATGTGTATATTTGGAAGTGTTAAAATGTTATAAAATAAACATAAAATTATTTTGTCTCTCTCTCTCATGATTTAAATTACAAGATGTTCTATATATTCCCCCAACACAGAGTCTCGCTTTTACTGCTGCAATGGGATCCAGTCTATCACAGTGTTCTTATACAGTGTCAAGAAAAAGTATGTGATCCCCTTGGAATTATTTGTGTGTTATCAGCTTAGGCACATTGTATTTGTCTATTATGATCTAGATGGTGCAGTTAACGCTATATGGAAATAAACGACAGAAAAGAAGTTAATTCCAATAGGTTCACATACTTTTTCTTGCCGCTGTCTTCATGCTAGAAAGCAGATCAGGGAATCCTGCATGTGGGGGTGTGATTATGGAAAATTTCATGGCCTCCATCTTCATTAACTTCATCTTCATAATTGAATGGGGAGATGAAGAACCAAGGAAAGCAAAATACTAGCAGCCTATACTTCAGCTTTAAGACAAGTGAGTGGTTTTAACCCTTTGTCATATTACAATAGGCTGGGCGGGAGCCCATATGACATCCCAGGATCGCACCTCACACACTCCCTCCATGCCACACTTGAGCATGATCCATCACCTGCTGTGTCCACCGAACACAGCCGATGATAGATCACTGTACCGGCCCGCTGCCGGTACCATGTGATCTCTGTGGCAAAGAAGACCACATGACAATTGTACACAATGAAAGACTCCGTTTCATGCTTTTCATGCTTTTCATTGTGTACTATTGTGAGGAGCTCTGTGATTGGTCACAGTGATCACATGGTACAGGCAAAGCCAATCACAGCCCATCTGTACCCTGTGATTAGCTGTGGCAAATCACAGCCAATCACAATAGCAAACACTGAAAGAATCATTTTCAAGGTCCTATCACACATTTTCCGTCGGAGAATCCGACCGTGTGTACGGGGCATAACTCTGAATGGTCTAAGGTTATCAGTGGTGTACCCCAAGGTTCAGTGCTGGAACCCTTACTTTAATATCTTTATAAATTATATAGGGTCTGGGATTAAAAGTAACAGTTCCATCTTTGCAGATGACACTAAGCTATGCAGTGGAATAACATCCTTACAGGATGCCTCCAATTTACAAGCTGACTTCAATGCACTGTCTAATTGGGCAACTAAGTGGCAAATGAGGCTTAATGTTGATAAATGTTAAGTTATGCCCTTGGGGGCTAAGAATATGCATGCATCATACATACTAGGGGGAGTACAACTGGGGGAATTAATGGTGGAGAAGGATCTGACTTTTTTGGTAGTTTATAGGCTTAATAATAGCATGCAATGCCAAGCTGCAGTCTCCAAAGCGAGCAAAGTCCTTACTTGTATTAAGACAGGTATGGACTCCAGAGAGAGAGAGATGTAATTTTGCCCCTATACAAATCAATAGTAAGACCTCATCTGGAATATGCAGTTCAGTTTTGGGCACCAGTTCACAAAAAGAATATAGGGGAACTGGAGAAAGTGCAGAGAAGGGCAACTAAACTGATAAGAGGCATGGAGGAGCTCAGCTATGAAGAAAGATTAGAGGAACTGAATTTATTCACTCTTGAGAAGAGGAGATTAAGGGGTGATATGATCAACATATACAAATACATAAGTGGTCCATATAGTGAACTTGGTGTTATTCACTTTAAGGTCATCACAGAGGACAAGGGGGCAATCTTTACTTTTTAGGGTAAAAGAGATTTCATCTCCAAATACGGAAAGGTTTTTTCACAGTAAGAGCTGTGAAAATGTGGAACAGACTCCCTTTAGAGGTGGTTCTGGCCAGCTCAGCAGATTACTTTAAAAAAGGCCTGGATTCTTTCATAAATGTACATAATATAACTGGGTACTAACATTTATAAGTAAAGTTTATCCAGGAAAAATCCTCTCCGGGGATTAGGAAGGAATTTGTCCCCCTGCTGTAGAAAATTGGATCATGCTTTGCTGGGGTTTTTCGCCTTCCCCTGGATCAACTGTGGGTATAGGATTGAGTATACGGGATTATATATATATATATATATATATATATATATATATATATATATATATATATATATATATTTTTTTTTTTTTTTTTTGGTTGAACTGGATGGACTTGTGTCCTTTTTTAACCTGACTAACTATATCACTATAACTATATCACTAATATGCTGTACTGCACTGGTGACAGTATGTAAACATTTTTTTTTTTAATTGTGAGAAAAACATTATTTTTTAATTTCTTAATTTTCCAAAAAATGTTGTAAAAAATGACAACTTCAAAGATCACCCCATGCCTCTTACTAAATACCTTGGACTATCTGCTTTCTAAAAAGGGTCACTTGGGGGATATTCATTCTGTCCTGGCATTTTTGGGCCTCAAGAAATGAGATAGACCTTCAGTACATCAGGATTGATCGATTTTCAGATATACTGTATATACCATAGTTTGTGAACGCCATAACTTTCCTACAGACTAAATGATATACACTGATTTTGATTATTTTCACCAATGAAATGTGGCAGTATACATTTTAGCCTACATCTTTGAAGAAAGATTATTTATTTGCATGTTATAACAGAAACAAAGAAAAACAGGGCTTTTTTCCCCCTTTATTAAGCAAAAAATTAAAAAACAGCGGTGATTAAATACCACAGAAAGAAATCTCTATTTATGTGAAAAAAAAATGATAAAAATTACATATGGGTACGGTGTTGCATGACCGCGCAATTGTCATTCAAATTGCGATGGTGATAAAAGCTGAAAATTGGCCTAGGCAGGGAGGGGGTAAAAGTGTCTGGTAGCGAAGCGGTTCAAAAAGCTTAAACAAAGCTACACAATTTAATTATTTAACTGCTTTATTAAGCCTATTGTGTTTTCTAATCTAAGAATGGTTTGCCTTTTTTCTTTTTAATTTAGTTAAGCATTTTGAACTTATAACAAATATACAAAAAAGCTTTTTGAAAAGTACAATAATAATTATCCAATAAAGTAAATTCATGTTTGGAGGTTACATGAAAAAAATAGTAAGCATAAATGATTGTCAACAACATACAGCATAATCCTAATATTTCAAAAGCCTAAAGCATGATTCACAAAAATTGAATTCTTTTGGTTATTTTAAAATAACTCTTAATAAAAAACATTATTCAATGAAAAATGGTGCTTGAAATGTAATTATCTAAAAGTCATTTCTAAGGTTATTTTGAGGTAAAATATACTGCTTAAAATAAATGTAACTTATGCCTTCTATTTATTTTCTTATGTAATGCTTAATTATACTTTAACTCTTTAACTTTTAATATATAGAATATGCTGACATAATTAAAGAGAATGCGGAGACACGTATGCTATAACCATAATTTTAACAAAATGAATTCAATAAATAAAATGAAAAAGTGCATATAATTACCAATTAAATGTATTAAAAAAAATGTTTCACCTAATGTACCAGCCTTAGATACGGATTATGCAGAAGATTTAAGGATAGGTTGTCATCTTTAGAACGTCTTTCTTTTATAAGACTTATTATGTTGTAAAACACACTTTAAAATTTATGGTTACTCAATATGTGTAGCAGCCCTACATTATAGAGTAAGGTCTTCTGATTATTTTTGTTTTTAAACCAATTATCAGTTAACAGGGTTAACATTTGACAGTGACTTTATATAGTCATCAGAGACCTAATACATAAATATAAAGGCTCCAGACACCATAACTGATGCGACCTATACAATATGCATTAGGCAGCTTACTCTGGTTCAGCGTCTCTATATATCGGTCTGCCTATGCAGCCATCGTGCTTCCAGCAAGTGTAAGTCATCATACAGATGGTGAGATATTTTTTAATGTGACACTGCATTAGTGCTTCTAAGTTATAAGATGTATGACCTTTGAAGGCTAAATGGGTCTACGTTCACATCGGCAAAACATTACAGCCATATGAGACAGTAAATATTCTGTCTGGGAAAATGGTAAATGGGTCATAATGCACATGTCTGGGGCAAATATTTAAAATGACTATATTAGGAAATATATTGGTGTTGTGACATCTACTTTTGCTTCATTTAAAAGGTAACTCGACTTTTGTGAACAAATATAGCAAAGAAAAAAATAATAATATAGCATATACAATTGCTACACAAGACATGTCGTAATTTAAAGTGTTACTAAACCCACAGCAGTAAAATGAGTCTGTATATGCAGTAAAGCATGCTTGTTATACTCAACATGGAATCTAAGGGGTTAATCCTTTGCATTGTGTATAAAAGCTGTTTGATCCTGTCTTCTATGATCCTCCCCTTCTTTCACTGTCTCCAAAAAGTTGGTACACAGAATGGCTACACAAATGTAACTTCCTGTTTATGTGATTGGCTTACCGATTTTCCCAAACGTCTATTCAAATTTTAGGCTAATCCTGCCATAGAAGTGTAAGTTTTGCTGAGATGCTCCCAAAGAGTTAATCACTTCTATATGGATGCGGACACTGCAACTTTCCTAATTAGAACACAGAAAGCGCATCAGCTAATTAATATTAACCCAGTCTGGTGAAGGAAACAGCCATTTCTTCAGAGCAACAAAAGGTAGGAATTTGCTACAACCTATTTTAAAATCCTTGCACTATACATTAATCAACCAGAAGAAATAGTTTTTTTCTCAACAATCGTGGAGTCTATTCTTAATTGTGACTACATACAATGTGAATATAAAAGGGTACTAAGGTTTATTGACAAGATAACCATTTGTGCAGAGTATATTCCCTTTACTCAGGTCTCCTATTACACTCTCTGCTCTATGCTGTGCAATGTGTGATGTCAGACCCCCGCTTCCTGTCTGCTGGAGCTAAGTAATGCTGTGTAAATTCTGTACTTTGAACAGCTATAGAGTAGAGAGGGATACAGATAAACAGGTACAACTTATGTAGGAGGATTTGTTTCATCTCTGTGTATTACCTAAGACCAGTCACGTCACTGGGTATATGTTAATTTTCAACTGTAGTGATGAGAAAATTTGAAGGAGCAGGATGAAAACTTTTTCCCAAACGAATGAAATTCTAACTGTGAATGTGGTTTTTGTTTGGGAAAATGAAACCATACATGTGGAATTCTATTAAAATAGCAGGTCTGGATGAAATGTTATGGGCATTCAAATTAAATTAGTTGACTTGAGAAAGAATGTTCTGATGAGCAATTTTTCAAAGGCTTCTCAAAATATAATCATGTATGGCCAGCTTTAGGAAGTGTAGAGTAGTGACTAGGGATGAGCTTTGAGTTCGAGTCAAACTCATGTCACCGTGTGGCCCCGCCCTCCGTTATTTAAGAAGTGTCAGAAGACGAGAAGTGTCACATAGCGGGAGCCTCCCTTCATGGATGTGAAGTGGCCCGAGAACGAAGAAGGGAAGAAGATGCAGCGGAGGAAGATGCCAGACGAGAACACCAGAGCAAGAAGCAGAGGATCGGAGGAAGAACCAGAGGAAGAAGAAGATGGAGGAAGAAGGAAGATAGAAGAAAGAAGATAGAAGAAAGAAGATGGGAAAGAGAAGACTTTAAATAAAGGAATTGTCAAAAACTGTCTCTTGTCATTTTTAACATTTTTGACAGTTTTTTTGTAAAATGGTAGGGGTACAAACCCTTACCATTTCACATGGGGGTCCCCTTGTTAAAGGGAGCTTCCAGATTCCGATAAGCCCCCCGCCCGCAGACCCCCACAACCACCGGGCAAGGGTTGTGGGAATGAGGCCTTTGTCCCCATCAACATGGGGACAAGGTGCTTTGGGGGGACCCCAAAGCACCCTCCCAATGTTGAGTTCATGGGAATGAGGCCCTTGTCCCCATCAACATGGGGACAAGGTGCTTTGGGGGGCTACCACAAAGCACCTTCCCAATGTTGAGGGCATGTGGCCTGGTACGGTTAAGGAGGGGGGGCGCTCTCTCGTCCCCCATTTTCCTGCGGCTTGCCAGGTTCCGCGCTCGGATAAGGGTCTGATATGGTCCTTTTGTTAAAGGGGGCTTCCAGATTCCGATAAGCCCCCCACCCGCAGATCCCCACAACCACCGGGCAAGGGTTGTGGGGATGAGGCCTTTGTCCCCATCAACATGGGGACAAGGTGCTTTGGGGGGACCCCAAAGCACCCTCCCAATGTTGAGTTCATGTGGCCTGGTATGGTTCAGGAGGCCAGGTTGTGGCCTGCCAGGTTGTGTGCGTGGATAAGGGTCTGGTATGGATTTTGAGGGGGACCCCACGCCTTTTTATTTTTTTTTGTAATTTTGGCAAGGGGTTCCCCTTAATATCCATACCAGACCTGAAGGGCCTGGTATGGAATTTAAGGGGACCCCCACGCCATTTTTTTTAAAAATTTTGGTTCGGGGTTCCCCTGTGGGGAATTTCCATGCCATTTTTATCAATGAACTTTTATGTGTATACAATTCATTAGTTTTAAATTACTTTTTTTCCTTTGAAATGTCATTTTGCTGTCAGACTGTTTTAAACACAGGAAACATGCGCCCCTTGACAGGCATACTATAGACACCCCCCAGGTACGAAATTTAAAGGAATATTACACTTTTATTGTTTCACTTTAAGCATTATAAAAATCACTGCCCTTGAAAAAATGGCCGTTTTTAAAACTTTTTTTGCATTGATCCATGTCCCCTGGGGCAGGACCCAGGTCCCCAAACATTTTTATGACAATAACTTGCATACAAGCCTTTAAAATTAGCACTTTTGATTATTCATGTTGGAGTCCCATAGACTTTAACGGTGTTCGCGTGTTCGAACAAATTTTTTGCCTGTTCGCATGTTCTGGTGCGAACCGAACAGGGGGGTGTTCAGCTCATCCCTAGTAGCGACCACTATCAAAAAGATTTCAGTTCATAGATCTGTAGCACCCTCTAGTGTGCTACTAGATTAGTGCAGACAAATTTATGTTTGACTCATGGTTAGCCTGTGAGTCTGAAATTGGGTCAGGGTTTACGGCAATGTCGGGCTGAATGACTCACAGAGACAGGTCTCTGGTACCTCCCTCTGGATCTGGAAGTTTGGAGAAACTTCTAGAAGTTAGTGGACAGAGATCCAGAGGGCTGATCTGCATACTTAAAGGAATTCGGCCAATCCCCAGGCATAAAGTCCTCGCAGGGTGGCTGAGTCAGCCCTTAAATACGGTGGGGCCGGCAGGGTAGTCCGGTCGAAGATGCTGAGGAGTTTATCGGTGTCCAAGGAGGGATCCCCTATGTCTAGGGAGGGCCCTTGCCACTAGGCTGGGATCGGGCTGGCGTAGGAAGATCCATTCAGCATCACAGTTTAAACAGGATTCTTGCCTGAGAGCAGTGGGATCAAGGAGGACAGAGTGAGTACATCAGCATACCCAGGGATTCACAAGGGGAGAGACCACAGCCACATGTAGCAAGCTTTTGAAGGACGGTGCTGTGCTTAACTTATTTAATCCTTGTCCTGGGAGATCTTACTTTCCAAAGAGGCTGAGAGCTGCTGGTCCATAAGGGACTTTGCTACTGATCCAAGAGACTGAGTGTTTCTAGCAAGGAGAGCAGGCTAGGATCTTTTCTCTGTACATAAGAAGGAGGTTATCCTCATCTGTTGTTTTTCCAGTCAATTTGGGCATCCCATAACCATAATCCCTTATCAGGGAAGAATTATGAGAGGATTTGGCAAATGTGGCAACATCCAATATGGTCTTGCTAATGCGCGCATGCATATTAGCGAACGGCATGCTATGGCGTATCCACTGGCCTATATAAGGACAGCAGCTCCTCTCACAAATTGCTGGATTCTCATCACCCTTCCTGTGTTCCTGAGCCCTTGTGCATTTACCCTTGAATATCCTGTTGTGACTCGTCTTGCCTCTGACCTGTCCAATCTCCTCTCCTGGGTTTGACCCCTGGCTTGACTGATTGAGCTGCTGTCTCCAGTATATGACCCCGGCTTGCATTACAGACTTTGATATATATTCCTGGCTTGCCTTTCTGTGTATGACCTCGGCTATCCTGTTTTGCTACCTGCCACTGCTCCTGGCGGATCCAGGCCTGGCTTTCACTACTGTCTCCTGTGTGCACTACTGCCAAGTACTACTGAGGTTCTCTAAGAGGCTCCTGCCCAGCTGTGTATTCTGCTGCATCCAGTATACATCAGGTGACCATCGGTCCTACTCTTCAGAACCTATCTGGCAACCTGTGCTTCTTTGGGCACTGCACCTTCTGTACCATCTTCAGGGGTGTATTGCACTTAGCCGAAAGGGTAGCCCTCTCTGCATTTTGGCCTCTGACCAGGTACGTGACATCCCTATAACCCAGGGGCGTTGCTAGGTGGAAAAAAGACCAGGGGCTTCAGCCTGAAGTCCGAGCCTGACACGGGGGGGTGTTGTGTGGCGGGGGTGGGTAAGCTCACCTGCTGATTGCTGTCTATCTGATTGCTGACCACTAAAAACTGACCTACCTGACCCACACTGACCTACCTGACACACACTGACCTACCTGACACACACCGACCTACCTGACACACACTGACCCACACTGACCTACCTGACCCACTCTGATCATTACACTGACCCACGCTGACCTACCTGACCTACCTGACACACACTGACCCACACTGACTTACCTGACCCACACTGATCATTACACTGACCCACACTGACCTACCTGACCTACCTGACACACACTGACCCACACTAACCTACCTGACCATTACACTGACCTACCTGACCCACACTGACCTACCTGGTGCACACTGACCTACCTGACACACACTGACCTACCTGACACACACTGACCTACCTGATGCACACTGACCTACCTGACATACACTGACCATTACACTGACCATTGCACTGACCCACACTGACCTACCTGACACACACTGACCTACCTGACACACACTGACCTACCTGATGTACACTGACCTACCTGACATACACTGACCTACCTGAAGCACACTGACCATTACACTGACCTACCTGACATACACTGACCTACCTGATGCACACTGACCATTACACTGACCCACACTGACCTACCTGACACACACTAACCTACCTGACGCACACTGACTTACCTGACATACACTGACCATTACACTGACCTAGACCCACACTGACCTACCTGACCTACCTGACACACACTGACATGCACTGACCTACGTGACTATTACACGTGACGTCAGACTTCAGGTGACCGTGACCACTGGCTCCCACTGCAGCTCAGCCATAGTGTGCGGCGCCGGCGAACCCATCCCAGTAGACAGAAGGCAGTCAGAGACAGGAGAGGAGAGCTGCCTGCCCAAGCGCCGAGTGGGGATCTTCTCATAGTGATATGGCCTCAATGTAATTCCCGCCTTCTGGAGCCTGCAGCCACTATGATAGACGTCACACGTCCTGCGGTCCCGGCATTGGGCCAGTGGGATGTTCATCATTGGCGCTGCAGGCTCCAGAAGGCGGGACCTGCTATGTCACTCGGCCGTACTCAGAGTCAGATCAGTCCCCGCTCGGGCTCGGGGCTAATAATAGATTTGTGAATGTCCAAGACCCGGGGCTTTTGGGGGGCCCACTCGGGCCTCCAGCCCACCTTAGCCCCCCTCCCGACACCACTGCTATACCCTATCCAAGTTGTTTTCCCCAAAAAAACAAAAACAAGCCTGTCTGGATGCTTGTTGCCTGGCTGTTGATGAACCATTCATCAGCAGCTCCTGCAGGGGTAGTATTACAGATCAGTAATAGATAACTGTTGATCTGTTGCCTAATGGTATTTGTCTTTGGGGGCTATATACAGTAAATGTGACTACACAGATTGCAATTTAATCTCTTTTAGATCAGCCAACAAATATTTAATCTGAAGGTCTACATGAATGGTTATAGATTGTATGGATTGTTTTATTGCAGCAGACCCTCATTCCAAATAGTTTTTGGTAAATCTAAAGAAGATTGCATGGAGAATGTTTCATCTAATTGTAACATAGCCAGGTTCAGCTTTAGTAAAAGCAATGATGTGTAGCAGCCCATGACAGAAAGATTTCAACTTGCTTTATATTGGAGAAGTCAAAAAAAAGGAAAACAGTTTTTTAGGTTGATTTCTATATATTACTGCACTTTAGCTTATATGTAAGACTGTATGAAAAAAACAGTCAAGCACCCATGCCCATGCCAATATTTATAATATCAAAATTATTTGTGCTCAAAAGAGTTTGGTTCCACCTTGAAGGACCACTATTGTGTAGTTTGAAAGCTGTATGAGGTCAATTCTTGTAATGTAATTGTAGTTTGTATTATCATTTATTTATATTTTTACTCCAAATGTACATACAGACTAAGCTATCCAGGAAAAGTGATAAACTTAAAGGTTAACTCCACTTTAGTAGAAAAAAAAGCAAATAAAATAATAATACTAGCATATGCAATTGCGACACAAGCCATATTGTAATTGAATGGTACTGAATGGTATTAAAAATGACCTTTCTTTTTCAATCTGTAGTGCTGTAATTTCTGTAAAATTCAATCCAACATGGGAACCTTAAACCATTCTGCACACAGTTCGTGTACAGAACTTCCCCAGAAAGATCATTTGATTGTGTGATTGGCTGCACGAAGATAAAAATCAGGGGGTTTTTTTAACAGAAAGGAAAAATCAGGTTTTAGGTATCCTCTGCAAGAAAAATTCTTAGGGTTAGTTACCGGTACTTCTAAAGGGATGCTGGCCTAAACTGATGAATAAATTAAATGTTTTTACAGTTTTTTATTGGGTATATTTTATAGCAGAAAATAAAAAAAAATATTTTTTTTTTTCAAAATTGACGGTCTTTTTTTGTTTATAGCGCAAAAAATAAAAAACGCAGAGGTGATCAAATACCACCAAAACAAATGCTCTATTTGTGGGGAAAAAAGGTAATCAATTTTATTTGGTTACAATGTCGCACGACCGTGCAAATGTCAGTTAAAATAACACAGTGCCTAAACATGAAGGGGGGGTCGTAAATCTTCTGGAGCTGAAGAGGTTAAGGACAAATTGCAATGCTGTGTTGGGGTGCAGCAATAATTATAAAAAAAACAATTAAATCTGCTTGGTCCAGCAAAAAATGTGAAGGTTTGTGAAAGAAAAGGGAATATCATATACGGAATATTTTCATTCTCTGATTACATGAATGGATATTGTACAGTCAGAACGAGGGTTCTAGCCTTCTGGAGATTTTCCCACACTTTCTGTCTGATAAAACTGTTGTCACCTTGACAGTAAGTAGGGGATCCACTGATAGCAGTAAAGTTTGACAAGATCTGCTGGTGGTCCCGAGGCCGGGAGAGCTACTGATGATCTTGAGGGTCATAAAGCTTATGGCTGTATCTCCATATTATAAAATATTGATGCAGCGCCTGTGTTGGATTCTATCCAAGCCTATTCTATTGGAACTGTATCGATCTTTTAAAACATGGAGATCCAACCTGTTTACACCCCTTTTCTGGCCTGCTGGGCTATATACTCAGATAAGGGTCTGATATGGGTTTTGGGGGGGACCCCACGGCATTTTTTTTTTTTTATCCACTTCAGCCCCTTCATGACCAGGCCATTTTTTGCGATACGGCATTGCGTTACTTTAACTGACTATTGCGCGGATGTGCGACGCTGTACCCAAATAAAATTGATGTCCTTCTTTTTCCCACAAATAGAGTTTTCTTTTGGTGGTATTTGATTCGGCTAGAAACGAAAAAAGACCTACATTTAAAAAAAAAAAAACTAGTGCTATTACCGATTAAAATGTTCACGTTTGATTAATCGATTTTTTTTAAAATCGATTAATTGACTAATTTCAATTAATTATAACGAATATACAGATCCACCTACTTTTAGCTGACGTCATGCGTAGCTCCTCCCCCGTACGCGTTACGTTGAATCAGAACTTCCTCAGAACTTCCTCAGCGGGGTGGGGCTACGGCGTCACCCTACAGTCTATTTAAATAGCACCATTGTGCATCAGAGGGACAGATGGAGAGCCAGAGACATCCATCACCTGCTGAGACAGCAAAGTGTCAGCTCTTTGGAAAAAAATGTGCCCTCATCATAAATGTTTCTTGACTGCTGGATAACCAATCAATGTCAGTTCATCGTCAAACTGACTTACAGGAAAGCCCTCAGATATGCTGATTTTCATAGCCAAGTCCAGGATTTATATAGATGTTTATCTGAATACTTTTACCAGTGAGATCAATCAAATCGTTAGGATCTGTCTTCCTCAATTTATGATTTCACGGACATCGACGTCACCGGACTCCTCCCCCCTTCCCTTCGTTAGCAGACGGAGGCACTTGGTAAAGGGGGGAGGAGTCCGGTGACGTAGATGTCCGTGACGTCACCGGATCTCTGACGGAACTCCCTGAAGACCCGGAAGCCGACGGAGAGGTGTGTACCGATCAAAAGAATTTTGATCGATCAAAAAAAATTACTATTAATCGAGGAATTAATCTTTAATTTTCCCAGCCCTAAAAAAATATGCTTTTTAAAATGTTATTTTACTGAAAGAGTAGTTGTTGCTTGGAATAAACTTACAGCAGAGTTAGTGAGCTAGTCAACAGTAAATGGCTTCAAACATGCTTGGGACAAACAGATCTATACTCAGACAAAAAAGTTAACAAACCCCCTAGATCACCAGGTGAAAATGAGGAGAAAAACAACTTAAAAAAATAAAACTAATGCAGCCACCACATTTAAAGCAAAACTAAACTCTTTCAATCAGCATTAACTATTGTTAATCCTTATGCTGCTAACATTAATAAATAGATAGGAAGGTAAACTATATTTACTTGTTTTAAACTTTTTTTTTTTTACATTTCTTCAGTTGCTTCCTGGTTTCTGGCCTAGGCCAAATAATGTCATACATCTCAGAAGTCTTCATGGCATACCTCCCAACTTATTGAGATGGGAATAAGGGACACCTATCAGCAAAAGTATTCAGGCATAGGACACACCCACTGCCACGCCCCCTTAAAGGAGAATTGTACAAAAAAACAAGATTGGTTAAACCCACAAGTGTTTTTTTACCACTACTATTCCTTTATATTGGCTTTTGAAATTTACAAATGCAGCAATTTAGAAATTGGATGAAAGGTTTAGCACTGGGAAACACTTTTTGATAGATCAAAAAGTGCATTTTATATACAACTATATAGATCAGACCAAAATGAGGGATAAATGAGGAGGAATGAGGGACAGAGGGACATTGCTCCAAATCAGGGACAGTCCCTCGAAATCTGGGAGTTGGGAGCTATGTCATGGGCACTTTTTTCTTTCACCTGGAGGAGGGGCTTTCACAGCTAAGCACACCCTCCTCCCTGTGTGCCTGAGCTAAGGGCAGATGGATTCCAGGAAGTAAATGCTACATGAATCATCTGCCCTTACTCAAGATGGCCATGACTAGAAGTGCTAGAGAGGTGTTTTTCAAAGTGGTTTCACACCAGATTCTTTTTTTGCTCACAAAAGAACACAGGTTTGTATAGAAACTAATCATAATTGTATGTAATTTTATTTTACATGCTGCATTGAAAATGACTGATGGTAATTGTTTGACTGCTATGGGCTATATAGATTTTTCATTCAGACTTGAAGATGTTTAAAGTCTGAACTACAGTACAATCTAAAAGTTGTGCTTATTCACATTCCCATTTATTGATAATACAGGTGTGTATGGGTACATCACAGACTCTTTAAAATGTTAAAAGCAGCTCTCACTGTGATACTTACAGTGCCTTGAAAAAGTATTCATACCCCTTGACATTTTCCACATTTTGTCATGTTACAACCAAAAATATAAATGTATTTTATTGGGATTTTATATGATAGACCAACACAAAGTGGCACATAATTGTGAAGTGGAAGAAAAATGGTAAATGGCTTTCAACATTTTTTAAAAGTAAATATCTGAAAAGTGTGGCGTGCATTTGTATTCTGCCTCCTTTACTCTGATACCCCTAACTAAACTCTAGTGGAACCAATTGCCTTCAGAAGTCACCTAATTAGAGTCCACCTGTGTGTAATTTAATCTCAGTATAAATACGGCTGTTCTGTGAAGCCCTCAGAGGTTTGTTAGAGAACCTTAGTAAACAAACAGCATCATGAAGGTAAAGGAACACACCAGACAGGTCAGGGATAAAGTTGTGGAGAAGTTTAAATCTTTAAATGCCAGAGCTGTTTTTGCATTTTTTTGCACACATGTTTAACCGCTTGCCAACCAGCCGCCGTCATCATACGGCGGCTGGTCGGCACGTTCCCACGAGCCATCGTAGCTGTACGTCGGTCCTTTAAGTGGGGATAGCGGGCGTGCACTGTGGGGGTGCCGATGCGCGTGGCCGACGGTTGCGATGACCACTGGCCACACGCGATCGTGGGCACGAGAGCCACGTGTGTGGACGTGTGTGTGAACACACAAATCTCTGTTCTGTGAGGTGAGGAAAGACAGATCGTCTGCTCCTACTAGCTAGGAACAACAATCTGTCATCTCCCCTAGTCAGTTCCATCTCCCAACATTTAGAACATACACTGAGGGAACACACATTTAACTCCTTGATCGCCCCCTAGTGTTAACCCCTGCCCTGCCTTTTTATAGCACTGATTGCTGTATAAATGTCAGTGGTCCCAAAAATGTGTTATAAGTGTCCGATCTGTCCTCCATAGTGTTACAGTCCTGATAAAAATCGCAGATCACCCCCATTAATAGTAAAAAAAATAATAATAATAGAAATGCCAAAAAAATGACATGAATCTTTCCTATAGTTTGTAGACACTATAACTTTTGCGCAAACCAATCAATACACGCTTATTGCGATTTTTATTACCAAAAATATGTAGAAGAATACATATCAGCCTAAACTGGGGAAAAAATTAGCTTTCTTTAAAAAAATTGTGGATATTTATAATGCCAAAAAGTACAAAATATTGTGTTTTTTTTTTTAAATTGTCACTCTTTTTTTGTTTATAGCGCAAAAAATAAAAACCGCAGAGATGATCAAATACACCCAAAAGAAAGCTCTATTTGTGGGAAAAAAAGGACGTCAATTTTGTTTGTAATAAACTTTGTTGCAGATTCCTACCTTTGTTATTCTGAAGAAATCACTGTGTGTTTGTCTGTATCCACGTGGGAAAGTGAATCTAATGGGAGTGGTTTAATTAATTAATTATCAATCAGCTGTGCACCTGCAGGGCTCTAATGAGGAAAGCTGCTGGGCCTGCATCCCTTTAGATGTGATTTCCTATTGGAAGTATCTCATCAAAAATAAAAATTGTGGTGCAAGGGATGCCTGAAATCTGACTTGTATCTTAGTGCAGACTTCTGGGGTAATTGTTAGTAACATTCAATGACAATATGACTTGTGTTGCAATTGTATTTGCTATATTATTTTTTCTTGATTTGCTATATTTTTTCTCTACCAAAGTTGAGTTACCTTTTAAAGGAGCGGTTCTAATCCTGTGGGTTGCGACCCCATTGGGGGTCGAAAGCCGATTTGCCAGGGGTCACGAATCCCGATCCGATCAGTCCGATCCGCAGACCCGACTCCCAAAAGGGACGTCATCGACCAGTGAGACGTCACTTCTGGGAGAGGAGAGGCCGCGCCGGGGTAACTAGTACGGTAAGTAAGCTTTTATGATTTGCATATAAACAGCTTGTTGATCAGACTCACACTGTCTGGGAACTTGGTTTGGTCGGCTGTGATGTAAATTTATTTACCGAGCTATATGGCTGAGCACATGGATTTTTGAGAAGGAATTTAACTGATGTAATTCTGTCTGTAAATGTGTAAGGCAAAAGACGTGGGTGAGATCTTGGGATGGGGGAGTCTTAAGTGTTAATAATATTACATTACATGGACTTGATGCTGGAATGAACAGTAAGGCCCCTTTCACACTGGGGCGGTTTGCAGGCGTTATTGCGCTAAAAATACCGCCTGCAAACCGCCCCTAAACAGCCTCCGCTGTTTGTTCAGTGTGAAAGCCCGAGGGCTTTCACACTGAAGCGGTGCGCTGGCAGGACGGTAAAAAAAGTCCTGCGAGCCCCATCTTTGGAGCGGTGAAGGAGCGGTGTGTTCACCGCTCCTAAACCGCTCCTGCCCATTGAAATCAATGGGACAGCGCGGCTATACCGCGGCTATACCGCGGCAATACCGCGGCTATAGCCTCGCTGTATGAGCGGTTTTAACCCTTTTTCGGCCGCCACCGCCGACGCCCCCACCGCCCCAGTGTGAAAGGGGCCTAAGTAAGGATGGAGTTTGGTCAGAGCCACCATGGATTTGAGGTGGATCTCATGATTTGGCGAACCTCAGAATTTGTGGCCATAAATTTGCACCTGAACCCATAATGCACTGCATCCACGATGGAAGTCTGACACCAGTGGTTGGGTGAGAGCAGGTTGGGGTGGCTCACACCCCTCTCTTTGTTAAAGGTGTTGGTTTGCCTTTCTCCATTCTTTCCATCTCAGCCCTGTTCATCTATTCATGTGATGGGATGTGGATCCTTAACAGATCAGGTTTGGGAGGCTGGCGACTGCTACCGAGGTACACAGAGGCAATATAGCACTGTATCTGAGGATCGTATATCAGGTTACCAAGGCACATTAGGACACCAACCCCATCGATGTTTCCCTGGACACCATTTTACATGAAGAATACTAGGCGATAGCCACTGCAAGATCCCAGATTCACTCATCATCACTATTTACATCACGCTGTTACCTTACAGTGGTAAGCGCTTCTTATTTTTACATAATACGGAGGTATTCACTGAGGAGTCCAGGATGCAGTTTTTCCCTTCTGAGCCCAGAGGAGGTTCAAAAGCGTGTTTAGACTGAGCTTAAGTGCAAAGTCGCACGCTCCAAGGTGAGCGTTCACTACCTAGGGGATCACTGAAGGGAGGACACCTTGGCACATTTGATCACCTACCAAGTTGTTTTGGATTGCGTGGACTACTCATCACAATTATTATGCCACGTACACACGAGCGGACTTCCCTTCGGACTGAAAACCAAAGGACTTTTCAACAGAGTTCCGACGGAGTTCCGACAGAGTTCCGACGAAACGGACTTGCCTACACATGATCACACCAAAGTCAGATCGTTTCGAACATGATGACGTAGGACTGGACTAGACAAGGAAGTTCAATAGCCAGTAGCCAATAGCTGCACTTGTGTCCTTTTTGGTCTGTCGGACTAGCATACAGACGAACGGTTTGTTCGATAGGAATTGAGTCCATCGGAAAGATTTGAAACATGTTCTATTTCTAGGTCCGTCGGAATTTAGACAGAAAAGGTCAGATGAAGCCCACACACGATCGAAATGTCCGACGAAATCGTTCCATCGGACCTTTTCTGCCGGAAAGTCCGCTCGTGTGTACGTGGCATTAGAGGCACAGGAGGACACTTCGTCTGCACATGAGCACTTTGATATTTGATTTATTCACAATATATTTGATGGACTTTTTTACGGCATTTATGAATTTTATTGAGCACTATATATATTTTATTGTGCATCTGAGTTTTTCACTCCCTTGTTATTTACACTGTCACATCACATATTGATCATTGTTGGTGTGTTTTATGCTATTTATATGCATTTGGTATTCATTTATTGGGTGTGTATTGCATATTATTTAGCACAGCACTATTTTTATTAATATATTATTATTATGATTATAGCTGCTGCATTATATATTGATTAATTACCTTTTTTTGTTTTACAGTGATGAGATGTTCATCACATTGATACCGCAGCGTATATATTTTATTCATTTATACTTGCACGATTTGTGAGACGTGTTCAACGCTAGCAGCTTCCCTTCTTTATAAAATAAATAAAAACCGCAAAGGCGATCAAATACCACCAAAAGAAAGCTCTATTTGTGAGGAAAAAAGGACGTCAATTTTGTTTGGGTGCAGCGTCGCATCACTGCGCAATTGTCAGTTAAAACAACGCAGTGCCGAATCGCAAAAAATGGCCCGGTCATTCAGCAGCCAAATCTTCCGGGGCTGAAGTGGTTAATTAGAGGGTCTATTCATTCTGGTAAGACTGCATCTCAACTATGGGTGGTGGTGTCACTGGCTGGAGATTTGTTGGTGACTTGATGCACTCTATCTTTATCTCACTATCCATGAGAAGAACTTGTTACATCATATTTCTATCACATCCTCTATGAAGAGGATTTGTTTCCAATTCTTATGAACTTTCTTTTGAAAATGTCACTATTTACATTTGGTCTTAGATGCACAACGGTGTCATAAACTGTTTATTTAGGTTATTTTTCCTATAATGAAAATTTCAATGTTTTGTTGAATGCATTCTACGGGTTTAAGGATTCGATTATATCGTGGCTTGTATTTGTCTTTCTATGGTCTATCCGAGAAAATATCTCACAGTATAGCCGCCACTTTTTCCGCAATTTTGTTTCACAGTTTTTAAGGTTTTTTAAGGGCAGTTTAAAATTTGATATAAGAAAGCTTTTATCACATACCCTCTGGACAGTTTTTTTTTTTCATCCCTTTTACCCAGAGTGGGTACTTATCCAAACCTATGAGAACTGTCAATGGGGATTCAATACTCGGATAGTTACAAACAATTGAACTGAGAATACCCTTCAACCAGTTCCCGACCGGCCGCCGCAGTTATACTGCGGCAGGATGGCTCCCCTGGGTGAGCCGTCGTAGCTGTACGTCGGCCCTTTAAAGTGGAGTCCCACCCAAAAAAAAAAAAAATGTAATTTATGTGCATAAAAAGAATTTAAAAAAAACATTTGGAGAATTTTTTTTTTACTCACCTCTAAATGCCTGTTGCTAGGGGGTCCCTTCGTAGTCTGCCTCCTTCAGCACCTGGGCTCTTGACGTCACTTCCCTCGGCGCAGGAAGGGAGATCAGCTCTGCCCCCTCCCTCTTGTCACAGCCGGGCGCCCACAGTTACAATGCCGGCACCGCCGAGTGGAGGGGGAGACGAGCGGGGCTTCGATCCCCTGCATCGCTGGACCCTGGGACAGGTAAGTGTCCGATTATTGAAAGTCAGCAGCTGCAGTATTTGTAGCTGCTGACTTTTATTTTTTTTTATTTTTCAAATGAATAACAAATAACGTTTTTTATTAAACATATATTCAGGTAAGTAGAAAAGACAATGACACTGTATTGTACAAAATTCACTGTGCCAGCGACAAAACTGACAAGCAACCAGCATCAATAAACAATTATTCAAGTATATAAGGCTTATATCAGATTCCATATAAAGTTCAATATTCAACAAGTAGGTATCAACATGGACCTTAGCATTGTCTAGTGAGAAAAAATGGAAAAGAGTACAGTAGAGAAAAGAAAGAGAGAGAAGGGAGGGAAGGGAGGGGGAAGCTCAATCATTAACTCAAGGCGGGTCTTCTCGTCTATGCCATTCTTCCCAGACCTTATCATGTGCCTCCAATCTGTCTTGTAATCTAGCAGTCATTTTTTCCATCAGATCTATATCTTTTATTCTGGTGTATAGGTCTGTTTGAGTAGGCGGGTCCCGTCGTTTCCAATAAAGGGCTATAAGGCACCTCGCGTCAGGACATGTCTAAGCAGTTTCTTGGAATGCTTAGGTATCTGTAAGCCAGATACTCCAAGAAGGAATGATTTCGGGGTTCTAGGGACCTGCACACCTAACAAGCGAGTTAGTAAAAGCTGTGTCTCCGTCCAAAAAGGCACTATCCTGGGACATGTCCAGTAAATGTGGTACAAGGTTCCCTTATCTCCCTATCTGAGCTGGAAGGGTAGATGGCTCGGAGAACATCTGGCGTCAGATACCAAAAAAAAATAATTTTATAGGCGTTCTCCTTGTAGAGTGTACAAAAAGAACTCTTAGCCGCCTGTGACCAAATCGTCCGCCACGTCGTTTCTGGTATTTCCTCTCCCAGTGCTCTCTCCCATCGAAGCATGTATGCATGCTTACCCTGCGTGGTGAAGCAGTATGAATTTAGCACCCGGTACATGTCTGAAATTAAGCCTCGACGTGCCAAACCCTCCAACATCAAGCTCTCAAATGTAGTAGGCGCTGAGAATTGTAAGTTCGGGGCTATCGATTGAGCGTAGTGTCTGATCTGCAGGTACCCATAAAATACCTGATGGGGTAAATCAAATTTGCTTTTGGAGTTCTGTAAATGAGAACATTCTACGTGTACAAGGGTGTACTAGATGCCCAAAGTGGAATAAATTCCTTGTCGCCCATGGGAAAGACATCTGATGTGTGAGGCCTGCAGACATTCTGGGATTGTAAAGGAAGGACGTGAGAAGCGATCTCTCCGAACCCAGCTTATGCGTTCTGGATAATTTACACCAGAGAGACCTGAGATGAAGCATGGGGCCCAGAAGCCGGGACGAGTCCACCTCCACATTTGCATTCCAGAGCATACTATTTGGGTGTATGGGAGCCAACCAAATTTTTTCAATTTCTGTCCATCTGTTGTAAGACCGTTGGGGAAACCAGGAGGCCAGGGCACGCAGTTGGGCAGCTTGGTAATATCTGTTTAAGTCAGGAAATGCCAGACCCCCTTCTGAGCGCGCCGCCGTTAAGACTGATTGAGATACTCTATGCCTCCCATAATTCCAAACAAACCTCACCAAGTCTACCTGAAGTTTCCTCATATCCGCCTGTGGGATCGGGATAGGAAGTGTCTGGAAGAGGTACAGAAGTTTGGGAAGGATGGTCATCTTTACAGAGGCCACCCTCCCCAAAAGGGAGATATGGTGGGCCTTCCATTTTTGTAGCAAATCCCTTATGGACCTAAAGAGGGGAGGGAATTTGGCTCTATATAGGGTGGTGTAGGAAGGGGTGATCTGCACTCCCAGATATTTCAGGGCTGTTGTCTTCCAGTGGTAGGGGAAGCATTGCTGAAGATGCTGGGTCTCTGCTGGAGGGATATTAATAGGTAAGGCCTCTAATTTAGCTGCGTTTATTTTATAGCCAGAAAGGGAGCAATAAAGATCGAGCTCAGCATGTAAATTGGGAAGTGATATCCTAGGCTGGGTCAGGGTAAATATAATGTCATCAGCAAACAATGCTAATTTAAATTCCCTTCCCCGCACCGGGACCCCGTGTATGTTTGGATTTCTACGAACGGACGCCGCCAGAGGCTCAACACATAACGCAAATAATAATGGCGAAAGTGGACACCCCTGGCGGGTCCCGTTCGCAATCGAAAGGGCTGATGATAAGGCAAAGGGAGTCTTAATCTGAGAAGTGGGATTCGTGTATAAGTGCCGGATGGCCTGTAAAAAGGGACCCTGGAACCCCATGCATTTCAATGTGGCAAACAGGAATGGCCAGCCAAGGCGGTCAAAAGCCTTTTCGGCACCTAACCCAAGGACTAATGTTTCCAAGTTGTCCCTGTTTGCCACATCTATTAAGTCAATAATCCGTCTTGTATTATCCCCTGCTTGATGAAGGGGGACAAAGCCCACCTGGTCCTTATGTATTAAAGAGGGAAGTATTAGGTTCAATCGCATCGAGAGGAGCTTAGTAAAAATTTTTAGATCAGAGTTTAGAAGTGCGATTGGCCTATAACTTGCACATAGTGAAGGATCTTTGTCAGTTTTGGGGATTAACGTAAGGAATGACCTCTGCATGTCTGAGGGAATAGGGGTCTACTGGAGAAAGGCATTAAACAACCTACACAGATGGGGTAGGAGGGTCGGGAGAAATGTCTTATAGTATTTGTAGGGGAGACCATCCGGACCAGGGGATTTATGTGATGGTAAGTTTTTAATGGTGGCTGTCAGTTCTTCCACCGATATCGGGGCATTGAGGGAAAGTAAGTCCGATGCCTGAAGTTTGGGAATTCCACTTTCCTCCAGATATTGTTGCATACGATCAGCTAGATCAGGGGGGAGTGGGTCCTGTGGAATTTCAGGGTCGTTATATATATATATATATATAAAATTCCCCAAAGGCCCGAGCTATTTCTTGGGGGTGTGAAACGAGTGTATCTCTTCTATCTTTTATTTGGTGGGGGGTGGCCGTGTGGGAACGCTCTGACAGTTTGCGCGCTAATAGTGAATGGGCTTTATTGCCTTTTGTCGTAATAAGTTTGTTTCAGTCTAAGGAGTGCTTTCTCTACATGGCCTATTGCTAGATCTTGGAGGGTGGTCCGTAAGAAGAGGTATGGATGGTGAAGTTTGTAGTTGGAGTTGTAGGGCTCTGAGGTTTCTCTCAGCTTGAAGTTTGGATGCTTTCGCATCTTTCTTCATGGCCGAGGAAATCGCTATACCGCCCTCTGAGGACCGCCTTATGGGCCTCCCAAAGAGTGGAAAGGGAGATATCTGAGGTGTCATTTTCAAGAAAATAATTCTGCAATGTCGTCTCAAGTTCCAATTTAGATGGGATGTGTTGGAGAAGAAAATTATTTAATTGCCAGTGACATGGTTTACGAGTAGGGGTGCCCATCTTCAAGGACATGGTTACAGGGGTGTGTTCGGACCAAGAGATAGGCAGGATCTGAGCGTCCTTAGTGGCACGAAGGGTGGCCTTGTTAACAAAAAAGTAATCTATACAAGAGTGCATGCAGTGAGGGGTGGAATAAAATGTGTATTGTCTATCTCCCGGGTGCAGAGCCCGCCATATATCGAATAGGGCATGACGTCTAGTGAGTTGGTGAAATAGTTGTGAGTCCCGTGCAACTCGGGTTTGTGGATCTATAGGGTTCATTACATGACGATCTAGGCCTACCGAGTGAGATAAATTAAAGTCTCCTCCAATTATCAAATATTCATTGGGGGATTTAAATAGCCGCGCGAGTACTTTGGTTAGAAAGTGTATTTGTCGAGTACTAGGAGCATACAGGGTACAGATAGTTACCGCCTGCGTTTGCCACTGGCCTCGCAGAATAATGTAGTGCCCTCGTGGGTCCACAAAAGACTCAGAACATTTGAATGGGGAACCCCGTTTAAATAAGATAGCCACTCTAGCTCGCTTGCGGGGGCTAAATGCCTGGTATACCTGAGGGTAGTGTCTGGATGCAAAGGTGAAGGCGTCTCCTTTATTAAAATGCGTTTCCTGTAGCAGGACAACGTCCGCCCCAGATTGCCTGAGCTCTCTCAGTGCAAGATGCCTTTTTTTATTTGAGTTCAGGCCATGGACATTAAGTGACATAATCTTAACCACAATCGTGGGTGTGTGTGAGCTCAGCGTTACTTAGCTTATCCAGCCGCGAGAATGCCCCGACATCCAGGAAAAAAGGGAACCCATGTGTAGGATACGTCCAGGTGGTCCTCCAGAATCAATGATGAGCCAGGGAGAGGGAGGGGGGGGGGGAGAGAGAGATAAGGGGAGAAAAGGAAAAAAAGAAGACATTAGTTAGAAACATAACAAATAAAAGTAAACATTGCAATGAAATCCTAAGCAGTGCAAACCTCCCGGGATCTATTAAGTTCCGGTAAGTCCCTCCGAGCAGGGCCCACAAAGAGGACCCGGGCCGGGGGGACATAGAGAACCATGTGAACAAATATAACAGTGTTCAAAAACCTTTAATTAGGTAAAAAAAAGGGGAACTTTAGTAAGGTAAACCTATAGGGGGACTAGTGATCAGAGAAACTACCACTGTCAAGTCTCCAGTAGGGGGTGCCTGATGGACAACACAAAGTAACAGGCTTTAGGCCTAAGGGGAGGTGCAAATATATCTGATAAGTGGATCAGGAGAAACTAATATAGCAGTCAACCATTCCTAGGCTTAGTAGACCCTCGAGGAGAGTCCCTGTCTCTGGGACGTTTCCTTGGAGGAATCTTCTGCCAGACCAATGGGGATGGCGTTGGTGTTTCCACTAAGTCCCAGTCTTGAAGACAAGGAACAGGGATCTCCAGAATGCTGCAGAAGTTGTCCAGGTCCTCAGGGAAGTGCAACACTGCTGATTTTCCTTGTCGGGTGTTAGGCTGAAAGGAAAACCCCATCGGTAGATTATATTGTTTTCTTGTAGTGAAGCAAGTAGAGGTTGGAGGAGTCTACGTTTTTGCAGAGTAATCCAAGAAAGATCAGGGTATATCTGAATTTGCGTGTTTTCATGAACAACCTTCTTGGTGACGCGAGCTTTTCGCATAATGTCTTCCTTTAGGGGGAAGGAGTGGACTCTGCATATAACATCGCATGGTCTGGATGCAGGCCCTTTAGGACGCAGGGCACGGTGGGCTCGGTCCATCTCTATGGGTTTATTCGGGGGTCCCCCAAAAGGTTGTTGAATAAAGATTGCAGGGTTTCGTGGAGATCCTCTGGGCCCTCCGGTTCCGGTAGGCCCCTGACCCGAATGTTGTTTCTGCGCCCCCTATTATCCAAATCTTCAATATGGAGCTGCATGTTCCGGAGCATTAGGTGATGGTCTGCTCCCTGTAATTGTGTACAGTGCACAGCCAGTTTGGTCTCCTGAATTTACTCTTCCACCATCTCCACTCTCTCAGATAGATGTCTAAGGTTGGCATGAATTACTTGGATTTCCGCCCGACAAGTGGATTTGACTTCCTCGATAAGGAGTTTAAAGTCCTCTTTGGTGGGGATGGCTTGGAGACATGCCTGCCATGGGGGGATCTGCTGCAGTCATGGATCATCCCCCATTTGTTGTTGAGGATACTGCAAAGAAGAGGATTCCCGCCGTGGAGCGGGGGGGCTCGGATCGCAATGCCTCGCAGGGCTGTATGTGGGGGTCCTGCAAATCTCCCCACCTCAGTGAAGGAGAGGGATGAATGGATGAGCTGTTACTAGTCCATCTTTGTGAGTCATATTCGGAGAGCTGGTCACTTGAGCATAGGACATTGCCTGGCCTGTACCCCTCTCTGTGGGTTTGGGGATACTATGTCGAGCTTGTCTCTGTGGCTGGGGAAAGTCTGGAGCACAATGATGTACCTGCAGGGGGGTACCTTCCCCAATTTGCCTTGCTGACAGGGGTCCCGAGGCCTGGGCATACTTCGGGTCTGGTAGTGGGGGGAAGTCTCCTGGATGCAGTGAGGGGGTAGGGGATATCGTTCCTCCCGCAGAGAGGATCGGGTCTGAGGCCGTGCGCAGCAGCCGTGGGAAGGCCTCAGAGCACTGTGTGTAAGTGGCTGCAGTGAGGCCTTGTACGGCGTCCCGGGAATCATGCTGCAGCCCATCCTGGGGTGTGTAGGACGGAGATGGACTCACCCCGCCTGGGTCCTGATAGTGCGAGCCGCTTCTCTCCCGATCCGGCACTGATGTGCTCTGTGGAAACAGCAGCGGTGGAGAGCTCAGCGGTAGCGGCGGCCTTGTGGAGGATGCGGATGACGTCGGCGCCATCTTGTCTATCCCGTCGTCGGAGATGGAGGGAGGTTTAAAGTACTCCCGGAGGGTTGCAGATGATCCGGAGGGTGGCACGGATGGTCCCCTGGGTTTGGAAGAACGGGTTCTCCTATTTCCACCCATATACAGGTGCTTAAAGTCCGCTTAATAGGCTGTTAGGCTGCAGGCAGGTGGAGAGCTACAGGTTCAGGCTTCCATATAGGGCAGCTTCCGGTCACGCCCCTCTATTTTTTTTTTTTTTTTTTAAGCGGAACACCGCTTTAGGACGATGTAGGAGGCTGTATATATATTTACTTTCTGCTATAAAACATAACAATTTAAAAAATCTAATTTCTTCATCAATTTAGGCCATAATGTATTCTGCTACATATTTTTGGTACAAAAAATTCCATAATCGTATATTGATTGGTTTGCGTCTGCAAACTATGGGATATTTTAATATTTTTTTTTACTAGCAATGGGGGCGATCATCGACTTATAGTGGGACTGCAATATTGCAACGGACATATTGGACACTGATACTTTTGACACTTTTTGGGGACCAGTGACACTAATACAGTGATCTGTGCTAAGAAAATATGCACTGTCACTGTAATAATGACACTGGCTAGGAAGGGGTTAACATTGGGGCGATAAAAGGGTTAAATGTGTTCCTAGCCTGTGCTTGTGCACTGTGAGGGAGGTGCTTTTACTAAGAGAAGTCGTTGATCCATGTTCCTGCTTTACAGGAACACAGGATCCCTGTCTTCCCTACTGACAGAATGGCAATCTGCCTTTTTTACATAGGCAGATCACCGTTCTGCCTGTGTACTGAATAATCGGTGGGTGCTGGCGGACATCTAGTCCACGGTACCCACACATGCATGCCGCCAGACACAGAAGTGTCAGATCATGTACTAGGTACGTGATCTGGTGACTGGCGCAGAGCGGCCGCCCTGCCGCAGTATATGTATGGTGGACGGTCATAAAGTGGTTAAGGCTGCTTCCACACTGAAAGCACCGGCCGTTAGCGGTAAAGCACCATTCGTTTTAGAGGTGCTTTACCGCTGTTTAAGCAGTGATTAAACAACACTTTTTGGCCACTAGCAGGGCGCTTTTAAACCCAAAAAAGAGGTTAAAAACTCTCATGTTGTGGTGCTCCTGAAGCGCTGGCCATTCATTGCAATGGGCAGGGGCGTTTTGGGAGCGATGTATACAGCACTCCCAAACCGCCCCAAAGATGCTGCTTGGAGGACTTTTACAAGTGTCCCGCAAGAGCATCGCCCAGTGTGAAAGCCCACATTGCAATGAATGGGAGGCAGTTTTCATGCGCTTTACAGGTATTATTTCTAGAGCTAAAACACCTGAAAATTGCCTCAGTGTGAAAGGGCTCCAAAGGATAAGTTCACCTTTTGTAACATGTTACACCCATATTCAGGGTGTAACATGTTACAGATGCCCGGCCACTGCTCCCCCCCCCCCCCACTCCTCTGTTCTGATAGCTAGTGGGGGATCTTCTAGCTAGTGGGGGAGCCAGTGGCGTCACTAGGTTTGGTGTCACCTGGTGCGTAAAAACCTGGTATCACCCCCCCTTATCAGACCAGCTCAGGGTTGGCGTTTCAGCTACTGTACAAATATATATATTATAGCTGTGTCCAGCAGCACCCCCGTTATCAGACCAGCTCGGGGGGGCAGCTCAGCTACTATCTGTATATTATATATAAAATAGATGTGTCCAGCTGCACCCCCCCCCCCCTTTAGCAGACCAGCTTAGGTTGGGCAGCTCAGCTACTAAATCTATATATATATATATATATATATATATATATAATATTGCGGTGTCCAGCTGCACCCCCATCCTCCCCCCCCCCCATTAGTAGACCAGCTTAGGGTGGGCAGCTCAGCTACTATATATACATATACATTATAGCTGTATATGCCATATCAACCAACCACCCGCCCCCCACTTATCACAGCCGCTCACCTCGGGTTTGGGCAGCAGAGGACACCCCCATCGTGATCCACCACCCCCCTGCCCGTTACTGCACCAGCTCAGGGCGGGCAGCTCAGTCCCGGGCAGCAGCTGGAGAGGACACAGTGTGCAGCGGCAGCCACGCCACCTGGGTGGAGAAGATGTGTCAGGCTCAGCAGTGCAGTAAGAGGAGGAAAGCACAGCAGGCCAGGTGCGGCCGCGGCGCCGGAGGTGTCCCGGCTAAAAAAAAAAAAAAACTGCCACAGGGAGTCAGGGCCACCCTCATGATGGTGTCACCCCTCCGGCAGGTGTCACCCGGCTGCGGACTGCACCCCCCGCACCCCCCTAGCAATGCCACTAGGGGGAGCTAGCTGTCACACTCTGGCTGCAATAAACGCAGCCAGGCGAGCAGATCGAGTGTTCTGTGAATGGAAAACGACAAGGTCCGGTGACCTTAGCGGTTGTCGGCTTGTAGTTTTCAATGAACTACCACTGCTGTGGAGCGCCATAGTAGTTCATTCTCTCTTCCTGACAGATTGCATCTGATTTTCCGTACGAGATGTAGGAGCACACAGATAAACCCCACCTCCTCTCCAATGCTATAGGACCCTATACCCATAAATTTGAACTTACCACTAGGGACTGTGTTCTGTAACTAGTCAACTCTTTGACCAAATGGGTGGGAACTCCATCTGCCATGGAGTCCATCAGGAAAGGAAAATTATGCTAAGTATTTGATAATAAATTTTCCATTTTCCTGACAGACTCCATGGCAGCCTATATGTGGGAAATAACTAGCCAGACCACACAGGGTGAGTATGCTGAAGAAGAAAAATGTAATTTGCCCCGTCAACCGACAGGATTCTTAACCAAAATTCACAGATAGAGAAGCAGGCTTTATACAGTAATGTGACATAAAGGTATTAATGGAGGCCCAAGAGGCCGCTTTGCAGATGACGTCTGGAGTCATGTGCCGGGCTGCTGCCCATGACGCCGCCATACCCCTGGTGGAATGTGCCATTACCTCCTCCAGAGGAGCCAAGCCCTGAGCTCTATAAGCCTGCTGAATGATCTGGACGATCCAGGCCGCAATTATCCTGGTTGATTACCCCGGGAAAAAAGTCAGGAATAGTTCTTCATGACCCAAGGAACCGATCTCAGAGACCCTCTTGGCCGAAGTGATAGCGACCAAGAAGGCGACTTTTGCTGAAAGTTCTTTGATAGAAAGCGGGACGGATCCCGTGATACTGAGTCCAGACAATGAGTCAAGAACTAGGGGAAGATCCCATATGGGGAATCTTGCTTTTCTTTGGGGCCTGAGTCTTAATGCCCCTCGAAAGAACTGCCAGATTAGTGGGTGAACAGCCCATGACGTGCCAGAGAAGGCCGATAAGGCTGAGACTTGGACTCTAAGAGAGCTGATGGATAGAGACAGGTCTAGGCCAGATTGAAGGAAGCTGAGGATTAGGGATGAGCTTCGAGTCAAACTCATGTTCGACTCGAACATCAGCTGTTCGCAAGTTTGCCGAACAGCGAACAATTTGGGGTGTTCGCGGTAAATTTGAATGCCGCGGAACACCCTTTAAAAGTCTATGGGAGAAATCAAAAGTGCTAATTGTAAAGGCTTATATGCAAGTTATTGTCATAAAAAGTGTTTGGGGACCTGGGTCCTGCCCCAGGGGGCATGGATCAATGCAAAAAAAGTTTTAAAAACGGCCGTTTTTTCAGGAGCAGTGATTTTAATAATGCTTAAAGTCAAACAATAAAAGTGTAATATCCCTTTAAATTTCGTAGCTGGGGGGTGTCTATAGTATGCCTGTAAAGGGGCGCATGTTTCTCGTGTTTAGAACAGTCTGACAGCAAAATGACATTTCAAAGGAAAAAAACTCATTTAAAACTACTCGCGGCTATTGCATTGCCGGTCCGACAATACACATAGACGTTCACTGATAAAAACGGCATGGGAATTCCCCACAGGGGAACCCCGAACCAAAATTTTTTTAAAAAATGACGTGGGGGTCCCCCTAAATTCCATACCAGGCCCTTCAGGTCTGGTATGGATATTAAGGGAAACCCCGGCCAAAATTTAAAAAAAAAAATGACGCGGGGGTCCCCCTAAATTCCATACCAGACCCTTCAGGTCTGGTATGGATTTTAAGGGGAACCCTGCGCCAAAATAAAAAAAAAAACAGCGTGGGGTCCCCCCAAAAATCCATACCAGACCCTTATACGAGCACGCAACCTGGCAGGCCGCAGGAAAAGAGGGGGGGACGAGAGAGCGCCCCCCCCTTGTGAACCGTACCAGGCCACATGCCCTCAACATTGGGAGGGTGCTTTGGGGTAGCCCCCCAAAACACCTTGTCCCCATGTTGATGAGGACAAGGGCCTCATCTCCACAACCCTGCCCGGTGGTTGTGGGGGTTTGCGGGCGGGGGGCTTATCAGAATCTGGAAGCCCCCTTTAACAAGGGGACCCCCATATCCCGGCCCCCCCCTGTGTGAAATGGTAAGGGGGTACTTGTACCCCTACCATTTCACTAAAAAACTGTCAAAAATGTTAAAAATGACAAAAGACAGTTTTTGACAATTCCTTTATTTAAATGCTTCTTCTTTCTTCTATCTACCTTCATCTTCTTCTTTTTCTTCTGGCTCTTCTGGTTCTTCCTCCGGTGTTCTCATCCAGCATCTCCTCCGCGGCGTCTTCTATCTTCTTCTCCTCGGGCCGCTCCACACCCATGGCATTGGGGGAGGCTCCCACTCTTCTCCTCATCTTCTTCTCTTCTTCATCTTCTTCTTCATCTTCTTCTCTTCTTCTCTTCTTCATCTTTTTCTCCCGGCCGCTCCGCACCCATGCTGGCATGGTGGGAGGCTCCCGCTGTGTGATGCGTCTCCTCTTCTGACGGTTCTTAAATAACGGGGGGCGGGGCCACCCGGTGACCCCACCCCCCTCTGATGCACGGGACATGACGGGACTTCCCTGTGGCCCCACCCCCCGTTATTTAAGAACCATCAGAAGAGGAGACGCGTCACACAGCGGGAGCCTCCCACCATGCCAGCATGGGTGCGGAGCAGCCCGGAGAAGAAGATACTATACTATACTATACTATAGATACTATAGACACCCCCCAGCTACGAAATTTAAAGGGATATTACACTTTTATTGTTTGACTTTAAGCATTATTAAAATCACTGCTCCTGAAAAAACGGCCGTTTTCATGTCCCATAGACTTTAACGGTGTTTGCGTGTTCGAACGAACTTTTTTCCTGTTCGCATGTTCTGGTGCGAACCAAACAGGGGGGTGTTCGGCTCATCCCTACTGAGGATATCTTGAATCTCTGGATACCTAAATGATCTGCCCATAGAGGATGAAAATTCTACAAACTTGGCCCATATTCTCTTATATATTTTATTCGTGCTCGCCTTTCTTGAGCTCATGAGGGTAGAAATCACTCTTAAGGCGCACCCGAGAGATTCCAGCCTCTCCCTCTCAAGAACCAAACCATTGGTCTCAGAAATGCTGGACAAGGGTGCAGGACTGCCCCCTGAGAGGAAGAGGCGCTGGGTCCCGGAATCTGAGCTGGGTCAGGAGGGGAAACCAAGGCCTGTTCGGCCAGTAAGGCACAATCACCGACACCTCGACCGCTTGTGCTTGAATTCTCCGTAAGAATTTGAGGATAATCGGGAGCGGGGGAAAGGCTTATGCCCTGTTGAAACTCCACTGATCTGTCAAGGCATCTATTCCGAAGGCCTGACTGCAATGGACTCAAGTGTAATACTTCTCGACCTTGAAGTTTACAGGGGGATGCAAATAGATCCACTATCCTGTCCCTGGGGTCGACTACCAGGGACAGGATCCATCGAACGTCCTCACATGAAGGGACCACTCGTTGTTGTCCAGCTGTGTGCGGGACAGGAAGTCCACCTGGACGTTCTGGGCTCCGGGGATGAAGACTGCCAAAATATTGACTAGGTTTTTCTGGGCCCAAGACATGATGGGTTCGACCTCTTGGAGAAGGGTGGAGCTCCGAGAGCCCCCTTTCCCCCTCACATAGGAGACCGCTGTGATGTTGTTCATCTTAAGAACCACTGACTTCCCTTTCAGAAGATGAGAGAAGGCTTGAAGGGCACACCAGGCCACCCAAAGTTCCAGGACATTTGAGCCTGGATTGTGGAGACGATCAACCACTTGCCTTGTGCAAAATCTGACCTGCAGAGGGCTCCCCATCCAGCACCACTGGCATTGGTCATGACCGTGACCCACGGGAAGGGAGTGATGGAGTGGCAAGTGAGCAAATTTTGCGCTGGAGCCAGCAGAAGAGGCTGTTCCTCATCACTGATGTTATACGAATGGACTGATTCATGTCCCTCGAATTCCATTGGCGAAGGAACCCTGTCTGTCGTATAGACCATAGTGACGATAATTCTTAGGCACTGTGAGGCCCTCAGGCATCAGAAGTTCAATGCCTGTAAGGTACCTGTGATAGGCAGTGTCCGAAGTGGAGTTTGTGTGCTGAGGATTCAGGCGAAAATGTAGTCAGGCAGATAAGGTTGGCAACAGATCAGGCAAAGCAGTACACGATCGAAATCCAGAGAGTGGTCAGGCAGGCAAAGGTCATACAGGAGCTGGCGGTGAAGTACAAAATCAGCAGGCTAGAAAGTAGTCAGGAATTCAGGCAGACATTTATATACGGTATTCAGAGTCACAACGCAGTCACAACACCCAGGGAGCTAGTCCACACAAACGGGCACTGAGAGATAGGAAGTACTGCTATTTATGGGCTGCTTTGACAGCAGGTAGGGCTAGTGAGTCCAAGGTAATGCACCAAACTAAGAGAACATAGCCATAACTTCAGAGCTCTTCTGTGGCACAACAAGTAAGACTGCAGCTGTGGGACCAGGAACATCCCGGTTTGAATACACAGGGCCCCCTCCCCAGTGGATCCCTCCGGGGGGGCCAGCGGGGCTTAGTGGGAAAGGAGGCATGGAAGTCTCGAATAAGAGCAGGAGCATGCAAATCTTTGGCTGGGACCCAGGAACGCTCTGTGACGGGATATCCCTTCCAGTGAACCAGATACTTCAAACTCATTTTGTCCATCAACAAGAACAGGAGGAGTTAGCTGTTGCGTTCTGGAGTAGCGATTGAAAATTATCTTATTGAGGATGGAAACGTGGAATATGGGGTGTATCCGGAGAGAGGAGGGCAATTTCAACTGATAGGAGACTGGCCCGACTCGAGCAATAATTCTGTAAGGACTGATGAATCGAGGGTCCAATTTGGTAGAAGGTTATTTCAGTCTCATGTATTTGGTTGATAGCCAAAGTCTGTCCCCCACCACATATGGAGGTATATGGCATCTTTGTTTGTTGGAGAAAAGCGCATACTTGTCTGCTGACTTTCGTAGTAATAAGCAAATCTTTTTCCAATGTAGCAGAATATTTTTCACCCGCTGATCTGCTGCAGAGAGTGGTCAGGCAGGCAAAGGTCATACATGAGCTGGCGGTGAAGTACAAAATCAGCAGGCTAGAGAGTAGTTAGGAATTCGGGCAGAAGTTCATATACGGTATTCAGAGTCACAAAGCAGTCACAACACCCAGGGAAGAAGAACTAAGAAGAGAGGGGAGTACACCCCCTGGAACTCTTTGTCCTTTGTTACCGGCACCACCGCTCCCTGTGTTCTCAGCGAATACACGTAGGATAGTAACATCTGCTTCTTTTCTTCTGACCATGGTAGCAGTGTGTAAATAAATCTGGGGGGTGGAATACTGGTGAAGGACCATGTGTGGCCTGAGGATACTGTCTTAATGGTCTAGTAATCCGAGATTAAGGCCACCCAGATGTGCCGGAAAAAAACAAACAAGCCCCTACCCAACCCGCTTGGGCGGGCCCAATCTCAAAATGACTTAGCCGGCTCACGTCCACTGGACACCTGGCTTTTATCGGACTTCCGAAAAGGAGCCTGCCCTCTGCTCCAATTCCTTCTAAAGTCCCAACCGGGCCTGTAAGAGCGTGCTTCCCTTGAATGCTCAGTACTGCGTCTTCTACATTGAGGTCTCTTCTGACCAAACAGATGCCTATCCTTAGTCAGGAAGCCCGACTTCCCACAGGTGGCCCGGGCTATAGCGCTGTCCAGCCTGTTACCAAATAGCGAGGAGCCTTCAAAGGGGATCTTACACCAGGCTTGTTTAGACACCGGATCAGCCACCCAAGGCCGTAACCACAGGGCCCGCTTAGCCGTGACCGAAGACAGCATAGTCCAGGCCAGCAGGTGGATAAGATCGATAGAAGCATCCCCCAGGAAGGCCGCTGCCAGCTTCAGTTCCTGGACTGTCAAGCCTCTGGCTAACTCTTCTGACACCCCTTTGAGTGCGGAGTCCACCTTCTCTGTCCAGGATTCCATAGCCTTGGACATAGCTGCTAGGGCCAGGGCGGGCTTGCAAGCCATACCAGCTAGCCTGTGGATTCTCTTGAGGTCTTGGTCTATCCTTCTCTCAAGACCTCCCTTGAAGGATACCGCATCCTCCAGGGGAAGAGTGATGTGTTTCAATAGACGCATTAGTGCTGCATCCACAAGGGGAGCGTTTTCCAGATGTTTCACTTCCTCTGCCTTGAAGGGATATAATCTGGAGGTTTTGCGTGAGATAGAAGCTTTCTTGTCTATTTTGCTCCACTCCTCGTCGATGACATCCTTCAATTCTGAAAGGAACGGAAAGTTAGAACGTTCTTTTCCAAGTGTTTAAAGAACTTCCTTTGTTTAGCCGGTGGAGTAGAAGGGTCTTCCCACTTCAGGGCCTCTTTGACAGCTTTGACTAGTGGAGAAACAAGAGCAAAGTGGAAACCCCCGGCAAACTCGTCTCCTTCTAACTCGCTGTCCAAAGATCCGGTAGAGGCATCCTAGGGCTGGGATGGGCCTGTATCCTCCTGGGCCTTGTCAGCCAGGGAGCCAGATAGTGCGATCAGAGCGGCTGTCATGGCAGTGGGTGCAGTGACTGAAGGAGGAATCCTTTGATTGGAGGAGGAATGGGAACATCTCCTCTGATTGGAGGAGGAATGGGAACATCTCCTCTGCTGTTGGGTCCTGGACGGAGAATCCCCTGTCGGGACCTGGACGATGAGTGGTGATGTTGCAGCCTGGCAAGGTCTCTGTCATCCTGAACCTCAAATCTGATCTGGAAGGGCTGAAGGGAGATAAAAACAAGGAAGGGAGGGGGGATTCCCGCATTCCCAACCAACAGAAAAGACAATCTCAGCCCTACCCCCTCATCTGCACATACCTTGTGCGAGAGGGCTGGCCGCACGAAGGCAGTGACCTGTTCATGACACCCGAATGGAACATCAAAACCAAAGGAAAGAATCGCACGGAATTGCGGATATCTCTAGGACAAGCTACGGAACTAGTAAAAACAAAAGGTAACCAAAAGGAACAATTATATATTTGTATATTTCTATATATATATATATATATATATATATATATATATATATATATATATATATATACAGTATCTCACAAAATTGAGTACACCCCTCACATTTTTGTAAATATTTTATTATATCTTTTCATATGACAACACTGAAGAGATGACACTTTGCTACAATGTAATGTAGTCAGTGTACAGCTTGTATAACACTGTAAATTTGCTGTCCCCTCAAAATACCTCAACACACAGCCGTTAATGTCTAAACCGCTGGCAACAAAAGTGAGTACATCCCTAAGTGAAAATGTCCAAAGTGAAAATGACATGCTTGGCAGTCCATCACCCTTGCCCTTAGCCCTAGCAAGGCAGTAGTCGTCTTGGAGGTGTGTTTGGGGTCGTTATCATGTTGGAATACTGCTCTGCAGCTCAGTCTCTGAAGGGAGAGGATCATGCTCTACTTCAGTATGTCACAGTACATGTTGGCATACGTGGTTCCCTCAATGAACTGTAGCTCCCCAGCGTTGGCAGCACTCATGCAGCCCCAGACCCTGACACCCCCACCACCATGCTTGACTGTAGGCAAGACAAACTTTTCTTTGTACTCCTCACCTGGTCGCCGCCACACATGCTTGACACCATCTGAACCAAATTAATCTTGGTCTCATCAAACCACAGGACATGGTTCTAGTAGTCCACGCCCTTAGTCTGCTTGTCTTCAGCAAACTGTTTGCTGGCTTTCTTGTGCATCATCTTTAGAAGAGAATTCCTTCTAGGATGACAGCCATGCAGACCAATTTGATGCATTGTGCGACATACGGTCTGAGCACTGACAGGCTGACCCCCCACCCCAATAGTTGCCAACATTGAAAAAAACATTTTAGGGACACTTTTTTGGCTGTAGGCGGAGTCTTGTTTTAATTAGGGGGTGGGGCATGCATTTGTGGGCGTGACAAAGGGCCAAAGCAAAAATGCGGCGAAAAAGGGGCGTGGTTTATGCGTAATAGTGGGCGTGTCTTAAATGGGCATGGCTCAAAGGGGGTGTGGTTAGAGTCTGAGATGAATGAGGGATGGAGAGGGAAAGGGGAGGAGAAAGATGGAGGGACAGCAGCCCTAGATCCTACACAACAATGGAAATATGTGTATTCTAGAAAGTTTAAATAAAGATAAAGATACTCCAAACACCTGGTGTTAGCACTTCAATCATCCCGGCACCATGGTTGTTATGGTGTCAGGATGATTGAAGTGCATTATTTCTATTATTACATTGTAATATAAAATGAAATCATTCAACTCACCATAATGCAGAATCAGTGGGATCCCTGAGCGTGTCACCTGCCACGTCGCCTGCCACCAGCCGTCCGTCCTTGCTTCAGGTGCCCCCAGCAGAGTCCGTCCTTACGTCAGATTTCCCAGCAGAGTCCGTCCTTGCATCAGGTGCCCCCAGCAGAGTCCGTCCTTGCATCAGGTGCCCCCAGCGGAGCCCCCCTTACATCAGATGTCCCCAGCGGAGCCCCCCCTTACATCAGATGTCCCCAGCGGAGCCCCCTTTACATCAGATGTCCCCAGTGGAGCCCCCCTCACACCAGGAGTCACCAGCGGAGCCCCCCCACACCAGGAGTCCACAGCAGTGCCCCCCTCACACCAGGAGTCCCCAGTGGAGCCCCCCTCACATCAGGTGTCCCCAGTGGAGCCCCCCCTCAGATCAGGTGTCCCCAGTGGAGCCCCCCCTCACATCAGGTGTCCCCAGTGCAGCCCCCCTCACATCAGGTGTCCCCAGTGGAGCCCCCCTCACATCAGGTGTTCCCAGTGCAGCCCCCTCACATTAGGTGTCCCCAGTGGAGCCCCCCTCACATCAGGTGTCCCCAGTGCAGCCCCCCTCACATCAGGTGTCCCCAGTGGAGCCTCCCTCACATCAGGTGTCCCCAGTGGAGCCCCCTCACATCAGGTGTCCCCAGTGCAGCCCCCCTCACATTAGGTGTCCCCAGTGGAGCCCCCCCTCACATCAGGTGTCCCCAGTGCAGCCCCCCCTCACATCAGGTGTCCCCAGTGCAGCCCCCCCTCACATCAGGTGTCCCTAGTGCAGCCCCCTCACATCAGGTGTCCCCAGTGGAGCCCCCTCACATCAGGTGTCCCCAGTGGAGCCCCCTCACATCAGGTGTCCCCAGTGGAGCCCCCCTCACATCAGGTGTCCCCAGTGCAGCCCCCCTCACATTAGGTGTCCCCAGTGGAGCCCCCCTCACATAAGGTGTCCCCAGTGCAGCCCCCCTCACATCAGGTGTCCCAGCGCAGCCCCCCTCACATCAGGTTTCCCCAGTGCAGCCCCCCCTCACATCAGGTGCCCCCAGTGGAGCCCCCTTACATCAGATTCCCCCAGCAGTGCACCCCCCCACCTCAGGTGTCCTAGTAGTGTAGTAGACAGTGTATACTGTCTCCCTCTGCCGGCCGCATGGCTAGAACCCCCGCCCCTTTCCATAACAGTCTGGCAGCGGGGCGGGGGGTAGACGGGGCAAGGCGGAGCAGGGCGGAGGGTGGGCGGCGACGCAGGAGCTCCGTCTAGCCCCCCCCAGCCGTCTTCCTGGTCTTCTGAAAAATGGCGGCCGTTTTCACGACAATGTCTCTGCCGGCCGCGGACCTCTAGCGGCAGTTGGCGGCGAAAATCCGTGAAGAACCGGATTTCTCTGGACATTTACCGGGAAAGAACAAAATCTGGAATGGAGTCTAAATCCCAGGAATGTCCCGGGAAATCCGGGACAGTTGGCAACTATGCACCCCTACAACCTCTGCAGCAATGCTGGCAGCACTCATACGTCTATTTTCCAAAGACAACCTCTGGATATGACGCTGAGCATGTACACTCAACTTCTTTGGTTGACAATGGCGAGGCCTGTTCTGAGTGGAACCTGTCCCGTTAAACCGCTGTATGGTCTTGGCCACCATGCTGCAGCTCAGTTTCAGGGTCTTGGCAATCTTCTTATTGCCTAGGCCATTTTTATGCAGAGCAACAATTCTATTTTTCAGATCCTCAGAGAGTTCTTTACCATGAGGTGCCATGTTGAACTTCCAGTGACCAGTATGAGAGAATAAGAGCGATGACACCAAATTTAACACACCTGTTCCCATTCACACCCGAGACCTTATAAGACTAACAATTCACATGACACCGGTGAGGGAAAATTACTAATTGGGCCCAATTTGGACATTTTCACTTAGGGGTGTACTCACTTTTGTTGTCAGCGGTTTAGACATGAATGGTTGTGTGTTGGGTTATTTTGAGGGGACAGCAAATTTACACTGTTATACAAGCTGTACACTCACTACTTTACATTGTAGCAAATTGTCATTTCTTCAGTGTTGTCACATGAAAAGATAGAATAAAATATTTACAAAAATGTGAGGGATGTACTCATTTTTGTGAGATACTGTATATATACATATATATATATACTCTTTATATATATACATATATATATATATATATATATATATATATATATATATATATTTCCAAAAATATTTTTAAATGTTTTTAAATTTTCCTAAATATTTCACTTTTAACAAACCACAGGGGCTTACCATGTCCAGTGCAAAAATCTGGGCTTCGGGGAGACTGCTGCTCACTGCCTGTAGGAATCCCCACGTGGCAGAGGCTGACAGTTCCTTAAATCCCCCACCCGAATGATGTCACCGCCGTCACCTCGCTCCTGCGCGGTGTAGTGCTACTGCCGGGCGCTTTGCACATGCCCAAGCCAAGCCTCGATGTCATGGACACCACGTGCATGTGCAGAAGATAGTGGCGGCCACAACCCGGAAGTGCTACGGCGTCCTGGAACGTAGAAGCGCTCCAGATGCCATGAGAAGTTCTCTACAAGGGGAAAATAGAGAAAACTAGCAAGGGGGGGGGGGTATAGACGAGACACAACATAGAAAAAACACAAAAAGCTGCCAAGGAGAAAGTAGAAACAGCAGACCTTGCCAGCCGAGCTTGTCAGACATCCATCCCCGGCATACACAGGCAGCCTCCCCTCCACCACTGGGGTATTTTGTGCCTGAAAACAGCCACTCGCTCCACCGTGGCTGGGCTCTGAGCTTGCACCGCGTAAATGGTATGCCATAATCCGGAACAACATCCCGACTGGACGCCAAGCAGGAAACAAACGAAATGTAAGTCCATTGGAGGAGGACAAAAAAGGAACGCAGTCCCTAGTGGTGAGTTCAAATTTATGGGTATAGGGTCCTATAGCATTGAAGAGGAGGTGGGGTTAACCCACACGTAGGCTGCCATGGAGTTTGTCAGGAAAGGAAACGTATCCTTTAACATGCAAAGGCTTCTCTGCTGAAGCATTCTATCAATTTCAATTTGTTTATCTGTCCAATACAAAAGATCTATAATCTATGACATGTATATTATTACTGTAAAATATCGTTCATTCTGTCCATACCCTAAAAAACTTATTTTATATTGGTTTCTATTCATAGAAGCAATTATAAAGAAATTAAACATATGTTTATATCTTATCTCACCTCCATTCAATGGCATGTACACTCAGTGTTTATTATCATCAAGATAATGCAGTTCACATAATAGAATAGATACATCTGCCCTGGAGGGGTTTACTATTGTAATTAAAGAAAAAAAAAAAAAGTCTGATCTTATTTTAATTTGTTTGCCTTTCTCATTACCTTTCCCATCAATAACCAAGTCTATTAAAACTAGAACTGCAAGATATATAAAAATGTGATTAAGAGTTGAGAAAAAAAAGAAGTACAGTCTTGGCTAAAGTCAAATAATTAAAGTATGTATAATAAAATCCACTCTGTATAAACACTTAAAGCCCATCTCGGGGGAAAGGAAATGCCTCTTTTGCAAGGGGGCTGCCCCTGCAATGCAAGGGTTCAATGCTTGTTTAGGTCTAAGGGGCCACAAAAAGAAGCTTTACTTAACTGATCCTCTACTCCCCTTGGCAACCGGTGCACTCCTCTACTCAGGGCCGGGACAAGGGGTGGCCAGGAAGGGTGACTGCCCTGGAGGCAGGGGGTAAAAATTGTTCTAGGAGGGGAAATTTGAGTGGGTGGAGCTAGGTGATTTAGGGAATCTGTGTTGGGAGGGACGATGGAGGAAAAGGAGTTATGCTAGGAGGGGAGATTGGGTTTTTTTGTGCTAGAAGAGCTGATATGGTGGGGGGGGGTGAAAATATGCTAGGAGGGGACTTTTTTGGGGGGGGGGAATTGTGCTAGTAGGGATGATTGGGGGGGTATTTGTGCTAGGAGGGGAAATGTGGGGGTTTGTGGGGAGATTTGTGCTGGGAGGAGGAATTTGGAGCTGTGAGATAGGATGTGTGCTTAGAGGGGATATTTTAGGGGTAGAGGATTTGAGGGAGGGGGGAGGCATTTGTGCTAGGGGGATTTGGGAGCAAAGATTTGCTCTTTTTTATCTACATAGAATTTGAGAAATTCTGGAAACTCAGACAAGAACAGAAATGTCCTCTACGACCATGGCTAGCACACCCACATGATTTTGTATACTGGTGTCTCTGTAGAGGTTTTCAGTGATAAGCACCTATATATACGCTACCAACGGCAATCTCTGATGAAGGGGGCAATATGTGGCCCCCGAAACACACTGGCTCTTATACCTGAATAATATTTGGAATAAAACCTTACCTTTGACTCTAGTCTAGAGTGTTTCAGTGTGGCACTCTAGTCAAGTATTGTCCTCAGACCCCAAGATTATTGTGGTAATTTCTTGGTGCAAAGAAGGTGCCCACTCATCACTTTCATTATCCTGGTGCCCCACAGGGACGTCATTAACACAACAAAAATTATGAGTAACAAAATGTCACTCACGATCATCTTAAATCGGAGTTCCACCCAAAAGTGGAACTTCCGCTTTAAGCACTCCTCGCCCTTTTACATGCCACATTTGTACTGTTTAATCACTTAACCTCCCTGGCGGTATGATTATTTCGTGTTTTAGGTGCTGAAAGCGGTACAATTATTTTGCATGGAAATTTGGCGTTTTATATTGTAGGTCTGTAATTCTTAACAGTAACACACTTAAATCTGTCCAAACAAGAGTCTAGTAGATGAAGTTTGAAACACAAATACATAAATTATAATATAATAAATAAATATAAATAATTAAAAAAAAATAATAATATAATAATAATAAAATACATTTCCCCACTATTCACTATCGCTCAATTCTGCAAGTGTTCTAATTTACTATTGCTGTTTTCTAGCTGGTCTAAAGCCACTTTTGACGTAAAGGGACACTTTTTGGTTGCTACAGACAATCTCCAGTTTCCAGGCAGAAAGAACAGTATATATAACATAAAACTGCATGCAGGGCATGGGCCAAAACACTGGGGACAAAAGGGATATGAAATAATTTCATACAGTACTGTAATCTGTTAGATTACAGTACTGTATGTGTTATGGTTTGTACATTTTTTTGATGCTCACAGGGAACGGAGCCTGGCACGGAGAGACTTCGGAGGAGACAGAGCCCGCAGACACAGCAGGGGACATCGCAGGATCCTGGGGACAAGGTAAGTAAAGCCGCACCAGGATCCTGCAATGTAATCCCGAGTGTGGCTCGGGGTTACCGCTAATGGGACTGAAATTTAACGTCCGAGCCACACTCGGGAAAACCGTCAGGGAGGCTACTAAGAAGTGGAAAATGTGGGGATCTCTTGATAACAAGCCAAGGTCAGGTAGATCAAGAAAGATTTCAGCCACAACTGCCACAGGAACTGTTTGGGATACAAAGAAAAACCCACAGGTAGCCTCAGGAGAAATACAGTGTGCTCTGGAAAAAGATGGTGTAGTTGTTTTTAAAGAGCACAATACGATGATACTTGAACAAAAAAGAGCTGCATGGTCAAGTTGCCAGAAAGAAGCCTTTACTGTACAAGTTCCACAAAAAAAACCCTGGTTACAATATGGTCAACACCTTAACATGCCTCATTGGCTTTTTCGTGGCATTGGCGCAGTGAAGGCCTCCTTCTGGCAGCTCAACCATGCAGCTCGTTTTTGTTCAAGTATTGTTGAATTTTGCTCCTTAAAAAGAACCACACCATCTTTTTGGACAGCAGCCTGTATTTTTCCTGCGGTTACCTGTGGGTTTTTCTTTGTATCCTGAGCAATTCTTCCGCCAGTAGCTGCAATTTTTCTTGGTCTACCTGACCTTGGCTTGGTATAAAAGGAACCCCTATTTTTCCAATTCTTAATTAGTGATTAAACAGTACTGACTGGCATGTTCAAGGCTTTGGGTATCTTTTTATATCCTTTTCCATCTTTATAAAGTTCCATTACCTTGTTATGCAGGTCTTTTGACTGTTCCTTTCTACCTCCGAGTCCTCATGGCTCAGTGTCTAGCCTGCTTAGTGCATCCATGTGAGAGGTAACAAACTGATTGACTATTTATACACAGACACTAATTGTGATTTTAAAAGCCACAAATATGGGAAAATAGCCTTTAATTGACATTTTAACCTGTGTGTGCCACCTTCTGTGTCTGTAAAAAACTATGTGATAATAAATGGCTTCATGTGATTGCTATCCTTAAACAAAAGACAGTTTTTTGGCATGATCAGTCATATTTTCAATATTAATGCCAAAATTTCACAATTTCTGCCAGGGTATGCAAACTTTTGAGCATGACTGTATATGCACACACATTGGAGCACAAAGCAGTAAAAATATTTTTTTTTTATAGTGTATTAAAATATGCTGTTCCTTTAAACACTGTTGATTTTAGCAGTTTTAGCCAATAGACTGTAACAATGTTCTTAGGGGCATTCAATTCCAGCTTATCTAGAATTCATACAGCACATGTTAAGACCTCCTTGCTTCCCGTGCACAGAATTCTAGTCTCATAAATTTAAATTAAGTTGATCTGTTTCACTGAACAGGGAACAAAGTCACAGAGACGACACAAAATTACTTTTACCAAATAATATACACAGATGGTAAATGCGGCTACAATTCATTGCCAGCGCGTTATATCCTAAAGGACAAAACTAACAGCGCTAAGCAGAAAACCGCACTTACAAAAACATACTGTCAAACTAAACTGATATTTCACTGTAACAATAATAGAAAAGTACAGGCATACCCCACTTTTAAGTACACAATGGGGTTTATTTACTAAAGCTGGAAAGTGCAAAATCAGACTCACTTCTGCATAGAAACCAATCAGCTTCTAACCCCAGATTGTTCAATTAAGCTTTGGTAATAAAACCTGGAAGCTCATTGGTTTTTTGCAGAAGTGAGCCTGATTTTGCACTTTCCAGCTTTAGTAAATAAACCCCATTGTGTACATAAAAGTGTTGTATGCCTGTATGACCCTACCACTAGCATGCCATTACAGAAATCCAGAGGGCTTCTTATACTTCCTGAAGTCAGGTGCCTGTGTATTCTCTAATTCAGTACCAAGCAAAAAACTACAAGGGGGACCCATAAGGAAGGTACAGAGGAGACCACATAGAGCCCAGTGCTCAGGATGGGTTATCAGGGTAAATAAGATGCTGGATGTTGGGTGGAATTAAAGTGCAACTCAAGACACAATAAATTGCATCAAAGTATATTCCTCAATAGCTACAGAGAATATAAATCCACTCTGTGTGCACCACATGCCTTTGAAAACCTGGATATCACCTTGTCCAAAGTAGCAGTGACATCATCACTGTGCTACACATAGCCTAAGCAGAGAGTGGAACTCTGGGAAGGGCCCAGCAGGCTCCACCCACTACAGTCTGCCTACATAAAATTACAGGAGGGGGCGGAGACAAGACCAGTCACCCTGCATAAGGAGAGAGAGCAGCAGGGACTGGCCTTTATTACAGGAAGCTCCTGCACAGGCAATATTTGCTTATCCCCAAGTTCAGTTTTAAACAAAATCAACATAATTGACAGGGCTACAGCCCACCCATTTCAGTCTATTCCCCTGTGAGTAGATAACAGTGGTACTCCAATGAGACTGAAGTAACAAGTATATACTGCTATAGAAGAGGAGAGCTGCAAAAAAAGTTAGGCTGCGATGTCTCTTCCCATCAATGATGGCACTGAAACAGCAAGGGTAATCTTCTGAAAGACAAATGGAAGAATAAGCTCTCTCATTGTACTCTGGGCTTGATTGAAACCTGAATCCTGCTTTCATGGCTATTTCTGCTCCATTGGTCTAGAGAAGGGGTGTCCAAACTGGGACCCACGGGCCGCATGCGGCCCAAGACGGCTATGAATGCGGCCCAACACAAAATCATGAACTTACTAAGAAATGTCGGGGTTCTTAGAATTGTTTCTAAAAATGCATTTACACTTAGCAAACACATGCAGCCGAAACAAAAATCTCCCACTCTTCACAATCATGCCTTATTTATGTCACCAGTTTTTCGGCAGCACCTACATTTTTGAGCAACTATTTTCAAGGATGAAGCACAAAAAGGGCAAAATTAGAACCAAAATACCCAATGAGCACCTTGAGAATCCATTGAGAATTGCTCCTACATCCATCCAACCAGATATTGATGAGTTTATCAAAAACAGTGTCAAATATCACACTAATTTTATGTTGCCCTCTTTTACTTTGATAATAAAAAATATAAAAAAAAAGAAAAATTAAGTTTTATTTCTCAGATAGGTACATTATCTATATCAGTAATCATTAGCTTGGGATCTACCTTTTCTGCTCATCGGCTATCCTCATTGTTAGTATATTTTATGTGTGGCCCAAGACAATTCCTCTTCTTCCCATGGAGTTCAAAAGATTAGACACCCCTGGTCTAATGTCTAGGTAGAGGCCACAGCTGGATTGTTTTGTGTGAGTCTGGGTTACATTTTTTAATGGTTAATATGGGTTATTTATAGACATTGATTAGATTAGACATTGTTCAACTGTTAAGATTTGTGATGACCACTCAGTGTTTGTAGATATTGCAGTTTTTCCTCATAAAATGGTAAAAAGTTGCAGAGACAGAATAGGGGTGTTTACTGTCCTTGCAGTTCCATAGCGCTGTGAGGTACTCCCAAACAAAGTGTAGCGCTATCTCTGTAGGTGCCACTGGTTTGTGTCCCCGGGTTTTTTCTCTCTGTGTAGCAGTAGCCAGGCAGGCACACAGCAACTTCCACACCTCTGGCTCCAGAAACAGTCTAGGGGTTGCTTTTTCTTAGCCATTTATTGCAGAGCAACTTGAATAGGGATTAGGGAGCATGGGATACTTCAGAACACTTAGCAAAGATTTGAGGATACTATCCCACTTAGTTACAGTTTATTAACACAGTCCTCCAAGTATTAGGACATGAAGTGGGCAGCACTGGTACATCATTTGCAATGTCCCAGGCCAGTCAAGCCTAAGGCAGAGTGTGGGGTTAACGCAGGTCAGAGCACAGTCACTGAGATCCCCTCTTCCTAGGTCTGTACTCACAGGGTCCCCTGGGCTTGGATGTCTCCTTCTGACTCAAGCAGACAGACTCCTCCATAGCACTTCAAGATAAGATCCTCAGTGGCACCCCTCCTTGGCTTCCAGGAGACTTGCAGAAGGCTAGGCCCCTCTGCTAAGCACAACTGGGACCTAGATGAGCTAGGCAGGATTCAGAGCAGGATAGCCATGAAGGTCAGGCAGCCCTCCTGACTGGGAACCTCTCCTCCAGGAAAAGAACACTGCTCTCTAAGACTCCAAACTATTTATGCTGTCCCAAGCCACCATCTAGGCACACCTCCCCAGGGATTGTCTGCAGCTGCATAAATATTCAGATTTATCTGAATCCCCCACCCACTATGTTCTGGAAACCTCCAGAAAACGGAGGGAAGCAGTCAAACCAGCAGCCTGCTGAGCCCAGAACAGCCCCAGGTAATCACACCTAGCTCCACTAATTACAGAAGAGTCACATTACTAAATTTGTCTAATCAGATCCTAGCAGCCTATCTAGGAGAGTGCAACAAAAGTCCCACATTTAGGAATATTAATATCCTCTATGACGTGTTCAAGCACATACAATGTACTCATACAGTGTATTTACTGAGATTTTGAAATACTACTAAGTTCTTTCTAATACAGCCAACACATCCTCAACTACAGGACCTTCTCCAACTATGCAGCCAATGTCATTAAGAACTATCTTCGCTGTAAAGAAGGACAAGGAGACATGGAAGTGATGGTTTGACCTCCACAGAGTCCAGATCTCAACATCATCAATTCTGTCTGGGATTACAGGAAGAGACAGAAGGATTTGAGGCAGCCTACCTCTACAGAAGATCTGTGGTTAATTCTACAAAATGTTTGGAAAACCTACCTACTGAGTTCCTTCGAAAATGGTGTAATATTGATTTGATTTAGAGTTTTCCTTTCTGTTTGCTCACTTTGCATTCTGTAAACTGGTAAAAACAATTAAAATGTATATTTGTGAAAGCATACTCAATTTATAGCATTTCTTCACACCTGCCTAAATCTTTTGCACAGTACTGTATATTCTTTAATGTGTATCTTCTAAGCACCTGTTTACTTTAACTCTCCAGAAAATACTATGTGGACTGACTGGCATGCTGACCCTAAAACTTCAATGCTTCAATCTAAATTAGTGACTTGGTAAAATTGGCTAAGGGTTCGGTCTGAACCCATATTCGTCAGCACCTGGAAGTCAGCTGTCAGTGATGCATCTGCATGTACACAAAGGAGTGGGGATGCTCATGACATCATTGACCCAATATGGCAACATGGCCATATTTCGTCAATTTCTTTGACCTAATATATCCATGAGGCCATATTAGGTCAATGATGTCACTAGCATGCCCACTCCTTTGTGTATATGCAGGTGTGAGGTGGGGAATGTCCCAGCCACAACAGATTGGCCCAAGACAGACAGATAGCTTCTGGGGTCCGCCAAACCCAAGTTTATAACTATTCGGGAGTTCCAAATTTACTCTAACTTTAATGGTGGCATACTTGCTGAAAGTCAGTAGCTTAGAAAATATTGAAGCCAGCAGTGGGCAGAACAGCTAGCATTTTCAGATAAGGTCATCGATAGCATCCCCTATGTTTTTCTCTGTACAGGTTTCCTGACTGCAAAAGAAATACTTTTTTTAGGTTGGCCATGTTAAACATATTTTATTAGTTTTTACTCTCTGAAATTGCTATTGCTAAAACGTCATCCTAATTAACATGTTCAGCTATAATGCCAAGCCAGAAAAAATATGTGACTGTGATAATATTGTCACAGCTACCAATTTTCCCCCCAGAAGAATGCACGTTGTTATTTAACTATTTTCTCTGCAGGAAATGCTCGGGGCAATTAAGAAACTGTATCGAGGTATCTCTATAATTGAAATGTACTTTGCTGTGACACTGGCAGTTATTGTGCATGTCATACATTTAATAAAAGGTGTGATTTAACATTTCATGGTATTTTTAATTTTCCTGTGCAAAGGGTTCAGTGACCTTTAATGAGTCCACTGATGACCTTTATTATCTTTAATAAGAGTTACATGTGTAATATTCAAAACAGCATTTACAAAAGCATCAATCAGTCTAGCCTAAGTGTAAGGAAGTAGAATTTTCTTCAGCCATCTGTTCTTCATTGAGCGCTTCCTGACGTTATTACTTAACCTCTTGGCTACTGAAGGTTTACTTCTTCCCTCTGGGGGAAAAATCTCCTGCAAGTGTTGCTATAAATCAGAACAAACATCATCCCATTGCACAGTGAAGCAGCAAAAGATGCCTTTTTTTTTTTTTAGATAAATGGCTATTCTTCAAATTTAAATAAAAAATAAACTGTAGGCCTGGCTTCCGTTGTGACTATGAAGACCAAGAGTTGTGGCTGCACAACACAATAGAAACAAGATGAACAAAGTAACAGAAATACATAATAATATTTTAAATTAGATGTCATCCCTAAATGGAAATCATTTTGCTTACTGAAGCACCAAATATAATAAAAAATGTAATTTAATTGTAAAGCTCATCTCCAGAGAAAACAAAAATCTTCCCTTTCGGTAGTGCTGTCCTTGCCGGGCAAGGGTGGAATTGTTGATTACGTCTGGTATGTCTTACAAAAAAAAGTAGTGTTACTTACCTGATCTCCCACTCCCCAGGCAGCCAGGGCTCCCCTTGACTCCCATATGCTCTGGCTTGTGGACTGTCCCTCAGCATCCTCATATTCAATGCAGGACTATGGGCAATGAGAAGAGAGGCTGTGGGTACTGGTCTAACAGCTTAGAGAAAGTATGTAGGAGCAGGCCTAGATGCAAACAAGCATTTATCCTTGCAGTGCAGGGGCAGCCCCACTGCAAAGTAGGATTTTTGTTTACCCCAAAGTTGGGCTTTAGATATTGTTGTTTTCTCATTTTTTTAAATCTTTTGTTGCATCTCAAGAAAAAAAAACAAAGGAAAAAAAATAAAAATAAAAATAAAACATGTATAAAAAAAAACAAAACAAAAAAAAAACAGGTAGACTCGATGGACCACTCGCTCATTTTTCTGACGTCACTTTGGAGATGGGGGATCGGGCATTCACATGGGTGGTGGGTGACGGGATATTCTGAGAGACATCCCAATCCAGCAAAGAAGCATCCCCATATAGCAAAGAGACAGCCTCAGACCAGCAAAGAGACATCCCCAGACCAGCAAAAAGACAGCTTCAGACCAGCAAAGAGACATCCCAAATCCAGCAAAGACAACCTCAGACCAGCAAAGAGACATCCCCAGACCAGCAAAAAGACAGCCTCAGACCAGCAAAGAGACATCCCCAGGCCAGCAAAAAGACAACCTCAGACCAGCAAAGAGACATCTCCAGTCCAGCACAGAGACAGCCCCAGACCAGCACAGAGATCAGATCAGCAGAGGCATCGCCCCGGTTTGCCCTATGGCCAATCCAGGCCTGCCATCAGTGCAACATATCAGTCCCCATCAGTGCAGCCTCATCAGTGCACATCAGTAAAGAAGAATATATAGTAAAACAAAGGATTCGCCCTAGGACTTTAAATGAAGTGGGTACCGTTTCCATCAGTAAACATAACAGTAGTAAATACAGTATGTGGTTTATTCAAGTAAAATTGTTTACATGCATAGATAACACCAACAGTTGCCAAAAAAAAGATATATAAACAAGAAATATTGGTACATGGATGTAATAGCAGTCATAGTACACGGGCATCATACTACCCGACTAGTTTTGCGAGATCCAGCTCGCTCTTCAGGGGTGGATGTGTGTTACATTGTACCACTGAGCTTGACCATGGCTACAGGTCTGCGGCTCCAAGACAGCGGCAGCAGGTGCCTCACCAGGGAGCTGAGGGGGAGAAGTCAGATGGGACCCCACCAGGGGCCAAACGGCAAGCAGGCATGGCATAGGTGTAGTGATGTAACCCTAGAGACCTCGTTAGTTCACAAAGAGTGTAGGCTGAGTATGGTGAATATCTTGAATATAAGAGTAATGAGACACAGCAGGCAACCTCCACATCTGTGTGTGTCCTCAATGAAGAGGCATCAGATCAGCAAAGAGGCATCGGCCCGGTTTGCCCTATGGCCAATCCAGGCCTGCCATCAGTGCAACATATCAGTATCCATCAGTGCTGCCTTATCAGTCCCCATTAGTGCAGCCTCATCAGTGCACATCAGTAAAGAAGAAAAATTACTTATCTGCAAAATTGTATAACAGAAACGAAGAAAAAGGTTTTTGTTTTGTTCACAATTTTCGGTGGTTTTTCTTTTGTTTAGCAAAAAATAAAAAACCCAGTGGTGATTAAATACCACCAAAAGAAAGCTCTATCTGTCTCACAAAAAAATTATAAAAATTTCATTTGGGTACAGTGTTGCATGACCGCACAGTTGTCATTTAAAGTGTGATAGCGCTGAAAGCTGAAAATTGGCCTGGGCAGGAAGGGGGTGAAAGTGCCCAGTAGGGAAGTAGATTAAATCTCTTTCCCCTTTCATATTGTACTTCTGACCTGTTAGTGCTCTGGTTCTTTGCTGACAACCATTCACCCCTTCATAGGGAGGGAGGTCAAGAACGGTTTTTCTTCAAAAGAAAGATGTACTTTGTAAGCAACACAGCCATATAATTTGCTAGTGACATTGTTCCTTATTGATTCATGTGAAGTGTGCTTCTTAATGAAAGGTCCACTTTAAATTATGCTTCATTGGCTATATACTTCTCAAAGAAACTTTCTTTGCAGTATTGAAAGTCAACTTTAAAAATATTAAGTACTTATTTTTCCAATGTTCCAAATCAGACTAACATGGAGTGCTTCGAGTAGTCAGTTTGTAGATTTGTTCTACAATGTTACACAAGTTCAGCATTATCAGCAATTGCAGAATATTTCTCAGCAAGTTCCCTGTGCCGATGGCAAATATCAATACTGCAATGAAAGTTTCTTTGAAAAGTATATAGCCAAGGATGCATGCTTTATAATATAAATAACTTTCTGAAAAACAAACCTCTTATTACTGCAATTATTAAAAGAACTCCAAACTCAGAAAATAGATGTAAGCAGAGAGAATATCATAAAACACTGTTCTTTAACTTTATTAACAATTTAATATTAGACTACATACTGGTTACAACATATGTTAAAAATAAATGTATATTCAAAGTAAAAAAATACATAAACATAAAATTCATAGGGTTAATTTACTAAAGGGAAATGGGCTGTTCACTTTGCAAGGGAACTTTACCTAGGGCTCAGTGAATGAGGCAAAGCTCTGCTGGCTTTCATCATCCAATCAAAAAAGCTGTTTTTCATTTTCCATGTGATTGGGTATTCCTTGCAAAGTAAAATTTCACCACATTCACTAAGTTCTGGGGAAATTTCCCTTACAAAGTGAAACTTTCTTTGCAAAGAGAACGCGTTGCCTTTAGTAAATCAACCCAATGTAATCTTTTTTTCCCCACAATTCTATAACAGTATAAATTGATATTAACAGTTCAAGGAAAATGAAATAGAAGTAAAAAGTTTCCAGGAATAACATTTTAAAACGCTATACCCCTCACATCTAGAAATAAGGAACAGTTTATAGTGCTGTAGATAAATATGTGTAGCTCTAAGGCCCCATTCGTAGAAATGCATGGAAATGCTGGATTTGAGCAATCATTAAATAAAAATAAATATAGATAAATAAATGTATAAATAAATAAATAGGAATAATAAACATCCTAAATAAAAAATGCTCAAATGAAATAAAAATAAAATAATGTCAACCCCTAACCCTAATAGTAATCCCTAATAATAACCCCATAACACTAAAATCATTAAAGTAACAAAATAAATAAATAATAAATAAATAATAATAAATAATAATATAATAAAATAAATCAATTAATTAACTAACTGCTAAACCATACCCTTTAACACCTAAACCTAAACCTGAATCCCTTACATAAAAAAGTTAAAAAAAACAACAACTAAATAATAATAATAATAATAAATAAAAAATAAATACAATTGGATGAAACAGCTGAAAAAGCTGTAAAACATAGCAATAAATGGTGAAACAGATGATATGTTTCTTGATTTGCTAATAAAAAAACCACTAAAATGTAAAAATGCTTTAAAGATGCTGTACAAAAATGATCATCAAAAAACACGCATACAAATGCTCAAAAACACGATGCTCAGGTGGGAATGCAGCCTTACTCCCACAGGAGCCTCTGGATAATTGGGTTCCCTGATTCTATGATGACCCTTCCAGCAGTGCCACACCCTCTAACATTCCAAGATTGAATAAAAGGATATTTATTTGGGTGACACACCCAGCAAGGCAAACAATAAACAGCAGCTACATCAAACAGCTACAAGCAAAGACAAAATTATACATTACAATAAGGCCTCATGCACACAGGGCGTTTTTACAGCTGCTTTTACTAGTGTCAGATGTTTTTTGTGATGTCACAAGGGGCGAGGTCTCATGGTGATACCACTGGATGGCCCCGCCCCATGGCTATTTAAGAACTGACAGAGAGCGAAGCTGGCACAACTATGGTAGACAGCGTTAGAGGAGGACTGGGTCAGTGGCAGAGAAGACAGCAGCAGCGGAGAAGACCGCATCGGCGGAGAAGACCGGAGGAAGAACACCGAGGAAGAACACCGAAGGAACAAGACAGGAGGAAGAAGACCGGATAAAGGACTTGTTAAAACTGTCTCCTGTTTTTATTTTCACTACACTGCCTTTCTTTGGGGTGAAGGGGAAGGGGTACAATGTACCCGATACTCATTCACATGGGGGGGTCAGGGAGGTTGTCAGGAGGAGGCCCTTGTCCCCATCAACCTTCGGGGTGGGAGGCACAGAGCTCCCTCTACCTCAAAGCACCCATGACCCCATGTTGAGGGCGTGTGGCCCGGTATGGTCCAGGATGGGGGGGACCATACCAGGCCACCCTTTCTGAAGCCTATTAGAGCCTCTGGCTCTAATCAGGTGCTTCAAAAAAAAAAATTCAAGTCCATGCGCCTGGTGTCCTGAAAGGGACCAGGTGCATGGATAGGGAGGCAGCAGAAGGGATGGGGGGGTGGCGCCCGTGTACCCACAATGCACGGCCCGCCACTGGTTAATATATTGGTTTGGCAAGAACGATTCTTCATGAATACATGCTGATTACTGCTAATGTTACCGTTTTCATTACTAAAATCTTGTATATAGTCCCTTATCATCCCCTCCAAGAGCTTGCATACTATTGATGTTAGGCTAACTGGTCTGTAATTCCCAGGGATGTATTTTGGGCCCTTTTTAAATATTGGTGCTACATTGGCTTTTCTCCAATCCGCTGTTACCATTCCAGTCAGTAGACTGTCAAAAAATTAGAAACAATAATTAGACTGTAAAAATTAGAAACAATGGTCTGGCAATTACTTAACTGAGTTGTTGACAGAGAGCAGGGCTGCCTTTTATAAGGCCACCAGGGGATCTCACATTGTGCGGCTAAGGTGCGTACGTGCTTACGCCGTTTCGCCGTGTCACGGCCCGCTGACTCGCACATCTACGTGTGCCGTTGCGCCGTGTCGCGGTCCGCTGAATCGCGTACCCGCATGCGCCGTTTCGCAACTCTACCACGCAGGCGCACAGGAAAATGCCGGTATTGGCAAACAAGATTTCTGTTATTTCTCTGACAGTGCCCCCCCCGAGGGGCAGCCTCCGGATGCCCAACTTAGCTAATATCCCTGGGTGTCGCCTGTGGCAATTTTGAACCAAACGGGGTGCATGTATATTACTGGAAGGATCCCAGGAGTTATCTTCCGGCGGGAACCCTTTCCATTTCACCAGATACTGAGTCTGCCCACCCCTCTTTCTACAGTTCATAATTGCTTCCACTTCAAATTCCTCTTCACCCTCTACCTCAATTGGTGGAGGTGGAAGTTCCTCTCTTTCTGAGAAAGAATTTGTAACTACTGGTTTTAGTAGGGACGCATGGAACACTGGATGGATTTTAAAAGTACTGGGTAAAGTTAGTTTGAAGGCCACAGGATTAATTACCCTTTTTACTTCAAAAGGACCAATGAATTTCGGGCCAAGTTTGCGTGATGGACAGGGTAATCTAAGATTGACAGCAGACAGCCAAACCTTATCCCCAATCTTAAATTTCGGATTGTTTCTTCTCCCTTTGTTATAATATTCCTTATAGCTGTCTTGAGCTTCCTTCATGGCTTTTTGGATCTGTAAAAAATTAGCTTGGATGAGGTTTACTCGATCTTGAACTGCGGGAGTTGAGACTTCTGGAATGGAGTTAGGCAGAAAGGGGGAACCCATAGTTGTCCCAAAAAGGCGTCTGATTGATGGCAGAATGTGTGGCATTCTGTACCTGGCGGTACTGGTATTTGAGGGCGGCCTCATTCCAGGCGGTGTCTCCAGACCATTTACGAAATTCCACGGTGTAATCCTCTACTGGTCTTTTTCCTTGGGTAAGGGTGTGCAGAATGGATTCAGCAGTGGCTGTGCGTTGCGGATCGTCATATAACTGAGCCATAGAGGTAAAGAAAGTTTCAACTGAGTTAAGTAAAGGACTCTTCTGTTCAAGAAGATTATGAGCCCAAGATTGAGGTTCTTCAGATAATAAAGAAATAACGAATCCCACTTTTACAGATTCTGAATGGAAAGTCCTGGGTTGAAGAGCTAGGTACAACAGGTAAGCATTTTGAAAGCTCTGAATTTCTTCTGGTCTACGGAAAATCGTTCCCGAGTGGGGGCTCTGGGTTCAGGGAGAGTCATTACAACTGCAGGTACGGGATTGACTTGACTTTGAGAGGAGGATGCCCCGCTGGCTGAAGCTGCATCCGAAGGAGCTGGAGCGGAAATCAGGTGCTGCAGACAGCCCTCAATTTGGAAGTAACCATCTTGGAGTCTTTGGACAGCCTGGGTAAGAGCTGTCACCTGCTGGCAAAGGGCCTCAAGGTGAGAACCAGCTCTGTCGGCCTCTGACATGGCTGGTTTGTACTGTCAGGGTACTCACCAGGGCCGAGATGCTGGGAGCGGCTCCCCTTGTAGCTGAGTGCGCTATACCCCTGGAGGTGGCACAGAGGGTATCGGGCACAGAGAGGCACGGGTCGCCAGGCACTAGTAGGGGCTTGTGTGTTGGTCTTCCGTCTGGTAGCAGGTCTGTGCAGGTTGCACTCAGACGCTGGTCAGCAGGGAAACCAGGCTGGGGTTCAAACACCTTGATCCTGAAGTAGGTAACTGGAACAAAGTATGTAGAGAAGGCCAGGGGGTCAAACACAGCAAACTGATAAGAAGGAAGTCCATTTAAGCAAGCCGAGGTCATACACGGGAATCAAGCAATGGGAGAGTCCAAAGATAGGCCGAGGTCAAACACTGGATCAGGCAGAAGCAAAGTCTTGAGGAGAAGAAAGGGGTCAAACACGGGAGCAGGCAGAGGAGGAATCCGTTAGGCAAGCCAAGGTCAAGTGCAGGAGAAGTTCAGAGGAGGTCAAGGCAATCCGGGTCACAGCAGGCAGGAGTCAATAGCAGAACTAGGGAACAGGAACACAGAAGCTGAAACGACAAACCAGCAATGAGACAGAGAGCAGGGCTGCCTTTTATAGGGCCGCCAGGGGATCTCACGTTGTGCGGCTAAGGTGCGTACGTGCTTACGCCGTTTCGCCGTGTCGCAGCCCGTTGACTCGCACATCTACGTGTGCCGTTGCGCCGCGTCGCGGTCCACTGAATCGCGTACCCGCATGCGCCATTTCGCCACTCTACCACGCAGGCGCACAGGAAAATGGCTGTATTGGCAAACAAGGTTTCTGTTATTTCTCTGACAATTGTCTAAGTACCCTCGGGTGTAAGCCATCCAGTCCCGGTGATTTGTTAATGTTAAGTTTTCCAAGTCTAATTCTGTCCTCTTTTAGCCATGAGGGTGCTTCCTGTGATGTGTCAGGAGGATGAACACTGCAGATTTGGTTACTGAAGTCCCCCCGATTCCCTCGTGAAGACTGAGGAAGAGAATAAATTCAATACCTTCGCCATCTCCCCATCCTTTGTAACCAGATGTCCTTCCTCATTCTTTATGGGACCAATATGGTCTGTCCTCCCTTTTTTACTGTTTACTTACCTTCTTGGAATTTCTTTTTTGCTCTCCTTTGCTATGTGTCTTTCGTGTTTGTGATTTTAAATAAAGGTAATACATACTGCAATATGAAGTTCTCTTTATATTGATATACCAAGGTATAAACTGGGCTGCTGTGAGGAACAGAGGCACAAGTGTAACCTATCCAGGATCCAGCATACAATACCGAACCCATAGAGGTTCTAAGGCGCATTTTGACCAAACTTAATCGCAAGGTCACACGCCCTAAGGTGAAGGGCTATCACCTGGGGGGGAGCACTTATATGAGCACACAGCACTTTAGTTTGTGTTCACTGAAACACATGGATGGATTTTGGAATGTTTATGGACTGTTAATTTGATCATAGCACTAAGCTACACAGCACCGAATCGCACATATGCAACACTGAATTACATGGATGCAGCACTGAATCGCATGGATGATATTTCTTTGGAATTTTTTATCTAATATTGTTTAACCGCTACACATCTGCGCTATGGCCGAATGACGGCTACAGCGCGGACCTGAATTCCCGGGAAGCCATCATATGACGGCCTCCCCTGTGCGCGCCCCGCAGGGCGTGCGCCGAGCGCGCTGTGATCACCGAATCGCTGAGACTCGGGTGATCACCAATCCAAGTAAGGGGCCGGTCCCGGTCCCTTACTATGTGATCAGCTGTCAGCCAATGACAGCTGATCACATGATGTAAACAAAAGATCGGTAATCGTTTTTTTTTTTTCTACTCACGCTGACAGCGTGAGTAGCAAAAAAGTGGATCACCAGCTCGGATGTAAGGGACATCGGTCCCCAAGTGGAAGTGGCACATCTGCCTCATCAGTGCCACCAAATAGTGCCACCTAACAGTGCCCACAGTGCTACCTAACAGTGCCCACAGTGCCACCTAACAGTGCCCACAAGTGCCACCTATCAATGCTCACAAGTGCCACCTATCAATGCCCACAAGTGCCACCTATCAATGCCTACCTGTAGTGCCAATCAGTGCCACCTGGCAGTGCTGCCCATCACTGCCACCCATCAGTGCCCATCACTGCCACCCATCAGTGCCTATCACTGCCACCTATCAGTGCCCATCACTGCCACCTCATCAGCGTACATCAATGAATGAGGAAAATTACCGTTTTAAATTTTTTATAACAAAATATAAAAAAATATTTTTTTTTTTTCTTTATTCAGTTTTTTACATTTTTTCAACAAAAAGTAAAAACTGCAGAGGTGATCAAATACCACCAAAAGAAAGCTCTATTTGTGGTGAAAAAATGATAAAAATTTCATTCGAGTACAGTGTTGTATGACCGTGCAATTGTCATTCAAAGTGCGTCAGTGCTGAAAGCTGAAAATTGGTCTGGATAGGAGGGAGGTTTAAGTGCCCTGTAAGCAAGTGGTTAAACATTGCATTATCACTGAATTACAGAGATACAGCACTGCATTGCATGGATGCAACACTGAATCGCATGGATGATTTTTTTTTCTTGAAATATTTATTTATTATTTGTTTGAATATTGCACAAATATTTTGGAATATTTATATATATTTTTCACAGGCTTATTGAAGCACTTTTATTAATTCATTTATTTATTGAAGTTTATTGCACATTAATGTATAGTATTTTGGAAATTTTATACATGTCACGAGAGAGCACAATATCACTTTATTAATTATATATTTGTATTTATCATTTTGAGAGTGCAGCGTTTTATAACTTGATTTGATTATCTTGCATGGTATAGGAGACATGCGTAACGTTAGCAGCTGATCATTTGTAATATACAATACTTTGGAGACCTGATTTGGTCATCCACCTGGAGGCACACAGGACTATTAATTAGCATCTTGCATGATAGGCTGCTTCCTGCAAGATCTAATGGTGATGGGGCAACTCTGGTCACTGTAGCGATGATCTCAGATGAAGCTAGTGGTGCTCCAGGCTTGAATGTCCTCTCCCAAGGTTTATTGAGTCCCTCTGCTCCAGGGCACGGTGGATTCGACAATAGCAGTGGTATCTAGCAGGTGCAATGGGTTCCAATCCAGCAAGCAGAAGGTAGCACTGGCACTCCACTGCGTCACCAGTCTCAGCAGAGTCTAAAGGGCCAGCAGCCCACCTGCAGCTCCACACATCACCGCTCTCTCCTTCTTTCCATATGAGTTTCCCTTAGCCCCAAATTCCCAGTCCTTTTCAGCACACCATCCTTCTGGGACTTGTAGTTCCATATAGTTTTTCCTGGACAGGGACTGCTTCCCCCTGGAACTACTACACTCATCAGTCTTTTCTTGTCTGGGGATTGGTTATTCTGTTTCCCAGGTCATGCTGCAGTCAATCACTACCTCTTGTTGCTGTCCCAGGTGGTGGGAAGGGCTTCAGGCAGTCATGGCTGCCTTCCAATGTCCTCCTCTGGCTCTCTCCCCTCTCCCTGTGATGCCACTCTGCCCAATCAGGGCAGGTAGAGAGAGAGTCTGCATCTGTAGTGTGTGGGTGGCTTTCTGAGATCATGCCGGAGGACAGAGCAGTGCCGCTGCCCAGGGCTGCATATTAAAGCCCAACTCTGGGATTCCTGCCTTCTCTGCTACTATTGTACTTCTGCCTATAAACAATTCATTTCATATACATTTTTAATTTTATCAGTTGCAGAAATTTTATGTGCAATACATTATTACCTGTGGCATCGTCTTAGAGCCCCCTCTTCTCAGCTATACTTGGATGCCTGGAGGAGGCTCTTTGCAGCAGTCTCACATCATTTCCTACAGTTTTCTAGGACTACATGTCCCACGATTTTTAGAAACAGTTTTCTATTCTTGGATGGAGCACAGCAGCACTGAGAACTACATGGGGGTGCAGATTAAAAAGCAGCATTTTTTTCTTGCACATAATTGGATGATGTCAGTCAGAGCTTCACTCCATTCACTATGCTCTGGAGATAATTCCCTTGCAAGGTTCAACCTCTCTTTAGTAAATCAACCCCAATGAGGGGCAAAATATGTCCAGTCACCGGGGCAGAGTAACAATGTAAGGAAAATACATTTTTAAAGAGGATATCGCTGTATGTCTTATAAATATACACTATATTGTCAAAAGCATTGGGACGCCTGCCTTTACACGCACATGAACTTTAATGGCATTCCAGTCTTAGTCCGTAGGGTTCAATATTGAGTTGGCCCACCCTTTGCGGCTATAACAGCTTCAACTCTTCTGGGAAGGCTGTCCACAAGGTTTAGGAGTGTGTCTATGGGAGTGTTTGATCATTCTTCCAGAAGCACATTTGTGAGGTCAGGCACTGATGTGGACGAGAAGGCCTGGCTTGCAGTCTCTGCTCTATTTCATCTGGTCCAAATCATTTGGTGGAGGGGGGATTATGGTGTGGGGCTTTTTTTTAGGGGGTTAGGCTTGGCCCCTTAGTTCTAGTGAAGGGAACCCTTAAGGCGTCAGCATACCAAGACATTTTAGACAATTTCATACTCCCAACTGCACAAAGCAAAGTCCATAAAGACATGGATGAGCAAGTTTGGGGTGTAGGAACTTGACTGACCTGCACAGAGTCCTGGCCTCAACCCCATAGAACACCTTTGGGATGAATTAGAGTGGAGACTGCGAGCCAGGCCTTCTCGTCCAATGTCAGTGCCTTACCTTACAAGTGCGCTTCTGGAAGAATGGTCAAGATTTCCCATAGATACACTCCTAAACCTTGTGGACAGCCTTCCCAGAAGATTTGAAGCTGTTATAGCTGCAAAGGGTGGGCCTACTCAATATTGAACCCTACGGACTAAGACGGGGATGACATTAAAGTTCATGTGCTTTTAAAGGCAGGTGTCCCAATACTTTTGGTAATATAGTTTAAGTGTTGAAGTCTAATTTGAAAGAGCTAAGCTGGATCTGCGCACATTCCAATTTTCAAAAATATATTGGTTTTGAATAGGCGAGTTGGGGGGAGGAGGGAAAAGCGGAGAGGAATAAAAAAAGAGAGCGGAAAAGAGGGATAATAGCAGAGGAAACAAAAAATCTTCATCACTGTTAAGATGTGTACACACGACCGGTTTTGCCGTTGGACTAAACTCTGAAGGTTTCTCCGACGGAATTCCATTCAAGCGGTCTTGCCTACACACGGTCAAACTAAAGTCCAACCAAAGTCCGACCATCCAGAACGCGGTGACGTACAACACGTACGACGGGACTAGAAAAAGGACGTTCAATACCTCGTAGCCAATAGCTTCCGTCTCGTACTTGCTTCAGAGCATGCCTCGTTTTTGGTCCTTCAGAACAGCATACAGACGATCGGTTTTCCCCATAGGAATTGGTTCCATCGGAAATATTTAGAACATATTCCATTTCTAGGTCTGTCAGAATTTTCGGAAAAAAAAAAAAAAGATGAGGCCTACACACGATTGGAATAGACGATGAAAAGACTCCGTTCGACTTTTTCTGTCGGACATTCTGCTCGTGTGTACAGTATGATATAGTTACATAGTTGGTGAGGTTGAAAAAAGACACAAGTCCATCAAGTCCAACCTGTGTGTGTGATTATATGTCAGTATTACATTGTATATCCCTGAATGTTGTGGTCATTAAGGTGCCTATCTAATAGTATTTTGAAATTGCAAGCCAGGCCTTCTAGTCCACATTAGTGCCTAATCTCATAAATGTAATTCTGGAAGAATGGTCAAACATTCCCATAGACACACTCCTAAACCTTGTGAACAGCCTTCCCAGAAGAGTTGAAGCTGTTACAGCTGCAAAGGGTGGGACAACTCAATACTGAACCCTACGGACTAAGACGGGGATGCCATTAAAGTTCATGTGTGTGTAAAGGCAGGTGTCCCAATACTTTTGACAATATAGTGTATTTTTGCAAAAGGCACAGAGGAATAAGAAACATTATTGCAAATACACAAAATAAATTTTGCCTGGAGTTAAGCTTCAAGGGTGTTCTTGCACATGTTTTGTATTGTAAAAAAAATGATCTGAAACAAGAATTGCCAGTATTGCTCAACCGCAGCAAATCAGATTTAAAATGTACCCTTTCGGATTAAAGATGTACTGAAAAATTGCATTTGGAACAAGTAAAATTTTAATCTCATAGGCAATCGTGGGATGAAAATAAAATGTCCTATTTCGGATACTTTATTAAATAAGGTCAATTTATTTCTATAATGCATGCTTTAGTATATAGTAATCTTCAACCTGAAATACAGAATATTCGTTTGGGTATTGCTTGCCAGACTTCTGTATACTCTGTAATTGATTTTTGTATAGAAAAAAAAAAACAATCTTCTCAAGGCCCATCATATTTATTGCAAGGGGTTTTTTTTAGATCATTCAGACTCCTACCTGCTGTTTCTGGAGTTACTGGGACAGGTCACTCCTTCCATTTCTTCAAACTGTTTGCTTTCTACCATCATCTGATTAGTCCGGTGTTGTGTCTTCGGCACTCCTGGAGATGTAAGGCACTAAAAATAAAAAGTCTAGTTCAACCGCTTTCCGGCCACGTAACTTGGTTATACGGCGGCGGAGTACATAGTTGCCAACAGTCCCGATTTTCCCGGGACTTGGGACCCTTGTCCCGATTGGAGGCTGTCCCAAATCGGGATTTTCCATAGGGAGCAGCTGGCTCCAGCAAAATGGCGGCCGGCGCCGCCGCTCGATCTTCCCCCTAGTGTTGAGTAAGTGGAGAGAGGAAGGGGGCTCGATCCGTGCAGACAATGAATCGGCTTCTTTAGCTGCACGGCCCCTCCCCTCTCCACTGAAGCAGAAGACATGGCGCCGCCGTCGCCGTGTCTTTCCAAAAAGTTCCCCGGCTCATGCTGCGCAAGCGCTGCGCCTGCACAGTACAGGGGGGTCCTTACTTGCCATGGGGGAACTTTCTCAGCAGAACACCAGCTGCTCCTGCTCTGAGCGGGGGGGGCTGCACTGAGGGGGGGCTGCATTGAGGGTAGGTCTGCACTAATAGAGGGGGGGGTCTGCACTAATAGAGGGGGGCTGCACTAATTTAGGGGGGTCTGCACTAATAGAGGGGGGCTGCACTGAGGGGGGGTCTGCACTAATAGAGGGGGGGCTGCACTAATTGAGGGGGTTCTGTACTAATAGAGGGGGGTCTGCACTAATAGAGGGGGGGCTGCACTAATTGAGGGGGGTCTGCACTAATAGAGGGGGGCTGCACTGAGGGGGGTCTGCACTAATAGAGGGGGGACTGCACTAATAGAGGGGGGGCTGCACTGAGGGGGGGCTGCACTAATAAAGGGGGGCTGCACTGAGGGGGGTCTGCACTAATAGAGGGGGGTCTGCACTGATGTAGGGGGTCTGCACTGATGGAGGGGGTCTGCACTGATGGAGGGGATCTTCACTGATGGAGGGGGTCTGCACTGAGGGGGTCTGCACTGATGGAGGGGGTCTGCATTGAGGGGGTCTATACAGACTCTGCTGGGGGCACCTGATGCAAGGACAGACTCTGCCGGGGGCACCTGATGCAAGGACAGACTCTGCTGGTGGCAGGCGACGTGGCTAGTGACACGCTCAGGGATCCCACTGATTCGGCATTATGGTGAGTTGAATGATTTAATTTTATATTACAATGTAACAATAGAAATAATGCGCTTAATTCATCATGACACCATAACAACTATGGTGCCGGGATGATTGAAGTGTTAACACCAGGTGTTTGGAGCATCTTTATCTGCTGATTGTTAAACTTTCTAGAATACACATATTTCTATTGTGTAGGATCTGGGGCTGCTGTCCCGTCATTCCCCTCTCCCCCTTTCCTTCTTCCCCTTTCCCTCTCCATCCCTCATTCATCTCAGACTCTAACCACACCCTCTTGAGCCACTCCCATTTAAGCCAAGCCCACTTTTCCACGTAAGCCATGAACATTTTTCGCTGCGGCACACACTTGTAATTTTTTGCTAAGCCACGCCTACAAACAATTGCCCCGCCCCCTAATTATTGTACGGCTCCGCCTACAGCCAAAAAAGTGTCCCACATATTTTTTTTTGCAATGTTGGCAACTATGAGAGTACCTAGTACGTGATCCAGCCCCTAGGGGGAGCATGCATGCCACCGGCACAGCAGCTGTGCTGTGATTAGACACAGGCAAGGAGAGACACAGAACAGAGTTCTGCCTATGTAAGCAAGGCAGAGCCCTGTTCTGTCAGCACACATAGTACACACAAACACTGGCTAGACACACATTTAACCCTTTGATCGCCCTAGATCAGGGGTCTCAAACTCCAGCAGTTGCAAAACTACAAGTCCCATGAGGCATTGCAAGGCTGACAGTTACAAGCATGACTCCCACAGGCAGAGGCATGATGGGACTTGTAGTTTCGTAACAGCTGGAGGGCCTCCAGTTTGAGAACCCTGCCCTAGATGTTTAACCTCTTTCCAGCCAGTGTTATTAGTACAGTGACAGTGTATTTTTTTAGCACTGATTACTGTATTCATGTCGTCGGTTCCCAAAAAGGTGTCGATTAGTGTCAGACTGTCCTCCCGCAGTCCCGCTATAAGCCGTTGATCACCGCCATTACTAGGATAAAAAATAAATAAATAAATAAATAAAAATTCCAGTGTATTCACCATAGTTTGTAGACACTTTAACTTTTGCTCAAACCAATCAATATACGCGTATTGGGGTTTTTTCTTTTTCTTCCAAAAGTATGTAGCAGAATACATATTGGCCCAAATATGTGAAGAAATTAGATTTTTTTTTTTTTTTTTTTTTATTGTATATGTTTTATAGCAGAAAGTAAAAAATGCGGGTTTTTTCAAAAAAAAAAAAAGTCTTTTTTTGTTTATAGCGCAAATAAATTTGGGTCAGTTAACCACTTCAGCTCCGGAAGGTTTTGCCTCCTTAATGACCAGGCCATTTTTTGCACTGAGTTGCTTTAACTGACAATTGCGCCTTTTTTCCCCACAAATAGAGCTTTCTTTTGGTGGTATTTGATCACCTCTGCAATTTTAATGTTTTGCGCTATAAACAAGAAAAGGCCGACAATTTAAAAAAAATATATATATATTTTTTGCTTTCTGCTATAAAACATATCCAATAAAAAAAAAATGTAAAAATTGAATTTCTTCATCAGTTTAGGCTAATATATGTTTTGCTAAATGTTTTTGGTAAAAAAAGAATCCCATTAAGTGTATATTGATTGGTTTGCGCAAAAGTTTTAGCGTCTAACAACTATGAGATTTACAGACTTTTTATTTATTTTTATTGTTTTTACTAGTAATGGTGGTGATCAGCGATTTTTAGCAGGACTGTGACATTGCGGCAGACAAATCTGACACTAAGTGAAAACTTTTTGGCTTAACTGAGGAAAGACAGAGATACGTGTTCTAGCAAAAACACAAGATCTCTGTCTTTCTTACTAGCACAACGGCGATCTGCCTTGTTTACATGGGCAGACCGCCGTTCTGCCTGTCTCCAAATTATCACCGGGTTTCCTGATTGGCTCCCACTGTGTCCAATCACAGCAGGAGTGGAGCACCGGTGGCACGTGTATGCCCCAGAGCCGCCCTGCCGCAGTATATGTACGTGGGGTGGTCCTTAAGCAGTTAAAGTAACACAGGGCTGTATCGCAAAAAATAGCCTGGTTATGAAGGGGGGAAAACCTCCAGAGGTCAAGCGGTATTTTTATTTTTTTATAATTCATTGCTTTGACATATCATTAAAGTGACACTAAACTATTTACTTATTTACTAAAAATAATCCATACACATCCATTACTTAACCACTTCAGCCCCCGAAGATTTGGCTGCTCAGTGATCAGGCATTTTTTGCCATTCGGCACGGCGTTGCTTTAACTGACAAGTGCGCAGTCGTGCAATGCTGTACTCAAACAAAGTTGACCTCCTTTTTTCCCAACAAATAGAGCTTTCTTTTGGTGGTATGTGATCATCTCTGCGGTTTTTATTTTTTGCGCTATAAACAAAAAAGAGCGACAATTTTGAAAAAAACACAATATGTTGTACTTTTTGCTATAATAAATATCCCCAATTTTGTTTAAAAAAAAAAGCAATTATTTTCCTCAGTTTAGGCCGATACGTATTCTTCTACATATTTTTGGTAATAAAAATCGCAATAAGCGTATATTGATTGGTTTGCGCAAAATTATTGTCTACAAAATAGGGGAAAGATTTATGGCATTTTTATTATTATTTACGTTTTTACTAGTAATGACGGTGATCAGAGATTTTTATCAGGACTGCGACATTATGGCGGATACTTTTGACACATTTTTGGGACCATTGACAATCATACAGTGATCAGTGCTATAAAAATGCACTGATTACTGTGTAAATGTCACTAGCAGGGAAGGGGTTAACATTAGGGGAGATCAAGGTGTTGACTGTGTTCCCTAATGTGTGTTCTAACTGTGGGGGATGGGAGTGACTGGAGGAAATGACAGATCGTTGTTCCTAGCTAGTAGGAACTCACAATCTGTCTCTCCTCTCCCCATAAAACAGGGATTTGTGTGTTTACACACACGTCCCTGTTCTGACTCTCGTGCCCGCGATTGCGCGTGGCCGGCGGTCGCAATGACGCCATGCGCATCGGCATCTCCAGAGTGCAGTGGGCGCATGCCTGCTATCCCACTTAAACGTACCGACGTACAGCTACGACGGTTCCCGGGATCGTGCCGACCTGCCACCGTATAATGACGGCGGTTGGTCAGCAAGCGGTTAAAGTGGTTGTAAACCCTTACACACCACTTGTATCCAGCACTGTAGATGCTGGAAATATCTCCTAAACTTGCACGGTTTAGGAGATATTTACCATATAAGCTTGCCCTGACATCATCGGCTCATGCGCACTAAAGAAAGGACACGATCGTGCCGTTTGTATAGGCCCGTGCCGTGACCGTCGGCTTCCGTGCGCATGCGTGGAAGTGACGTCACGCGACTCCGGCCAGTCAATGAGCCGGAGTCCACGGCCTGGAAGGAAGAGGGGTGAAGATGGACGTGGCCACCAGCAGGGACATTGCAGGCTTTGTTTGCAGGTAAGTGGCACGTGATGGGCTAGTATGCTATGCATACTAGCTCATTATGCTTTTACTTTGCAGGGGAATAAAACCCATCAGTGTTTACTTCTTCTTTAATGGCCCTGTAATCTATTTTTCATTAAATCATTTCCTACTGTGTTTTTCTGCCTCCTTGTATTATTCTCCATGAGCTCCTGAATTACGTTTCCCCTCCACTTCCTGTTGTTTGGAATGAGCATGTAGGTGGGGTGCAGCCAGGAACACTAATGCCGCGTACACACGATCGGATTTTCCGACGGGAAATGTTGGATGTGAGCTTGTTGGCGGAAAGTCCGACCGTGTGTACGCTCCATCGGACAATTGTTGTCGGACTTTCCACCAACAAATGTTGGCTAGCATGCTCTCAAATTTTCCGCCAACAAATGTGCGTTGTTGGATTTTTCGATCGTGTGTACACAAGTCCGTCGGACAAAAGTCCAAGGTACAAACACGCATGCTCGGAATCAAGTACGAGCCAGAAGCGCTCGGTCTTGTGAAACTAGCGTTCATAATGGAGATATCACACCGACTCGTAGTATGTGTTGTATGTCACTACGTTCGTAATTGTTGGCCAACATTTGTGTGACCATGTGTATGCAAGACAAGTTGGAGCCAACACCCTTGGAACAAAAATCCACGGTTTTGTTGTTGGAAAGTCCGATCGTGTGTACGAGGCATTACAGTATCAACAGCATGTAGGAAGCAGGTTTCAGCTGAACAGGCAGCGTCTGTAGAGAGGAGCAGAATGTGGCCTGGCCGTCTTGAGCCCAAGTAGGCAGAGGTCCAGAGAGGTTGTGAACCCTACGCTTTCTTTCCTCATCAGGAACCTTTCCCTAGCACTGCTACTGTCCTTAAAAGACAAGGTATTTTTCCCTGCACTACCCACTCGCATAAAGCGCGCCAAACCCAGGGGCCAGGGTCTTAAATAGACTCTACCACATCTAAGATGGCCACCAGAGCCACATGGGTGGCCAGCATCTAATCGGATCGATGCCCCAGTGACTCAAGAAACCATAGAGGAAGCACGACCTCAACCTGATAGAACACCTATGGGATGAATTAGAGCGGAGACTGTGAGCCAGGCCTTCTCATCCACATCAGTGCCTGACCTCACAAATGTGCTTCTGGAAAAATGGTAAAATATTCCCATAGACAATTCTAAACTTTGTGGACAGTCTTCCCAGAAGAGTTGAAGCTGTTATAGCTGCAAAGGGTGGGCCAACTCAATATTGAACCCTACGGACTAAGACTGGGATGCCGTTAAAGTTCATGTGTGTGTAAAGGCAGGCGTCCTAATACTTTTGGTAATATAGTGTAAATATAGTGGTGGCAGAAATTGTGGACACTTCTGGAAATTGTAATGCTTTGGAAATTTGCAGGCTTATAGGAAAGTTATTTTGCACCAAATGCAAATGTTTATGTTTATTTGTCAATTTAAAGACAATTTAATGCTAAATTCACTATAAGAAAAAATTCAAATATATGCAGTTGTTTGATTTGTTATTCTGTTTTTTTACAATATTTTTTTTTTGTTGTTTCTTTTATCTTGAGTGCATCAGTTATTTCACGCTGAATGTGTTCATATATTTATGAACTATTTCTTCTAAGCACTCACTAGTGTTTAGTGTTGCATGTATTAAAGGGGTTGTAAAGTCAGAAGGTTTTTTTTATCTTAATGCAATGCAGCTGCTCCCCTAATACTTACCTGAGCCCCATCTCTGTCCAGCGAAGTCCACGAATGTCTCAGCCGTCCGGGACTCTGACTCCTGATTGGCTGAGACACAGCAGCGGCGCCTTTGGCTCCCACTGCTGTCAATTAAAGCCAGTTAGCCAATCAGGAGAGAGAGGGGGCCTATCCGGACCACAGCTCCATGTCTGCATGGACACATGGAGCTGCAGCTTGGCTTGGGTGCCCCCATAGCAAGCTGTTTGCTGTGGGGGAACTCAACAGGAGGGAGCGGCCAGGAGCACAGAAGAGGCTCCCAAGAAGAGAAGGAACTGGGCTTCTCTGTGCAAAACCACTGCAAGAGAGCAGATAAGTGTAGCGGGCACCTACTTTCATGTAGGTGAGCTTTATGAGTTTAAATTACAAAGCATGGTTTCAGGTAAATTTGGGCAGGCTTGTATTGTGATTCCAGGCCTGGTTGTTTATTTTGGGATCTGAGTGACAGGCAGATTGTAAATGAGTTCTGGCCAATCATTAATTTGTCTGGCAGAAGGCGGGACTCTCATAAAAGCTGGGGTCACATGGTGCAAGGAAGTTCCAGAAAGGGAGAGCCTGGAGAGAGAGGGTCCCCTGCGGGGAGCCAAGCAGAGCCCCCCACCCCTGCGGGGAAGGAGGGGGGGGACCAGGACACATGGAGGAGAGGAGTTGGTGACACCGCACAGCATGTACTCGCTGGTGTTGCTGGACGCCCCTGTGGGGAAGGGAGCGTACCAGACTGGAGAGAATGGATGGAGAAACCATTACGGAAGAAGTAGCAACTAAGCGGAAGACGACTGGGTGATCGATTGTTTGTGAGTGGGACATGGACTGTCGATCAAGTGAGTGAAAGCCCAGGGGAAGGGTACTACCAGAGGCTGAGGGATGTTGGTACACAAGTCAGTAAGACAGGTGGTGATTGCCCGTGACTTTGGGTTCAACAATGCCCCAGGATTACAATCAGTCAGGCGGGAGGAATTATTCAGAGTAATCTCTTCCTTAGCTCAACTTGGAAGTACTATACAGATGGGAAGTAGTGGTCCAAAGGCGGCGGTAAAGCTCCAAGCACAAATAGAGATACAGATTGTTCTAAAAAGTTCTGCAGGTGAAGAAGTTATTCAAAGTGACTCCATAAGTGATTACCACATATTCTCTAGTAAATCTACTTCTGTCTTCCCACTGAAGAAGTCATTCAGAGTGACTTCTCACAGTCCGCATTGTTCTAAGTCTTTGCATGAGAAGGCAAAGGAAAGATTGTAAAGTAGCAAAAGAGCATCAGAAAACCCTTCTCCTATCCCAGTTCATGTTATATCAATAAAAGCAAGAGAAAATTACAATATGTTTCTATTTCTATTTCCAATAGTTTTCTATTTCTATGGGCTGCGATGGGCTAGATGGCAAATGTGAATTACGGATAGAACACACAAATTGCAGTTCCTTCGGGGGTAGTGAGCTATATAAGTATAAAAATAATAATATAAAAAATAATATAAAATAAAATATATAAGATATATATATATATATATATATATATATATATATATATATATATATATATATATATATATATATATATATATATATATATATATATATATATATATATTATAAATATAATATATTATATTATTATATTATATATATATAAAATATATAAAAAAAAGAGACTTTATAATCACGTTAACATTATCACTGATTTACATATTTGCAAAGTTGAATGCTTTGTATTTCTTGATTTATGTGTATTGATACATATACGACACATTGAGTATAACTGTTAGACAGCGCACTATTTATTTTCCTAGTATTCCAGGGATTTTTTTGTGCAGTGGTCCTTAGATTTGAAAGGCTGAGCACAATCTCATATAACTAATACAAGGGGTTTTTTTTTTACTATTTATATTCATAGATATATAAGAGTGTGTAAGAGGAGTTTGATCATGGTTGCATTAAAGCAAAATGGTTGACAATTTGTCTTTTGATTTTTCAGTGTATAATAATTCCAATGGATGGTGGATATCTTCATTAGAGAAGGGGTTAAATTAAAGAGATGACTTTTACATTAATCATGTCCGATATTTCCACCCATCCATTACTCTGAGTCTTTACAATAGGATTCCCAGCCTATTCTATATGTCAGAGGAATACGAAATGAACACCTGAGCAGTTCCCTCCTCCCACTTTGTTAATAGTATTTATTCTCACCGGTATTCATTCTGATGAAGATGTACATGTCAGCTTTTTGTGGAGTATTCCCCTTCACTACAGACTGGCTTAATTGGCCTTGATGATTTTGGACTTCTATAACAATGAGAAGTGTAGGAAGGCACATGTTTGCATTACAGAAATATTACGTGATGGACTCCCACTGTTGTGTCAATGCCTTGGTGAAGGATAGATTGTCATGTTCCTGTAAGAATGTTACTGTAGGTAAAGCTGGCCATACACGGTTAGAATTTCATTGACCTTTTCTTAGAAAATTTGTTCATCAGAACTTTCTTTCTTGCCACTCTTAAGCCTCGTACATACGATTGAATTTTCCGCAGACAAAACCTCTGGTATTTGTCCAAAGGGGTTGGCCAGGAACCTGTCTTGCATACAAACGGCAAGAAATTGTCGGCCAATAAATACGACTGTAATGACGTACTATGTGGTTTTTCAGCTCTTTAGCGCCACCCTTTGGGCTCCTTCTGCTAATTTCATGTTAGTAGAAGTTTGGTGAGTGTTGATTTTGCACTTTTCATTTCGCACTTTTCAGTTCGTACTTTTCAGTTCGTGCTTTTCAGTTCGTTTCTGAACGGCCGTTCGTCAACCAGACATGTTGTGGAATTGGAGGAGATAACGTGTTATTTATTATTGGCCTTGGAGTTATTGCTTTGACCCAAGTCCAGTCCAGGAACAGGAGGAGGAGGATTTCTTAGACCAAAAATTGGGAGCTCCAGGAGAATAATCCAGATGATTTTCGGACTTATCTCCGAATGACGGACCCCTGCTTTCGCCAACTCTTGAACTCCTATATTAAGAAACAGGACACATGCATGAGGCTTTTATTTTATTTTTTGGTTGAATAATGATTTGATTTGGTATATTTTCTATATTTTTGGATGCATAGAATGCAATTCTTGGTTAAGTTTTATTGGAAGATAGCATGTCTAATTATATTTGTTTTCTTTTTTTAATGCACAATAAAAAAAATGTGGAGAACAATACTTGGCTATGTGTTTTACTTCAAATGACAGTTTGGGAGTAGGCAGTTACATTTATAAAAATACAATGTAAAATTGACAAGGGACACCAACATATACAACAGTTGTATCTTTGATCTTAAAAACTACAGTATAATGGTGCTATGGTAACTTGCCCAAATTAAAAAAAAAAGCATAATAATATTATTCTTGATATCACTAGAAAAAAAAGCCTTTGTTTGCAATAACTCCATCAGTATCACCAGCAAAGCAGCTTCATTATTATCCCATTAATCACTTGACATCCGCGCTATGGCCGAATGACGGCTACAGCGCGGACCTGAATTCCCGGGAGGCTGTCATAAGGGGCCGGTCCCGGCCCCTTACCATGTGATCAGCTGTCAGCCAATGACAGCTGATCACATGATGTAAACAAAAGATCTGTAATTGTTTTTTTTTTCTGCTCAGGCTGACAGCGTGAGTAGAAAAAAAAGCCGATCACCGGCTCAGATGTGAGAGACATCGGTCCCGAAGTGGAAGAGGCACATTTGCCTCATCAGTGCCACCTAACAGTGCCCACAGTGCCACCTAACAGTGCCCACAAGTGCCACCTATCAATGCCCACCAGTAGTGCCAATCAGTGCCACCTAGCAGTGCTGCCTTTTAGTGTAACTGATCAGTGCCCATCACTGCCACCCATCAGTGCCCATCACTGCCGCCTCATCAGCGTACATCAATGAAGGAGAAAAATTACCTATTTTACATTTTTTATAACAAAATATAAAAAAATTTTAAAAATTCAGTCTTTTTACATTTTTTTAACAAAAAGTAAAAACTGCAGAGGTGATCAAATACCACCAAAAGAAAGCTCTATTTGTGGTGAAAAAAAATGATAAAAATTTCATTTGGGTACAGTGTTGTATGACCGCGCAATTGTCATTCAAAGTGCGTCAGCGCTGAAAGCTGAAAATTGGTCTGTCTGGATAGGAGGGGGGTTTAAGTGCCCAGTAAGCAAGTGGTTAAAGAAGAAGAGAATTGTGCGCTGTATTTCGAGATTTCATAATTTGCCACGTCACGAATGCTGATTCTCCATTAGGAATGCTAGTTTACAAGACCGACCGCTTCTGGCTCATCCTTGCTTCCGAGCATGCGTGTTTGTACTTTGGACTTTTGTCTGACAGACTTATGTACACACACTTGGAAAATCCGACAACAGACATTTGTCTACAGAAAATTTTAAAACCTGCTATTCAACATTTGTCCGCAGAAAATCCGACAACAATTGTCCGATAGAGAAAGGAGGTATCACCACTCCAGGAGGATCGACCAAAAGTAAATCTCTTCACCAGTTGAGAAGCCACAGGTGCTGGCAATGCATATAGCAGATAGATAAAAAGTAGTTCTGGACAGCCGCACTCCGAATATGCCTTTTATTCAAAAACTACAAACAAAAATACATGCCACAGCAGAACAATCGTCCGATGGAGCATACAAACGGTCAAATTTTCCGCCAACAGCCTGTCATCACATAATTCCGGTTCTGAAAATCTGATCGTGTGTATGAGGTTTTAACCTCCCTGGCGGTATGACTAGTTCAAATTTTTGATGCTGAAAGCGGTACAATTGTTTTGCATAAAAATTTGGCATTTTATATTGTGGGCCTGTAATTCTTAGGAATAACACACTTAAATCTGTCCAAACAAGAGTCTAGTAGACATCCCGGGTATGATACAGTTTGAAACACAAAATCATAAATTATAATATAATAAATAACTATAAATAATTCTAATAAATAATAATATAATAATAATAAAAATTATTCAATAATGTAATCAAATCAAAAACACTGAAATTTGCTCAGTTGCAGAATTGTCGCTGTCATTACTTTCAGTGTCTGAAGACGAATTTCCTCACAAATCACTATCGCTCAATTCTGCAAGTGATTCTAATTTATTATCGCTGTTTTCTAGCTGGTCTAAAACCGCTTTTGATGTAAAGGGACACTTTTTGGTTGCTATGGACAATCTCCAGTTTCCGGGCAGAAAGAACAGTATATATCATATAAAACTGCATGCAGGGCACTGGACAAAGCACTGGGGACAAAAGGGATGTGAAATAATTTGATACAGTAATGTAATCTGTAATACTACAGTGTACTGTATATGTATTGTGTGTTTTTCACTTTTTGAATTTAGCGCTGTTCTCCTTCCCGTGCATCGCAACGCTTGCAGGAACGGAGCCCGGCACTGTGATGAATCGAGTGGAGGGCACGGCTCGCACACACAGCGGGGGGGACATTGCAGGATCCTGGGGACAAGGTAAGTAACTTTGCCTGGAACCTGCGATGCAATCCCGAGTGTGGCTTGGGGTTCCCGCTTTTGGTACTGAAAATCCACCCCGAACCTCACTCGGAAATACTGTCAGGGAGGTTGAGCTGGATACACACTATACAATTTTCTGTAGATTTTATCCTTCAGATTTACCAAAACCATATAATATAAGGTCAAACCTTAAAGCGGGGTTCCACTCAAATTTTTAACTTAATCTTACCCCCTTCAGTTGATTGCATAGATGTTCAAATGCCACACGAAATTTTTTTTTTATCGCTGTAATTACCTTTATATTGTACTTCATTGTGGCACTTCCTGTCTCTCCTCCCATGGGAGTAGGCGTGTTTATTGTCCTTCCCCGGCTCCGCACTGTCTCCTGGGAGCTTAGTGTCAGGCTTCCGAAGATTCAGTGCGGAAACAATGATCATGCGCGTGAACAAGCTGTGAATGAACAGCATTCACCGCATCCAGGAAATCAAAGCTTGTGGGCTTCACATGCCCACAAGCAAGATGGAAACAGCCAGCAAAATATATAGAAAGGTCTTGCGAGCCACAAATGGGTTAATGCCTCTAGGGTGAATGTCCTAATGAAGGCAAGCAGCAAACACTAACCACTTTTCATATCCGTGTAAGTGATAAAGTTAATCCAAAAAACTGTGTCTGCGCTAAACCAAGGATCAGTAACCATGTGCAAAAAGCAAATATGAACATAAAAATGACCAATAAAAATATACAAGGAAAAAATATATATAAAAATTATAACAATCATATGTGCTATCAATCTGTGATAAATAATTAAAGTGCAACATGCATAAAAAGTCCAAGTGCTCATAAAAATATCAAAGGTGTGTTCACTCCTCCGGTGTGGTGATATATACATTTCATAAAGTTCATAAATGCAATATTCATAAATGACAAAAATCAAAGTGCATCGATTTAATGTCCATCATCAGTGTAATCCATCGTGCTCATCCAAAATCGTGTTTACAGGGATATAAAGCATGCTTCAGTGCTCTCCAGTGACCCCCAACAGTATATGCGCTCACCTTTAAGCGTGTGACACAGTAAGTAAACTATGTCTGAAAACGCCTGGGAGCCACTCCTCGGCTCAAAAGGGTATACAGACGCTGACCTCCAATTTGCTCAAATATCATCACGATTCATAAAATAGGGAAAAAAAGAAACTCCATAGTGTAATAGGTTCAACAATTTATTGTAAAAAACACTTCCCTTCATAGGTGTGCTCACATTGTGTAGGTGCCTGAGTGCACCATCCTAATCAAGGTTATGCAATATAAGGAACAATGGTACGGCGTGCGGTGTGGTATATCCTTCTCATCTACTCCTCCGTGCTGACAGCTCCGTCCTGGCCCCTCCCCTACGCGTGTTCGGCACAGGGATCACGTGCCTTCATCAGGGGGATCTGATTGGACGGATGCTTTATGTTCAATATATACTAACAGCGGCCATTTTGCCTTAGACCGCAGACATATCTAGTAACTGGCTACAACTGTGTACATGTGATCAGCGGCCATTTTGCCTTAGATCGCAGACAAAACTAGTAACTGGCTACAACTGTGTACATATGATCAGCGGAGAACATTGTATTTCCTAACCAACGCTTTATTATAAACATCCAGCTGATATAGCTGGGATTGGGGGAAAAAAAAGCAAATATGTGTTTAGACACGTTTCAGAATTAAACATGTGTTTAAAAAACTTCAAAATGAAAATTAAATTTAAATCCAGGACGGAGCTGTATTATTCTAAAATTACCACAGCGCACCTCATACTCATGAGCAACAACAATCAATCCGGAAATATTAAACCTAACAGATTAATTATAACTTTTACAATAATGATACCCATAAAATATATATAAAATAAATAATATTTCATTAAAAATACCTATTTCCAAAAAATATATCTATGTGCATATATCTCTGGATCCCAAAATATATTAAAACCATCCACCGGGGGTCCCTACACTATTATACTTTATTACTACTGGTGGGTCCCCATCCGGTGCCCAAATAAAATATAAAACTATAAAAAACAATTTAAAAAAGATATGTATAAATTCATAACTGCCATATTAAAAATCCATGGGGAGCATAGATGGCGAAAGATGAAAAAACACATAACCTTACAAACATAATATAGACGGGAGTGTGAGCGACCTCCTTAATCCAAACCCCCACCCCATAGGATACATGCATAGAATTAATTCCCTTTTTACCCACATACAAAAAATCTCCATACCCAAATATATTATCCAGTTGATGCATATAATCAATCAAACTAATTTCAAAAGAAGGTGGGATTCAATATTGCACTATAAGCTAAAAATTACTCAGAAAACATTTTAAATCAAACTCCTTATTGAGTCCACCAGGCGATAAAGAGCCAAGCTGGTGTATCCACCAGGATTCGCATTTACTAATTTTAAAAATATATACATTTTTAAAAAATGCACAATCAGAGCACGGTTGGAATGAGGTTTTGGGGAATAGAGGCACCCAAGCGTCACTGGAGGGGCTCTAACTTTGTCAGAGAAATTAGTAAATGCGAATCCTGGTGGATACACCAGCTTGGCTCTTTATCGCCTGGTGGACTCAATAAGGAGTTTGATTTAAAATGTTTTCTGAGTAATTTTTAGCTTATAGTGCAATATTGAATCCCACCTTCTTTTGAAATTAGTTTGATCGATTATATGCATCAACTGGATAATATATTTGGGTATGGAGATTTTTTGTATGTGGGTAAAAAGGGAATTAATTCTATGTATGTATCCTATGGGGTGGGGGTGTGGATTAAGGAGGTCGCTCACACTCCCGTCTATACTATGTTTGTAAGGTTATGTGTTTTTTCATCTTTCGCCATCCCAGCTCCCCATGGATTTTTAATATGACAGTTATGAATTTATACATATCTTTTTTAAATTGTTTTTTATAGTTTTATATTGTATTTGGGCACCGGATGGGGACCCACCAGTAGTAATAAAGTATAATAGTGTAGGGACCCCCGGTGGATGGTTTTAAAATATTTTGGGATCCAGAGATATATGCACATAGATATATTTTTTGGAAATAGGTATTTTTAAAGAAATATTATTTATTTTATATATATTTTATGGGTATCATTATTGTAAAAGTTATAATTAATCTGTTAGGTTTAATATTTCCAGATTGATTGTTGTTGCTCATGAGTATGAGGTGCGCTGTGGTAATTTTAGAATAATACAGCTCCGTCCTGGATTTAAATTTAATTTTCATTTTGAAGTTTTTTAAACACATGTTTAATTCTGAAACTTGTCTAAGCACATATTTGCTTTTTTTCCCCCAATCCCAGCTATATCAGCTGGATGTTTATAATAAAGCGTTGGTTAGGAAATACAATGTTCTCCGCTGATCATATGTACACAGTTGTAGCCATAGGTGTGCGCAGCCTATTGCATTAGGGTGTGCACCCCAAAGCTCAAATACATATGCATGTGTATATGTACAGATGGTGTCAGTAGGGCAGTGGACAGTGTCAGTAGTTTTATTTTTATTCTTTTTAAAGTATTTTATTTTTTTACATTTTTTTGGGGAAGAAATATCAGTGGTCTAAACAGGGGGGAATATGCACCACACAAGGCGATTAGGGTGTGCCCAGGCACACCTGGCACACCCTGTGCGCACGCCTATGGTTGTAGCCAGTTACTAGTTTTGTCTGCGATCTAAGGCAAAATGGCCGCTGATCACATGTACACAGTTGTAGCCAGTTACTAGATATGTCTGCGGTCTAAGGCAAAATGGCCGCCGTTAGAATATATTGAGCAAAGAGCATCCGTCCAATCAGATCCCCCTGATGAAGGCACGTAATCCCTGTGCCGAACACGCGTAGGGGAGGGGCCAGGAAGGAGCTGTCAGCACAGAGGAGTAGATGAGAAGGATATACCACACCGCACGCCGTACCATTGTTCCTTATATTGCATAAACTTGATTAGGATGGTGCACTCAGGCACCTACACAATGTGAGTACCCCTATGAAGGGAAGTGTTTTTTACAATAAATTGTTGAACCTATTACACTATGGAGTTTCTTTTTTTCCCTATTTTATGAATCATGATGATATTTGAACAAATTGGAGGTCAGCGTCTGTATACCCTTTTGAGCCGAGGAGTGGCTCCCAGGCGTTTTCAGACATAGTTTAGTTACTGTGTCACACGCTTAAAGGTGAGCGCATATGCTGTTGGGGGTCACTGGAGAGCACTGAAGCATGCTTTATATCCCTGTAAACACGATTTTGGATGAGCACGATGGATTACACTGATGATGGACATTAAATCGATGCACTTTGATTTTTGTCATTTATGAATATTGCATTTATGAACTTTATGAAATGTATATATCACCACACCGGAGGAGTGAACACACCTTTGATATTTTTATGAGCACTTGGACTTTAGATTTTATGCATTTTGCACTTTCATTATTTATCACAGATTGATAGCACATATGATTGTTATAATTTTTATATATTTTTTTTTCTTGTATATTTTTATTGGTAATTTTTATGTTCATATTTGCTTTTTGCACATGGTTACTGATCCTTGGTTTAGTGCAGACACAGTTTTTTGGAAACAGCCAGCATCACATTTTTTAAGTTATTCTTCAGTACGAAAACAGACAGAGGTGGAAATATTACACCCAAACTGTGGGTATTATTTTGGGATTAGCAAAGTGTCTCAATGACCTAAAATAAAAAAAAAGATTGGTCGCGGACTCCCGCTTTAAGAGTTTTCATTTGTATGCAATCAGGCAGGCCCTTGCACTACATGGTTTTGGTAAATCTGAAGGAAATCAGACAACAAAAGTTGTATAGTGTGTATGGGGTTTTAGAGTGGAAGTCTATGCAAAATCTACAATCCCTGCATCTATAGACACCAGCTGTCAGCCGTGGCTTCTCTGTGGAGGCGGGTGCAGAGGAGATGGAAGACAACTGAAGCCCCATAGTAACTCTTTGGGTGACGTCACTTCCCTCTCATTTAACAGCCTTGGTTGGCTGTGTCCTCTGCAGAGCTTCCGGCACTGGAGATCGGGTCGGAGCAGGTTAGATCGGCTTCCAAAAAGGTATATATGCTCATCTTTTCTTTAGAGGCATACAGAGGTTAGTGGTAGATCCGTGGTGGCTATAGATGCAGGGATTTCAGATTTTCGGCACGATCCCGCGTAGCTATACGGTGGCTCGAGGAATCAGGATAGCAGGTGCATGCGCTGCCCGCTGCACTACGGGGGTGCCGATGCTCATGGCCGAAGATCGACATGAGAGGCAGAACAGGGACGTGTGTGTGTAAACACACAAATCCCTGTTCTGTTCTGTGAGGCATGGCAGATCGTGTGTTCCTATCAGCTAGGAGCCACGATCTGTCACTTCCTCTAGGTCAGTCCCCTCCCCCTACAGTTAGAAACACACCTAGGGAACACAGTTAACTCCTTCACCGCCCCCTAGTGTTAACCCCTTCCTTGCCAGTGACATTTTTACAGTAATCAATGCATTTTTATAGCACTGATCGCTGTATAAATGCCAACGGTCCCAAAAATGAGTCAAAAGTGTCCGATGTGTCCGCCATAATGTTGCAGTCCTGATAAAAATACACAGATCGCTGCCATTAGTAGTAAAAAAAAAATAATAATAAAATGCTATAAATCTATCCCCTATTTTGTAGACTCTATAACTTTTGCACAAACCAATGAATATATGCTTATAATGATTTTTTTTTACCAAAAATATGTAGAAGAAAACGTATCGGCCTAAACTGAGAAAAAAGTTGCTTTAAAAAAAAAAATGGGGGTATTTATTATAGCAAAAAGTACAAAATATTATGTTTTTTTAAAAATTGTCGCCCTTTTTTTGTTTATAGCACAAAAAATAAAAACCACAGAGGTGATCAAATACCACCAAAAGAAAGCTCTATTTGTGGGGAAAAAAGGATGTCAATTTTTTGGGTACAGCGTCACATGACCGCGCAATTGTCAGTTAAAGCGACGCAGTGCCGAATCACAAAAAATGGCCCGGTCATTCAGCAGGCAAATCTTTCGGGGCTGAAGTGGCTAAAGTATAACTGAAGGCAAAACCTATTTTTTTGGGCTTTGGATAGAGTGGAGAGGAATTCGAACACATGTCAGGTTTTCATTGCTTTCTGTGCCTCCATAAGGGAGACTTACCCTCTCTGTTTGTCCTGTTTACCATTATCATCCAGAGTGAAATTTAAAGAAATCCCAAATTTCGGGTTATTACCAGAACAGTAATAGAGGGGAAATCTTCCAATGGGGACACCAGTTCTGGTGACTCTGGGGACAACCAGGAATGCCTTCACTATGAGGGATTTCCTCTTGTTTTGGCTATGGTACAGGAAGTGAAGGGAAATCTCTCCAGTGAGACACAGATGGAGAAAGGAACCTGAGAGAGTTATAACCCTCCCATAATCTATCCAAAATGAGAAAAAAAAGTTTTGCCGTTGGTTCTACTTTAAGGCTGCATTCACACTTCAGCGTTTTAAATCTTGGAAAGATTTGCCGCAAACCCGCCCACGATCTGAAAGCACCAATGTTTTAATGACAAATCGCAGAACTCGCATTTGAGATGCCATTCATTTGTGGGTCTGCCGCCCAAAAGTAGCCCCTAAATTTTTTTGGGACGACATGCTTCCCGTGATGCGGGTTGCCGCGATTGCAGCACAATTTATCATGCGACAATGACGGCAGACCCGCACTGCTATTTGGGGTGTCGATCGAATGAATGGCATCTCAAATGCGAGTCCTGCTATTTGTCATTTACACATCAGCGCTTTCAAATTGCGGGAAGATTCGCACCAAATCTGCCCGCGAATCAAAACGCTGAAGTGCGAATGCAGCCTGAGATAAAGACTGTCAATGTTGGTGAGAGTCTTCCCATTTATGGGGATGATTTACTAAAACTGAAGAGTGTAAAATCTGGTGCTGCTGTGCATGGTAGCCAATCAGCTTCTAAACCTCAGCTTGTTCAATTAACCACTTGCCGACCGCCCTATAGCACTTTTATTGCTAAAGGACAGCAGCTGTGTGCAGGATCAAGTATACTGTATATACATGATCCTGCACTTCTGCCTGTAGGGGACACGCACGTGCTGCCGGCGGGCCGCTTCTCCTGTGATAATTCACAGCAGAAGCCGATCTGTTGGTCCCGGGGACTCGATGTCCTCTGGCACTTGGTGATTGTTAGTAAAAGACAGAAAACTGACATATGCTTATGTAAATAAGACTTGTCTCTGTTCTGACATGGGGGAAGGGATGATCCTGTGCCTCTGCAAAGCAGGGACTAAAATCGATCTCTTCCGTTAGTGAAAGCAGCACACTGTGTACACAAAAAACACTAGTTAGGCACACAGTTAACCCTTTGATCGCTCTGGACACTCCTTCCCAGCCAGTGTCATTAGTACAGTGACAGAGCATATTTTTAGCACTGTTCACTTTATTAGTGTCACTGGTTAAAACGTGTAAAAAATGGTCAGTTAGTGTTCGATAGTCCACCGAAATATCGATGTCCCGCTACAAGTTGCTGATTGCCGCCATTACTAATATAAAAAAAAATAATAATAAAAATTCCATAAATATATCCCAAAGTTTAGACACTATAACGTTCCCATAAACCAATCAATATAGGCTTGTTGGGATTGTTTTACCAAAGACATGTAGCAGAAAACATATTGGCCTAAATTTATGAAAATTTTTAATTTTTTTATTTTTTTGATTGGTGTTTTATAGCTAAAAAAAAAATATTGTTTTTTTTCTTCAAAAAAGCACAAAAAATAAAAAAACGCAGAGGTGATCAAATACCAACAAAAGGAAGCTCTATTTGTAGGGGAAAAAAAATTACATAAATTTTATTTGGGTACAACGTTGCACGGCTGTGCATTTATCAGTTAAAAAAAGAAAGGACGGGTAGACTTTATTTTAATTTTTTGGGTTTATGAATGTTCCTTCAATTTTTTGTTAGTGTGGTCAAATCATCATTCATCTTCGACCATAATACCAAGAAAATTTGAAGACGCTGGATGGAAATTTTTTCTTTTACAAATGAATCTCTAAATGTGAATGTTGTTTTCCTTTGGCGAAGTCCATTCGCCCCACAAACAAACGTGAAAAGCAAATTATACTTTGAACCACTTTCAAACAACAATAACCGCTGAATGTACTGAGAATTTTCGTACAATTATGTGTATGAATATTCATTAGAAAATCTCATAGTGTATACCCAGCCTAAAGTGTTACTAAACCCACAACAGTAAAATCAGTCTGTATATGCAGTAAAGAATGCTTGTCATGCTCACTGTGGAACCTAAGGGGTTAATCCTCCACATTTTGTAAAAAGGCTGCTTGATCTTGTATGTACAGATCCTCCTCTTCTTCCACAGTCCTCAATCTATCTGCTGCTAGAACAGAGGCTAGGGGACGGACTGCACATGCTCAGTTTGGTGTGTATTGCTAGAGAGATTTTTTTTTCTTGCTAGAGTGCATGTGATCAGCACAGGGCCAATCAGCACTGTCCAGACAGAAGGGTCAGGAGCCCCGCAGCCCAATAGGACAGCTCAGTGCAGTATGAAAACTCCTCCTACAAGTTTCACTAGGAACTGAAAGAAATCACAAGACTGCTATATATTGATGATGAGAAAAGATATTTAGCTGTTTATATTTACTAAAATAATTGCATTTCCATTTGTACTGTGGGAGACCTGGGTTTAGTGACAGAGTATACATGTAAGAGAGAGATAGTCGCGATCGCTGTGAGTGTCCCATCTGGACTATGATCTAATTTGAAAAATGTGCACTTGCTTGCTCCCCTACCCTGAAGATCAGTAGATGTTCCAGGAAACCAGCATTTGCAGGCAGATGTCATAGTTGCCAATATTGTAAAAAAATTTATAGGGACACTTTTTGGCCTGTGGGTGGAGTCTTATAATTAGGGGGCGGGGCATTTTTTTAACGTAGAGGGGGAAATAAAAATGTGAGGGAAGGGAGAAAGAGAGCAAAGGAAGAAAGAAAGAGGAGGGAGATGGAGGGACAGCAGGCCCAGATCCTACACCACATTAGAAATATGTGTATTTCAGAAAGTTTAACAATCAGCAGATAAGGATACTCCAAACACCTGTTGTTGGAGCTTCAATCATCCCGGCACCATGGTTGTTATGGTGACAGGATGATTGACGCACATTATTTCTAGTATTACATTGTAATATAAAAAGAAATAGTTCTCACCATAATGTAGAATTAGTGGACGCTCCGAGTGTGTCACTTGCCATGTCACCTGTTATCAGGTGTCCCCAGCAGAGTCCCTCCATACACCAGGCATTCCTAGCAGAGTTCCTCCTTATATCAGGCATTCCCAGCGGAGTCCCTCTATACACCAGGCAATCCCAGCGGAGTCCCTTTTACACCATGTATCCCTAGTAGCGTGCATCTTTACATCAGGCATTCCCAGCAGAGTCCCCCTTATAAAGGACACACAGACTCCACGCTTAGGATTGGAGAAAAAAGAGAGAGAGAAAAAGGTATGCAGCTTCCCCTATTAGACCCCCGGGGGGCTAAAGTGTAAGAAAAAATAAAGGATGGGGTGAATGGTGTTCCCTTAAGGGGAGGGGGGGGTAAACTATATGTGAAATACCAGTGTTGACAAGCCACTAAATTGTTATACTTATAGTGATAGATAATTTAAATCAACCCCCTGTAAACATAATCTGTGTAACTACTAATCATTCAGTGCAAAGTCCCATTGAAACAAACAGTTAGTGGATATACAACCATCAATATAAATGAAACATAACATCCGCATATATACTGAGGTAATCATCGGTGCTAATTGGATATACACCCATCAATATAAAAGAAGCATAACATCCGCATATATACTGAGGTAAACAGCGGTGCTAAGCATAAGTGCAAATGTCCCAAAAACAATAAAATATAAATATAAGTAAAAAAGTCCAAAATCCTCCAAAAAATAATTAAATATGTAAACGAATTTAATGGTATCAAAAAAGTTCCAAACAATCAGGTGACTCTTGTGCTCAGAAGAAGATCCGTGACTGCTGTGCTCCCCCTATGGCTCCCCACTCACTGACTCCATATACCCCTGCAACGGTGACAGGCAATATGGAATATCATAAACCGTCTTCACAGATGGTATCCTGTAGACACTGTAGAAGTGGTTCTCGTTCCCTTGTATCTGCTATCCCAGGACATCCAGATCAATCATCTGTGCACCACAGCCTCCGCCATCACATCAAAGAAGAGGATCACCAGAGGTCAGTCCTCATAAGAAGAGATATCATTCCATAGTGTAGTATGTATTAAAAAATGCTTTATTAAAAAGATGCTTCCCTTAGGGAATGAACTAAAAACAGTACTACACCATGTGTTAATGCGATACCAGGAAGAGCATTCCCGCAGCGTGCGGTCCAGCTGCGTTCCAAGCTCTCTAGCTCCGTACCCGGAAATGACTTAAGTGCGTAGCCCCGGCTTACGCATTTTGTCATCAACGTTTTCAAAAGCAGCCTTTGAAAATAACCGTTCACCATGAAAAAGGAAACTGGCCAAGAGCTTTTTGCATGGCACTTTGGCTGACCAATTTTCAACCATAGGATTCTACGCACCAGCCCTAGCATGAGCCGTGAGGCCTGGAGAATAGAATCTTTCATAGCATCTACTGTAAAACACAACTCTTCTGATATCCTGGCCAACTCCTGGGCCTGCTGATCAGGAATAACTTTGAGTACCTCTATAAACTGGTCCTTTAAGGACTGAGTTACTCCAATCGCTGCCAGCGCAGGTTGAACGACTGAACCTGCGAGTGAAATATAGTTCTTAAAAAGGAATTCCAACTTCTTACCTGTTGGATCCTTTAGCATATGGGCATTGTCTACTGGACAAGTAATGATTTTGTTCACAGAGGATATAGCAGCGTCAATTGCTGGAATTTCCCATGATAAAACTCTTCCTCCATAGGATAAAGTATTGAAAACTTTTTTGGAGGAAAAAAACGTTTATCTGGGTGCTCCCACTCCCATTGGGGAGGCTTTAGTGAACCCAAACCAGAGGTGGGCTCATCGACTGACTGCGTTACTGGCAGTAAGAATGTGGAGCGGATCAATTCAGTGAGAGACTTTACCAACAACCTTTCCTGCGAACCTGATATTTCCATAATAGGTTCTTCGGAAGAGGAGACATCAACCTCTTCCTGGTCCTTTGGGAAAAAACTGTCATCTCTCGCTCCTTGTTCCTCAGCAAGAGGGTCCTGAGCAATGGACGGGGACCTGCTTTACTTAGTCCCACTCTAGGGTTGCAATTAAAGCATCAATTATTTGCTCCAAGCTTAAAATGGTTGAAGTAAAAACCTCCTTAGTAATATACACAGGGGTTGCAGTGTTAAGAGCAGCTGGAACACCAGCCCCTCCTGATGGCTCACTCTGACCAGCCATATTACTCTCAGGGGAGGATGCCAGCTTTACTGGGATGGATTTAGGCTTTCGTGTGACTGTAGAAGTCCTTCTAGAGCCCTTTTTTTGAGGTGTTTTTCATCCCCCTTTTGACCATAGCCCAATGCACAAAGCAGAGGTACTACCAGAAGGAATGCATCCACTGCTTGAGCAATAGTTCAGCTCTGTCACTGCTATTAATGATCAGCCTGATGCAGTAGTAAATGTGTCAAAAGGAATGCCTGCGTCACCAAACCTCCTATATGCCACCTTTGTTCTTGTGTCCCTCCGCAGCTTGCAATAGCACAAATGGTGCATTTTAAAACATACCTCCCCGCGCTGAACGTTGGAGGATGCCAACACCGCGCTAAGAACCCCCCCCCCCCGTCCCTATGGCCCTTCCCTTCTTTTTTTTAAAAAAAGAGCTTTTTCCCACGCGAGCACGGGCTCCGATCCTATGGGATTCACAGAGAGGGAAGAAGGAATAGCGAAGGGGGTCTGGAAGCCGCCGAGCAGCGTGCTGTTCGCGCCTTTATTTTTTTTGTTGTGCTCTTTTCTCAAGGAGAGGGGAAGAATAAACAGCACAGGGGGGGCATCTGGTGGGGAGAGGGAACCCCCCCCCAGACTTACTGGAGGTCTGCTGCTGCCGGAGGAAGAAGAAACTGCTGCTTCCTAGACACAACATGGGCTCTCTGAGAAGCATGAGATGGTAAGTGCTCTCTACAGCCCCCCAGTGGTGACAACATTTACTAAATTAAAGGAGACATTCATAAGAAAATTTTAAAAATTTCTTAGAAAACTCCACTTACCTTTCCCGCCGCAGGGTTTTCTGTGGTAAACAGACCAAATCTTCACCCTTTGGTTGGTTTCCGTTAAACTTTCAGGAGATGGGGATCCTCGAGGAAATCCTGGACCTGTAATAGTACCACTGCCAGTAAAAACTTTATGGCCTTAATACCAAAAAGTACTGGATCCTGGGGTCCAGCTTTCTAAAAGAGAAGCGTTTAAAGGCAAGACCTCGTTTCTTCGAATACGAGGCCCGGGTACCATTCAATTCGGCCCAAAAAGACACCTTGAATGGATCCGGATGCATGGCTAGCCCCAGCAAGGATTGCTCCAGTGGAGCTCAGCACAGCACATCTTTACTTGTGACCAACACCTTAGACCAGTGGTTCTCAACCTGGGGGTCGGGACCCTCGGGGGGGTCAAATGATGATTTGCCAGGGGTCACCGAATCCTGAGCTGTTCCTGAAAGCCGCACGGCTCTCCCAGCCTTTTTGCGGCTGCCCTGGAGCCCGTGGCCGCCCACTCAGCCTCTTCACAGCCACCCATTCAGTTCACTGCATGGCCTGGGGGCACAGACTGGAGGTCAGCTGACTGGTGAGGTATGTGAAGTGGGAGGGGCTGGAGGAGACCCCATCTCCTGATTTTACATAGGTGTCACTGCTACGAGATGCCACAAAGTGCACAGTGAAGCCGGAGACACAGTGAGTAATACTACCTGTGATTATAGTTGCCATTAACAAATGGAAAGGGGGGATTTGGGACTTTAGATGAGGCACATATGCGGTGTGCCTCCATCCCTAAAATGTATACAAAAAAGAAGGAAAAGTGGGACTTTGAATGAGATAGATGACTTTGTGGAGGCAAAGTTGAAAAAATTGCAAATTTTATTAATGAAGAGCGTTATAGAGAATATGGCCGCAGCATTTTACTGTATTGGACCCTTTGTGAGTATTTAGGACGGGCTAATTTGCCTTATCTCTATATTACCAATTGGAACTAGACTAATGTCACCATTTCTTTCTTTACACTCTGCAGACATAGTTGAGCATCTGCTCCTGAGGAGTGTCTCTACACAAAACACATTGGGCACAAGTGATGCTGACCTGTGTCTGTAATGGACACATTGATCCTGGTCTGCAGTAGATTATTAATTCTGACATTCATTTATTTATCAATCATGGTTTTATTTCCTACATCCATACTCCTGCTGCTGGTGCTGTCTGTATGTCACATGTATATATATGAATATACCCCATGCAATGTATTATTGAACTGTTTTAGAAATATCATTCTTATGCAATTTTTTACCCATTTTTTTAATGCAATCTTCTACCCATGCCACACCTGTATGTTATGTGTGGGTGGAGCTAATATGAATTATTGTACTGACTGTATATGCGGTTTTAATATTGCCATATTCTCTATAACGCTCTTCATTAATAAAATTTGCAATTTTTTCAACTTTGCCTCCACAAAGTCATCTATCTCATTCAAATTCCCACTTTTCCTTCTTTTTTGTATATAGTTGCCATTAAAAGTCCTCACTATAGTTCTCAGATCAGATGACCTTGATCAAGAGCACCTAAGTTGGCTCATCAGACCCCCCCGAGCATTGGCACTCATCCCAACTCCCCACCAGCACTGCCACTCATCCCAACTCCCCACCAGCACTGCCACTCATCCCAACTCCCCGCCAAGGAGTAAGAGAAGGAATAAAAATAGAGAATACATGGAAGGGAGAGGAAAGGGGGGGGGGGGCAAAGAAAAAGGGAGAGAGAGAATAAATGAAAGAACAAGAAAGACGGCTAGAGAGAGGGATGGGGGAAAAAAAAAAAAATTAGTATAGAGTGGGATAAAAGGGAAAGAATGGAGAACAAACAGAAAGAGTCGTACATCCTAAAATGTACCATAAGGGGTTTTAATACTGGAAGGAGTGGAAGGGACTAGACATGTGCACACTGAAATATTTTGTTTCGGAATTTCGTTTTCGTCCGAAAAATACATTTATTTAGTTACTCCCGAAATTCGTTTTTATTTATTTTGTTTCGTTAAAAAATGCATTCGTCCAAAAATCCAAAATAATTAAGGTCGAATCTGTCATTGAAGGCTTATGGTGTCTGTTGAATGTTCTAAGAAGATTCGACGGAGCAGCTAAACTGTACGCCGCCGCAATCGTACATTTCCGGTCGAATGTTCCGCCTACAAGCTATAGTAGAATTCTAATGTTGTATGACACTAGTAATAATTATATTTATTAATTATTATTACTAGTCAACCAACATTAGAATTCTTCCATAGCCTATGGGCGGAGCATTTGACCATAAATGTCTGCTCGCGGCGACTGCTTCGTCGAATCTTCATGTCCAATCTTTTCTCTCTATGTCGAATAATCTTGGACTAATAGAGTTAGGTTAGGTACATTCAACCTTTTTTGCTATTATCTCTATAATATCGAATCTTTTCTCACTATGTCAAATCTTTTCTCTCTATGTAGAATAATCTTGAACTAATAGAGCTAAGGTTAGGCACATTCGACCACAGGTTCGATGGACACAGATCACTATTGTCAGTGTCAATCTTCTATCCATGTCGAACTGTTGTCGCAACGAAAACGAAAATAAAGCATTTGTTTATGTCGGATCTTTCGGTTTTCGGATTCTGCACGTTCGTTATCGTTTGTTAAAACGATAACGAAAATACCCGAAATTCGGACAAAAACGAATGCACATGTCTAGAAGGGGCTCAAGGAGTCAGGGAGCTCTAAATGTCCATGGGTTAGGGGCGCAAATTACTTGTCTTGCATTGGGTGCTGACAACCCACGCTACGAAAATAATTTTACTGTTAAGGGTCCCCACAACTTTTATCAAGGGGTCACGGCATTAGAGGGGTTGAGAACCACTGCCTTAGACACTGGTGAAAAAACTGAGCTACAGCAGTGGGAGGGGTTATATAGGGAGTGCAGTTTTTGTCTTAGGGCGTGCCAGTGTCCATCACCTGAAGGTGGCCTATAACCCACATAGTAACTACTATGGATCTGTGTCCCGTGATGTACGATAAGAAAATATGTAGAAGGATACATGTTGGCCTAAACTGATGAAGAAATTTGTTTATTTTTTATTTTTTGGGGGATATTTATTATAGCAAAATGTAAAAAATTCTGTTTTATTTTCAAAATTGTCGCTCTTTTTTGTTTATAGCACAAAAAAAAAAATACAGAGGTGATCAAATACCACCAAATGAAAGCTCTATTTGTGGGAAAAAAGTAAAGCTGTTTGATCCTGTCTTCTCTGATCCTCCCCTTCTTCCACAGTCCCCAATCCATCTCCTGACAGTTCAGAGCCTTGGGGGCACTCTGCACATGCTCAGTTTGGTGTGTATTGCTATAGATTTTTTTTTATTGGGAGAGCACATGTAATCAGCACAGGCCAATCAACACTATCCAGACAAAGTGTCGGGGGTCCTGCAGCCTCATAGGACAGTCAGAGGAGAATGAAAACTTCTCCTACAAGCTTTAACCAGACACTGGTAGAAGTCACAAGACTGCTATATACTGCTGATGAGAAAAGGAACTTAGCAGTTTATATTCACTAAAATAATTGCATTTCCATGTTCTGTGTACTATGGGAGACCAGATATAGGGAATGCAGAGTCCTGGGTTTATTAACACTTTAAAGTGATTGTAAAGGTTGCAGCTTTTTTTTTTTAACCACTTGAGCCCCGGACCATTATGCTGCCTAAGGACCAGAGGTCTTTTTCCAATTTGGCACTGCGTCGCTTTAACTGCTAATTGCGCGGTTATGCAATGCTGTACCCAAACGAAATTTGCGTCCTTTTCTTCCCACAAATAGAGCTTTCTTTTGATGGTATTTGATCACCTCTGCAGTTTTTATTTTTTGCGCTATAAACGGAAAAAGACCGAAAATTTTGAAAAAAAATGATATTTTCTACTTTTTGTTATAAAAAATATCCAATAAACTCAATTTTAGTCATACATTTAGGCCAAAATGTATTCGGCCACATGTCTTTGGTAAAAAAAATGTCAATAAGCGTATATTTATTGGTTTGCGCAAAAGTTATAGCGTCTACAAACTAGGGTACATTTTCTGGAATTTACACAGCTTTTAGTTTATGACTGCCTATGTCATTTCTTGAGGTGCTAAAATGGCAGGGCAGTACAAAACCCCCCCAAATGACCCCATTTTGGAAAGTAGACAAACCAAGGAAATTGCTGATAGGCATGTTGAACCCATTGAATATTTATTTTTTTTGTCCCAAGTGATTGAATAATGACAAAAAAAAAAAAAATATTTACAAAAAGTTGTCACTAAATGATATATTGCTCACACAGGCCATGGGCCTATGTGGAATTGCACCGCAAAATATATTCAGCTACTTCTCCTGAGTATGGGGATACCACATGTGTGGGACTTTTTGGGAGCCTAGCCGCGTATGGGACCCCGAAAACCAATCACCGCCTTCAGGATTTCTAAGGGTGTAACTTTTTGATTTCACTCTTCACTGCCTATCACAGTTTCGGAGGCCATGGAATGCCCAGGTGGCAAAACCCCCCCCAAATGACCCCATTTTGGAAAGTAGACACCCCAAGCTATTTGCTGAGAGGCATATTGAGTCCATGGAATATTTTATATTTTGACACAAGTTGCGGGAAAGTGACACTTTTTTTTTTTTTTTTGCACAAAGTTGTCACTAAATGATATATTGCTCACACAGGCCATGGGCATATGTGGAATTGCACCCCAAAATACATTCTGCTGCTTCTCCTGAGTATGGGGATACCACATGTGTGGGACTTTTTGGGAGCCTAGCCGCGTACGGGGCCCCGAAAACCAATCACCGCCTTCAGCGTTTTTAAGGGCGTGAATTTTTGATTTTACTCTTCACTGCCTATCACCGTTTCGGAGGCCATGGAATGCCCAGGTGGCACAAAACCCCCCCAAATGACCCCATTTTGGAAAGTAGACACCCCAAGCTATTTGCTGAGAGGCATGGTGAGTATTTTGCAGCTCTCATTTGTTTTTGAAAATGAAGAAAGACAAGAAAAAACTTTTTTTTTTTCTTTTTTCAAATTTCAAAACTTTGTGACAAAAAGTGAGGTCTGCAAAATACTCACTATACCTCTCAGCAAATAGCTTGGGGTGTCTACTTTCCAAAATGGGGTCATTTGGGGGGGTTTTGTGCCACCTGGGCATTCCATGGCCTCCGAAACTGTGATAGGCAGTGAAGAGTGAAATCAAAAATTCACGCCCTTAGAAAGCCTGAAGGCGGTGCTTGGTTTTCGGGGTCCCGTACGCGGCTAGGCTCCCAAAAAGTCTCACACATGTGGTATCCCCGTACTCAGGAGAAGCAGCAGAATGTATTTTGGGGTGTAATTTCACATATTCCCATGGCATGTTTGAGCAATATATCATTTAGTGACAACTATGTGCAAAAAAAAAAAAAAAATTTGTCTCTTTCCCGCAACTTGTGTCGCAATATAAAATATTCCATGGACTCGACATGCCTCTCAGCAAATAGCTTGGGGTGTCTACTTTCCAAAATGGGGTCATTTGGGGGGGTTTTGAACTGTCCTGGCATTTTATGCACAACATTTAGAAGCTTATGTCACACATATGTCTTCTAACCACTTGAAGACAAAGCCCTTTCTGACACTTATTTTTTACATGAAAAAGTTTTTTTTTTTTGCAAGAAAATTACTTTGAACCCCCAAACATTTATATATTTTTTTAAAGCAAATGCCCTACAGATTAAAATGGTGGGTGTTTCATTTTTTTTTTCCACACAGTATTTGCGCAGCGATTTTTCAAACGCATTTTTTGGGGAAAAAACACACTTTTTTAAATTTTAATGCACTAAAACACACTATATTGCCCAAATGTTTGATGAAATAAAAAAGATGATCTTAGGCCGAGTACATGGATACCAAACATGACATGCTTTACAATTGCGCACAAACGTGCAGTGGCAACAAAATAAATACATTTTTAAAAGCCTTTAAAAGCCTTTACAGGTTACCACTTTAGATTTGCAGAGGAGGTCTACTGCAAAAATTACTGCCCTCGATCTGACCTTCGCGGCGATACCTCACATGCATGGTGCAATTGCTGTTTACGTTTGACGACAGACCGCCGCTTGCGTTCACCTTAGCGCAAGAGCAGGGGGCGACAGGGGTGCTTTTTTTTTTTTTTTTTTTTTTTTTTCTTTATTATTTTTTTGCTTTTTTATCTTATTTTTAAACTGTTCCTTTCATTTTTTTTTTTTTTAAATCATTTTTATTGTTATCTCGGGGAATGTAAATATCCCCTATGATAGCAATAGGTAGTGACAGGTACTCTTTTTTGAAAAAATTGGGGTCTATTAGACCCTAGATCTCTCCTCTGCCCTCAAAGCATCTGACCACACCAAGATCGGTGTGATAAAATGCTTCCCCAATTTCTCAATGGCGCTATTTACATCCGGCGAAATCTAAGTCATAAAATGCTCGTAGCTTCCGGTTTCTTAGGCCATAGAGATGTTTGGAGCCACTCTTGTCTCTGATCAGCTCTATGGTCAGCTGGCTGAATCACCAGCTGCATTCTCAGGTTCCCTGTTGAGACAGGAGAGCCAGAGAAAAACACGGAAGACGGTGAGGGGGGGGGCATTCCCTCCCACGGCTTGTAAAGGCAGTCTAGAGGCTAATTAGCCGCTAGGATTGCTTTTACATGAAAGCCGACCGCTGGCTGAAAAGAATGATACCAAGATGATACCTAAACCTGCAGGCATCATTCTGGTATAACCACTCAAAGTCGTGAATGGCGTACCTGAAGACAAAAAAATGGTTAACAATAAAGCACAGTAAACAGTAAAGTATAAATAATTACATACCTGAAAAACAAACATGATAAAACATAATAACAATAACAATAAAACACTGCAGAATAGAATACAGTAAAAAAAGAGCAGAACAATAGAGAGAGAGAATAGAGAGAGAGAACAATAAAACGACAACTATTTTTTTTTATTTTATATATATTTTTTTTTTTTTACACTTTTTTTGTAACTAACTTTTATAACTGTAACGGTTCCAGGTTCGGGTCTCTCAAAATGCGATGGCATCTTGGGAGACCCTGTGAAAGTGTGCCTAGTCTGTGCAGTGCTGTACCCTACGCTAATACTCAACTAGTGCATGGTAGCGTTCAAAACATTCACCAATGCAAAGACCAGGATTGTCAGGACAGGAGGGACAATAATAGCGGGTGTCACGCCTATATCCGCACTTGCTGCAGACACAACATCTTTTTGGGGGGGTTTGTTGGGTAGGGGTACTCGGGAGCACATAAAAATGCCTCTCATGCAGCTGACTGCATTTGGTTGGGGATGTGAATGGGGGAAGTATGGGCGCTGCAGAAGCGGTGTGTTCCCAATTAGGATTGGCGAATGCAGCAGGAAGGGCACTATGGGCATGACGGGCCTGTGTTTGTCTTTTTGGTGGCAGCGGGACACTACTTGTGCTTGCCACCTCACCAGCTTGAACTGCACTTATGGGACTCGCCACGTCACCAAGTGTTACTGCAGTGCTGGTTTGACTACGACCGGGGTGTACTAGGCCGCTGGCGCTTGCCAATTCAATAAAAAGCTTCCAAAAAAACTGTTAGCGATCGCAGGGATCAGGCCTGACTCTGCAAACGCTGCAGTTATGCGTTTAGTGTTTTGTAAGTGACAGTGATCGATCGATACTGCACTTGGGTGGGCTGGGCTGGGCCGGGCGGAGGGCAAAACGCAGGTGCTAGCAAATATCTGGGCTAATCCCGCTAACACTGCGTTTTTGGGAACCCTAAACTGCTGGGGACGCTAGTATAGATCTGATCGGATCAGATATTGATCCGTTCAGATACTATACCACTAAGGGAGGTGTATGCTGCGTGCGTGGGTGTTAGTGGTACTGGCGCTAACCTGACGCTGCCTGGGGATGGTGCTTGCTAGTTCACCAAAATGCTACCAAAAAAACTGTTAGCGATCGCAGGGATCAGGCCTGACTCTGCGAACGCTGCAGTTATGCGTTTAGTGCCTTGTAAGTGACAGTGATCGATCGATACTGCACTTGGGTGGGCTGGGCTGGGCCGGGCGGAGGGGCACAACGCAGGTGCTAGCAGGTATCTGGGCTGATCCCGCTAACACTGCGTTTTTGGGAACCCTAAACTGCTGGGGACGCTAGTATAGATCTGATCGGATCAGATATTGATCCGATCAGATACTATACCACTAAGGGAGGTGTATGGTACGTGCGTGGGTGTCAGTGGTACTGGCGCGAACCTGACGCTGCCTGGGGCTGGTGCTTGCCAGCTCACCAAAATGCTACCAAAAAAAATGTTAGCGATCGCAGGGATCAGGCCTGACTCTGCGAACGCTGCAGTTATGCGTTTAGTGTTTTGTAAGTGACAGTGATCAATCGATACTGCACTTGGGTGGGCCGGGCGGAGGGACAAAACGCAGGTGCTAGCAGGTATCTGGGCTGATCCCGCTAACACTGCGTTTTTGGGAACCCTAAACTGCTGGGGACGCTAGTATAGATCTGATCGGATCAGATATTGATCTGTACAGATACTATACCACTAAGGGAGGCGTATGCTGCGTGCGTGGGTGTTAGCGGTACTGGCACTAATCTGACGCTGCCTGGGGCGACGCATATCACCGCCGGGCGACCGGGGGGCTAAACCTTTATTCGGTAATAAACGGCGGGTGCCCTGACACTATAAAAAATAAACAAACTAACCAGCGTCACCCGTAACAGTTATACGGTGATCAGTGGTGAAAGGATTAACTAGGGGGCAATCAAGGGGTTAAAACATTTATTAGATAGTTTATGGGGGTCCCTGACGCTATAAAACGCTGACGGCGAACCTAAATATTTACCTCACTAACTAGCGTCACCAGCGACACTAATACAGCGATCAGAAAAATGATCGCTTAGTGACACTGGTGACAGGGGGTGATCAAGGGGTTAAAACTTTATTAGGGGGGGTTAGGGGGGAATCCTAGACCTAAAGGGGGGTAATACTAACTGTCCCAACACTGTAACTGTCACAAACTGACACCAATGCAGTAATCAGAAAAAAAAAAAAAAAAATTGCTGGTGTCAGTTTGTGACAGGGAGGGGGGGGGGGGTGATTGGGGGGGGATCGGGGGGCGATCGGGGGGGGGATCGGGGTGTTTTGTGTGCCTGGCATGTTCTACTGTGTTGTATAGTGTTGGTGCACTTACATTGATGTCTTCTCTCCTCGGCACTGCAACGGAATACCGAGCAGAGGAGAGATGACATCATTTCCTTTGCTGCTGTTTAGCATACAGCAGCAAAGGAAGTAATCTGATTGGCCGGCGGCGATCGCGAGGGGGGGGCCACGAACGGATGGCCTCCCCCTCACCTCCGATCGCCGTGGGACAAAACGGGACCGCCTCGGGCACCGGGGGGGGGGTCCGATCGGACCCCCCACCCGCGGAAGGCAAATCACGTACATGTACGTGATTTTGCCTGCCCGTGCCGCCTTGCCGACGTAAATCGGCGTTAGGCGGTCCTTAAGTGGTTAAGTAACAAACATGTTATACTTACTTGCTCTGTGCAATGGTTTTACACAGAGCAGTCCCAATCTTCTTCTTTTTGGGTCCCCCGCTGGCAGTCCTGGCTCCTCCCTCCTGCCGAGTGCCCCCAATAGTAAGTCTCTTGCTATGGAAGCGCTCCGGAGTCACTCTACTGTTAATGGACATTGTCCATTCACAAACAGTGCATGGCTTGGCCCCACGCCCACTCTCTTCTCATTGGCTCACTGGCTGCTGTGTACGCCATTGAGGAGAGAGAGACCCAGGAGAGCCGATGCTCTCATGCACATCGCTGGATTGAGATTGGGCTCTGGTAAGTATGGGGGGGGACGGCTACACCCAGAAGGTTTTTTACCTTAAAGCGGAGTTCTGCTTAAAAAAAAAAAAATTAAAAGTCAGCAGCTACAAATACTGCAGCTGGTGACTTTTAATAATGGGACACATACCTGTCCCAGGGTACTGCGATGTGGGGGAATGAAGCCCCGCTCCTCTCCCCCTACTCTCTGCGGCGCTGGCATTGTAACTGTGGGTGCCCGGCTATGGCTTCACAGGATTTCAGCCCAGGATTTCAACATAAACACTGAACCCAGAGGTGGTTCATATGCGTGTATTGACCAGGCTTAATTGCAGGGTCACACACTCTAAGGTGAGAGCATATACTGAAGGGGGGAGCACCAGAGTGGACACAAGGACACGTTTTGCCATCACCAGTTACTTTGGATGTTTTGAACTGTGACTAAACCATCAAGATTTTCTAATATGTTGTTTCCATTTGTCAAAAGATTTCTATATTGGAAGAGATATAAAACTGCAGGAAACTGCAGATACAAAAACCTCATGCTTGGTTCTCTAATATGAGCTAGAACAGTAGTTATTATCTTTACATATTGTTTCTATTTTAAAGCAATCATGTACTTTGCCTATTCTAAGGACCTTGTTTGTTTTATAAAAAGCAACTTACGTTGTCTTTGAACAGCTTCACTGTACTACCTTGCTGCACTGATACATCATATAGGAAATACACCGTAGTTCTGTTTATGGGAGAACACATAACACTTTTCCTACCTGCCTGTTATGCCCTCTTTTTTAAAGGGTGTGTCTTTTTTTTGGAGAGGGGATGTTGCATTTAGGGTAGTTTTATTTTTTTTTCATTAGTGCTCTTTGTAATTTTTTTTTACATGTTTGATCACTATTTCTATACTGTCTATTTAAATCCTTAATTTTTCTTTTTTTTTTTTTGGCTGTCTGTTTTTTTCTTTCCGTGATTCCTTAAAGTTATAAAATAGCTAAAAAGTTGCCTTTTAGGCACAAAAACAGGTCTAGAATAGTTCAGAGAGCATTCTGTAAGCTTATTGCACCTCTAGAAACCTTTAATTTCACTTTCGCCTTTGACTTTGATGCATTTTGCCAAAATGGAAAACTTTTGTACAAATCTCTTGATTATCACCACAATTTCAGGGAAATGGAAACTCATAATTTCTTTCATCTGTAGTAGCCAATATCTCCAGGCCTCGTCAGTGGCATATGGGGATGGGGAGCACTTATTGGGTCCGATATAAGTTATGGCTTGCACGAAGTAGAAATTTGTACTATAAGGTTGTACTAGGTTGCCAGATTGTGATGGCTGGAGAGCCCAGACATACTACCCATATACCATGGATTCTTTGGGACTGTCCTGGGATTTCACCAAACTCCCAGCATGCCATGGGTCCAGGACATGTACCACTATTGGGTACTGGAACCTGACAGCAAATCTTTGCCACTAATGCCCCGTACACACGGTCGGACTTTGTTCGGACATTCCGACAACAAAATCCTAGGATTTTTTCCGACGGATGTTGGCTCAAACTTGTTTTGCCTACACCACGTACGACGAGACTAGAAAAGGCCGGTTCAGAACCAAGCGCGGCACCCTTTGGGCTCCTTTTGCTAATCTCGTGTTGGTAAAAGTTTGGTGAGAGCCGATTCGGGCTTTTTCAGACTCGTGGCTTTCAGATCGTTTTCTGACGTTCAGTTTGTGCTTGTGGGTTTGTATCTGCTCTTCAGTGCGTGCAGTCAGTTCGTATCGGAGTTTTCTGTGTGATCTTGCCTGCTCGTTGCTGTTTTTCAGGTCGCTCTTCACAGGCCTTGCTGTTCTTCAGTGCGTTCTGTTACTTCGTTCTGAGCAGCCGACCGTTTTCTAGCCATGTTTCGTATGCGTACTCCTCGTAGAGTTCGTGCTGTGCGGGGGCTTGGTGTTGGGGTCCTGACCTTGACACAAGTCCAGTCCATGAACAGGGTGGGGAGGAGTTCATGGACCAAGAATTGGTTGCTTCAGCGTGACCAGTTCTGTCATATGCCTTTGCTCCGTGAGATCCGTGAGAATAATCCTGATGATTTCAGGAACTTTCTCAGGATGACGGACCCCGTGTTTCACCGTCTGTTGGCTTCGCTGACCCCCTATATTAGCAGGCAGGATACCTGCATGAGGCAAGCCATCACTCCGGAGCAGAGGTTGGTCGCTACCTTGCGGTATTTGGCCACAGGGAGAAGCCTGCAGGACCTCAAGTTCTCGACAGGCATCTCCCCCTAGGCTCTGGGGATCATTATCCCAGAGACCTGTTCTGCCATCATACAGGTCCTGCAGAAGGAGTATATGAAGGTAAGATTTTTATCCTTTAATATCACATTTTATTGTATTGAATGTTTGCTAATATATTGTATTTCTTTCCTCATTCCCTAATTACCATGATTGGAATATGCTGTGAATGTCCCCTTTGTTCTCATGCATGCTGGATTTTTATGTAATTATTATTTTAGGTCCTTCATACATATTTGCCCTTCAATAACCTCTCCAGCATGGTGTCTCCTGCCCTATATTCACCTCATGTAGTCACTTAACAATGTATTTTATCAGCTCCATAGTAGTGCTTTACTCCAAACACCCCCTAAAATGTTTGGAAATGTTATTTTTGATTTAAATTCAGGCAGAGGGCCAGAGGCTTTTTTTTGTGGTGTCCCCAAATTTTTTGTAACCCTCCCCCCCCAACTGCTAAGTCAGCTGATCCCAATTCTCTATCCTCAATCATCTATCTGCTGACTTTGCCAAACCCATACACACTATACCCATCTCTTTACTGGTCAGATTTATGGATGAATTCCCCAAAGCATGTAGTGCAAGGGCCTACCTGTATAATTTCCAATGGTACTGTTTAAAGTTCGTGTATCCTATTATGATCTTGATAGGTAATAGCAGAATTTCCAAATGTGCTCAAATGTGTACAGTGTGTATTTATATCTTTGTATTATGACACTTCTTACCTGTCCAGTGGGCTGCCAATAGTGTAACTAAGGAGGGGCTATTCCAAGTAATACCCTGTGTTTAGGCATTCATCTCTCAATGAAGTGAAGAGGGTTACCTGTCCAAGAGTCCCCCCCCCTATAATGTTAGAAATGGCCCATGAGAGGGGGGGAGGGGGAATATGATAGGTGTACCTTATACTTTGTTGGTGTAAAATTCCCCTTAATAAATGCTATCTGGAGGTTGACCCATAATGTTTGTGTCTAATCTGCTTGCCATGTTTCTGTGAAAAAATAGTAATGTTTATTGTTTTTTCCTCAACAGTTTCCTTCCACGCCACAGGAATGGCAGACTGTGGCCTCCCACTTTGCCCAGCGGTGGGACTTTCCTAACTGCGGAGGGGCAATTGATGGGAAACACGTCCACATCGTCCCACCACCCAACTCGGGGTCGTACTATTATAATTACAAGGGGTTTAATAGTATAGTGATGTTGGCGGAGGTGTCGGCTAATTACGACTTCTTGTATGTGGACGTGGGGAAGAATGGCCGGATGTCCGATGGTGGAGTGATCGCCCAGACGGAGTTCTACAGGCGTCTCCAGAATGGCAGCTTGGACTTGCCACCTCCAGAGGACAATGTTGAAGGTCTCCCATTTGTGTTTGTTGCTGATGAAGCGTTTGCGCTGGGGGACCACCTGATGCGGCCATTCTCGATGAGGACCCTCACCCCGGAACAGAGGGTTTTTAATTACCGGCTGGCCAGAGCCCGAAGAGTGGTGGAGAACACATTTGGAATCCTGGCCAGCCGGTTCCGACTATTTCTGACACCCATCCATATGGCGGAGTATAAACTGAACCATATTATACTGGCGTGCTGTGTTCTCCATAATTTTTTAAGAAAACATTCAGCCAACTATGCTGGCTCAGTTGGGCCTGAGGCCGGAATACCAAATACATCAACAATGACGGCGCTTGAAAGGGGCCGTCCTGGCTTGCCCTCCCTGAGTGCCCGTGATGTCCGGTTACGATACCTGGAGTTCTTTGCGGGTAGGGGGGCTATCAATATGCCAGACAATCTGTGACACCTTTTTCAAATAAAAAACAACCAAAAGCAATTCTTGGTGGACATTTACTGCTTGTGTTTGTTTGAGCTGACCCTGACAGAAATGTGTTGAGTGCAAAAAATGTCGTGATTGGGTAACCTTATAAAGAATAGTGTTGGCTGGTACTTCCTAAATGCAAAAACACATTTCACTACAAGTGCACTTGCAACTGCACTGAACCTGCACTTGTAGTGCAAAGTGTATTTGCCCTTAGGAAATAACCCCCATTTTTGCATAAAACAGCAATTACATCACCCCAAAAGTGTTGTAGTGTTGAGACAATAATCCACACATTCTTGAGTAAGGCACTTTTTTATACCTGCACAATCACATGTGCATTTACCAAAGGTTTTTAAAACAAAACAACATGTTTGTTGTATAACAATTTTTGGGGGGGGCATTATCAAAAATCGAAATATCCATTTCAGATAAAACAGGCCTGTGTAAAACCAACAAGAAAGCCAAAAAACTTGAACTTACAAAGTTCACATTAGGTAAAACCTGAAGGCTATATCAGACATCAGTATTTAGGAACTGGGTTTGATATAGCGTTCAGATGGGGGGAAATCACCCCTGGAAAAGCCAAATTTGGAAGATGCACACCAATTTACGAATGTCAACATGTGCTATCTGCCATCAGGGGGGATCAAGGGACGTGTTTTGGGGGAGCAAGCCCTTCCTCAACGCTACTTTATAATTGAGGAAGGGGTTGCACCCCCAAAACGCGTCCATTAATCTCCCGTGATGGCAGATAGCACATGTTGGCACACTGTGTGCATCCTCCAAATTTGGCTTTTCTAAACATTGTAAAAATTTTAGTAAGATAAAACAGGTGATTTTGTGGGGTTTAAATTCGCCCCAAAACATCAATGATGTTATTATTTTTTTTAATAACATCACTGATTTGTTGCTGGATGTTTTGCAATTGGAGATTACACCCCATGATCTCCCCGATCAGTATCTGGGCACTTTCAGATGTAAAGCGTTCTGGATCCCGATCACCTAAAAAGAGATAAAGAACAAAAAAAACAGGTCTCAAAAATCTGCCAACACCCATCTCTTTTACCTGAGCCTGTGGTCGCAGACACTCACCTGTTGTGGTGCCAATCTCCACCACATCTTCTTCTTCCTCCTGCTCTTCTTCTTGGTTTGGTATTTCCCCTTCTTCCAGAGGGGGGGGGGGCTCTGGTCTCCTGGGATGAGGGGTGTCCTCCGAGTCTTTTCTCCCCTATGTAAAACAAAAATGGTATAATTAGCACACAGATATTTGATGACAGAACTAGAAATAGGAAACATTGCTTGTAAGTGGGGTACAATTGTCTATTTTAGCCGAGTTCCAAGATGTATATTTTTTATTGCCCTTTGTCAAGCTGCAATACTTTACCTGTTTGGTACAAGCTTCACACATGTAACCCCCTCTATAGTATACACTGGAGCATCAGTGTGCCCCCCCTAATAAAAATGGTGTTCTTGTGTCCCACACTAGTGCTCCAGTGTCCAGATGTGAAAACAGCTGCTCAGTGTCCTCTCCTTACACACAATCTAGTTGGCATTTCATTCTAGTAACAAACCCATCTACACAAACAAATATTTGGCATCCAAGTAGGCCCAAAAAAAATGTGGGAAAATGCATATGGCCTAAACAATGGTGTTCTAGAGGCCGAAAGAAAAATGTTTGATACGAACGAATAATGGGCCCATGAACATTAAAGTTGACCTTTTTAAACGTTACAATTACTAAAAGCATATGGAGCAGAAGGAACGGAATAAAGACAGAAAGAATATGAACACAGCACAACTACTTACTTTTTTGCAGCACTCTCCGGATCTTTCGGTACTGCTCTGGCTCTCTCAACTTCAGGTCCGACCACCGCTTCCTGAGCTGATCTTTAGACCTTCGTACTTCGAAATTCCGCTCTAGACTCCTGACCACTTTACCAATGATTTTGGCCTTTCTGATGTTGGGGTTGGGGTAAGGCCCATATTTTCCGTCATAGTCGGACTTCTTCATGATGTCTACCATCTCCAACATCTCCCCAAACAACATATTTGTGGCCTTAAAACGTCTCCTTCTGGATCGGGACGTGCCTGGATCCGGGCTTTCCGCCTCCTCCTCCTCCTCCTCGTTGTTAGAATTATCACGCACCTGTTGTAACTCCGCCATCATGCTCTTCCCCCACTGCGCCAAACGAAAAGGGGCGGGGAATAGACTAGAAAGAAAGTCAGGGGCGGGCGGAGTTACACGCATGCGCAGTGTGTATAAAGCGTAACACGCGTGCGTATTACGTACGATCTGTGAGTGGAGGAAGGAGCATTGGACGCGCCGATCGTAAGAACGAAGGTAAGAGACAAACTTGGGCCTATACTGCTTCTAGATTGAGGCCTATATTGTAACAAGATTAGGAGAGTTTGGTCTGACATTAGGCTTTGTCTTGTGTTGTGTCTTGCAGTGAACATGGATATCTTAATGAGAGATACTGACTTCATGTCACTATTCATTGATATGCTAAGTGAGCTGCCCTGTCTGTGGGAGATTACCCACCCCCATTTCAAGAACCAAGCAAAGAGGAAGGCAGCACTGGAGCAATTGTGTGAAATTGTGAAGCAGGTGATCCCCACGGCAGACATCACTTATTTAAAGATTTTCATTGGTGGCCTGAGGAGCACATATCTGAGGGAGCGCAATAAAGTCCTGGATTCACAGAGATCCGGAGCAGCAGATGACATCTATGTCCCCAGGATGTTGTACTACGACAGGCTGCATTTTCTGGCAGGCCAGACTGAACCCAGGCCATCCCTCTCCAGTCTTCCTTCCACGCTTCCTTCCCCCCCGGCTGAGGCTTCTGACGCCCAACCTGGGCCTTCCAGGCCACATGTAGAGGAGCCCAGATTGAGCCAGGTATAGCATTCCTCTAAATATTTCTGCTTGTCCAATCAATGATGTTACCTAGATGTTAGTTGGGAGTACTAATTTAGGATTGTGATTGATGATGCCAAAACTAAAACCATGTCCCTTTTTCATACACAGGGAAGTCTCACCCAGGAGGTGGCCGGGCTGAGCCGGCTGGCTGATATCAAGGTCCCTCCACCCCCCCTGAAAACAGAAAGTGGCAGTAGGACAAGTGCCCTATCAGATTCTTTTGGAGGGCTACAGAGGTCCTGGGAGCACCACACACCAGGCAGGAGAACATTGCTGCATTCATAGCATATAAAATGCAGAGGATGGAGGAGGGCCAAAAAGCCATGTGTCAGGCCCTCATATCAGAGGCTCTGGAGAAAGGTGTGAGGGGCCAAATTACATCTCACACACAGCTTTGGGATGGTCCTCCTCCTCCTCCTGCAGGTCCTCCTCCTCCTCCTCCCTCTCCTCCAGGTCCTCCCAGTCCTCCTCCAGGTCATCCCAGTCCTCCTTCTCCTCCTCCTCCAGGTCCTACTCCTCCTCCTGCCACATCTCCAACTGCACAGCCACAGCCCGGAAGGAAGTGTGAAAGGAAGACCAGAGAGTGATTGCCCTGGATCCAGTCTGGTCGGCCAAAAGATGCAGCCTCTTGTGGTACCACAGCCTGCGGACACAGATGTCATCTGCTGCTATCCGAGTCTCTGTGAATCCCAGACCAGACTGCCCTCCCTTACATATGGACTCCTCAGGCCACCAATTTTGATGTTTAAGAATTGATGTCTGCCGTGGGGGTCCCAGGCTTCACTAATTTCTGCTGTTGATCCAGTGTTGCCTTCCTCTTTGTTTGGTTCTGATCCCTTAATAAAGGATTTTTGTTTTGAATTATACTCTCCTATGTGTTTTACTTCAAAAAGGACAGTTGGTTTGTGAGGATTCAGGTACATTTCTAATATAAAATGTGAAATGAACAAGGGTCACCAACAACAAACAATCTCCTCGAGATTAAATAATAAAAGATATCAATGGTGTTAGGGTAACTTGACACACAAAACACACCCAAAAATATTCTGGAGTAAAAATAAAAATAACATTGAACAAAGATCAGCCTTGGAAAAAATCCAAACATTAAAGAAAAAAAAAGGCTTAAAAACAAAAAAAAAAAAACATAAAAAATATAAAACTGTCAGATGTGACAACTAATAACAATATATTCAGGGAATCCCACTAAAAAAACACAAATAAAACTTTGTGAGAATTGTGTGTGAATATGAGCAGCAAAACTACTTAATCCTTGTCACATTATAAAGAAGAAGAGAGTGCGCTGTATTAAACCATTTTTTACATTGCAGCGTGACTAAAGTGCTGTATCCATTGCGAACGCTAAGTTTACCAGAACGAGCTGTCCCGTGTCGGAATTTCTTCTGAGCATGCGTGGCACTTTGTGCGTCGGAACAGGCCACACACGGTCGGAATTGACGCGATCGGATTTTGTTGTCGGAAAATTTTATCTCCTGCTGTCCAACTTTGTGTGTCGGAAAATCCGATGGAAAATGTCCGATGGCGCCCACACACAGTCGGAATTTCCGACAACACGCTCCGATCGGACAATGTCCATCGGAAAATCCGACCGTGTGTACGAGGCATAAGAGTTAAGGTAGGTAGACATGAGGACAGTCATTTTTTGGAGGCTTCTCCTCCATGTGAGTATATTCTGAGCTCATAATTCTGAGCAAAGGACCACTGCTAAATGGGAATTGGGATGTACGAACGTGCATGCCTGCTTACCCACAAAAGACTCGGCTTGCTCCTGCCTGTTTTTGGATTTCTGCCTGCCCCCTGTGACCTTGGCTTGTATTCTAACTTTGCTCCTGTCTTGCGCTCTCATTCCTTGCCGCCCAACTGTGTACCAATCCAAGCTTGTATCTTAACCCTGCCTTTGCCTGATGTTCCTGTACCTTCACTGCCCAGCTGTTGGTGACCTTTTTGGCTTGTGTCCTGGCTTCGCTCCTGTCTGCTGATTAAGTGTTACCGTGTTCCAGTTCTTGGTTCCTGGCTGGTGATCTACAGTCATCTGCTACCTGCAAACACCAGCTGGCCCTGCCTTTTACACCAGCCCTCATGCCACTCTGTGTCCTCACACCCCCTATCATCACTACCAGGGGTGTTGGACAAGAGGTGCAAGAGAAGCCCCCTCTCCAGCCTTATCTCCACCAGGTACATGACAGACAGCCAGAGTCAGCCTCTCTTTTCTTATGCATTACTTATGCAATGCAATGACTCCTCATTATCCCACTGATACCAATGATAGTGTATTCCTCCCACTGACAGCAATGGTTGGGCATTATTTTCTAATACTATTAATCCTCCCAAGGACCACTGGGATATTTTTCCTCCCACTGACTGCCAGGGTACTGTTTCTCCCACTGAATGTCATTGCTTTGTCCTTCCCACTGACTGCTGGGTCACCATTCCTACCATTTTTCATCTCTCTGAACGCCGTGGCATTGGGCATCCCACTGACCTAAAAAGTTGCACTCTGTATGCTGTGCTGTATTTGAAATATCCTGCTAAAGGTGTTATTTATTAATTGGTTGCTAAGTAGTTCCCAAATGTTTTAATAAAGTTCTTAGGCTCAGACAAATTAGCTCTCTTTGTCTATATGCTGTGTGCATAAAAAAAAATGTGATGGATGAGTTTTGATTTTTGGAAATTATGCTTAGTCCTAAAGTTTTTCTCTGTAGCACCCTTCTAGACTGATTGCTAGAATCTTGGATAAATATAGTACCTTTTTGCTCCTCTGTAATCATTGAAGTGGATGTTGATTTCTTTTGGCTGTTCTTGATTTCACAGGCTGCAGCTTTAATTGCTCTCCCCTGCCTTCTAGAGATTTCCAGAACATTGGGAGTGGAGCAAGGCCAATGGGCATCATAAATATTTATGGTGCCGCAGCCAATCCTTGGGGGGGGGTGGCCTGAGGAGCACATAAAGTCAGGTCCATAAATATTGGGACATCGGCACAATTCTAAACTTTTTGGCTCTATACACCACCACAATGGGCTTGAAATGAAACAAGCTTTAACTGCAGACTTTCAGCTTTAATTTGAGGGTATTTACATCCAAATCAGGTGAACGGAGTGAATGTGCCTCCCACTTTTTAAGGGACCAAAAGTAATGGGACAGATTAACAATCATCCATCAAACTTTCACTTTTTAGTACTTGGTTGCAAATCCTTTGCAGTCAATTACAGCCTGAAGTCTGGAACGCATAGACATCACCAGACACTGGGTTTCATCCCTGGTGATACTCTGCCAGGCCTCTACAGCAACTGTCTTCAGTTCCTGCTTGTTCTTGGGGCATTTTCCCTTCAGTTTTGTCTTCAGCAAGTGAAATGCATGCTCAATCGGATTCAGGTCAGGTGATTGACTTGGCCATTGCATAACATTCCACTTCTTTCCCTTAAAAAACTCTTTGGTTGCTTTCACAGTATGCTTCGGGTCATTGTCCATCTGCACTGTGAAGTGCTGTCCAATGAGTTCTGAAGCATTTTGCTGAATATGAGCAGATAATATTGCCCAAAACACTTCAGAATTCGTCCTGCTGCTTTTGTCAGCAGTCACATCATGAATAAATACAAGAGAACCAGTTCCATTAGCAGCCATACATGCCCATGCCATGACACTACCACCACCACGCTTCACTGATGAGGTGGTATGCTTTGGATCATGAGCAGTTCCTTTCCTTCTCCATACTCTTCTCTTCCCATCACTCTGGTACAAGTTGATCTTGGTCTCATTTGTCCATAGGATGTTGTTCCAGAACTGTGAAGGCTTTTTTAGATGTTGGTTGGCAAACTCTAATCTGGCCTTCCTGTTTTTGAAGCTCACCAATGGTTTACATCTTGTGGTGAACCCTCTGTATTAATTCTGGTGAAGTCTTCTCTTGATTGTTGGCTTTGACACACATACCCCTACCTCCTGGAGAGTGTTCTTGATCTGGCCAACTGTTGTGAAGGGTGTTTTCTTCACCAGGGAAAAAATTCTTTGGTCATCCACCACAGTTGTTTTCCGTGGTCTTCTGGGTCTTTTGGTGTTGCTGAGCTCACCGGTGCTTTCTTTCTTTTTAAGGATGTTCCAAACAGTTGATTTGGCCACACCTAATGTTTTTGCTATCTCTCTGATGGGTTTGTTTTGTTTTTTCAGCCTAATGATGGCTTGCTTCACTGATAGTGACAGCTCTTTGGATCTCATATTGAGAGTTGACAGCAACAGATTCCAAATGCAAATAGCACACTTGAAATGAACTCTGGACCTTTTATCTGCTCCTTGTAAATGGGATAATGAGGGAATAACACACACCTGGCCATGAAACAGCTGAGCAGCCAATTGTCCTATTACTTTTCACCGTTCACCTGATTTGGATGTAAATACCCTCAAATTAAAGCTGGAAGTCTGCAGTTAAAGCACATCTTGTTCGTTTCATTTCAAATCCATTGTGGTGGTGTATAGAGCCAAAAAGATTAGAATTGTGTCGATGCCCCAATATTTATGGACCTAACTGTAAATAGTCTGAACTTTAGAACAGCAGGGTCTTCCTGTTGAAGGGATCTGCCCAGGTGTGGATTATTACCCCTTGCCCCAAACCATTCTATGGATTCAAGCTGTTGTTCATCGAGGTTCCAGCTGTGGCAAAGCTGGGGGGCCTGCACTGAAAGTGTCTCTGACACCCCAAGACTTCACCTAAAGGATCCTGGTTGTGCAGTCTCTCTAGAAAGCATCTGGAGGAAGATGAAAGGACACAGCTGCTCCCCTGGCCTCATGAGTACTGACTTTATTACAAGATACTGGTGACTGTATACTATTGGGATAGCTGGGCTAAGTAGGTCCTCTCTTGAGGGGTTCCTACATCCCCCCTGTTTCTTGTGGGACAATCATACTATGAAGTTTATAAAAAAAACGTGTTTCCAAATCCTGTAGCTGCTGACTTTTATTATTGGGGCATTTACTTGTCCAGGCATCCAGCAGTGTCTTCACCTGAGCCGATTATTCAATTGGCTATCGGGTGCTGGTGCCGCCATCTTGACTAAGGGTACCCGGTTTCCTACTGAGAATGCAGAAGCCTGCTGCCCTTTGTGAATGGGCCGCAGTCTTCTGGGACTTGGAAAATGTCACAGAAGGCTGTGGGGGAGGGGGGGCGAATTTCCAGCTCAGTTCCCTGCAACAAACTGACCCAGAAGTGAGAGCAGGTACCTATCAAACCCAGGTCTCCGATCCCCCCAAAAGGTGCCAAATGTGGCAGCGGAGGAAGGAGGAGGCAGACAAGCGATCTTCCACTTTTGGGTGGAGCTTCTGACTGACTGTTTTTCCCTTTCGCATGGTCTACAACTGGGATGTATGGTCAGGTAGGTAGGTACAGGTACTTTATGGTGCCCGTCATAGCTTTGCCGAATATGGGCAAAGTACATATTCACTTAAAACCTTTTCTTAGTGCAAAGTACAACTACAATGTGCTAAGTGCAGCAACTCATTGCAATCAGAATTTGTTTTTCATTGATACCACCTGATTTTTTACTCTGAATATATTTATTTTGAAGGTACCCATAGCCCTTTGCATTGCTTTGTTAAATAACCCTGTGTCATGGTGTAGGTCTACAATTATTTTTAATCTCTCCTGCTGTGCCCATTTCCATCACTATGTACAAACACTTGAACATATGAAGCTATGTAGAAGTGTACACAATCCACATGCTCTGTAACCCCTTGCTGTCATCAGGCTATATTTAACAAACCACAACTATGGTACATGCAACTGTAAAATGTTCTAAGTATAGAAAACAGCTTGAATTCAATCTGTCTATTGCCAGACTCTATTACAGATTACAGCCACTCACAGCATGAGCCATTGGGTTTGTAAAAATCCTGGAGAGTTTAATGAATATTTACAAAATTATAATAATAATAACAGTCTCTTGGGATGCTCAAAGCTAAAGCTGGCCCTACATGTATAGATTTAATTCCTACAGGTATTTCCTGACTAAATAAGGAGAACTGTGTAGATAACTTTGTTCTACCTTGGAGTCAGTTCTAACAAACTCTTATAGGGCGTACACACGGTCGGACTTTGTTCGGACATTCCGACAACAAAATCCTAGGATTTTTTCCGACGGATGTTGGCTCAAACTTGTTTTGTCTACACACGGTCGCACAAAGTAGTCGGAAAATCCGATCGTTCTAAACGCGGTGACGTAAAACACGTACGTCGGGACTATAAACGGGGCAGTGGCCAATAGCTTTCATCTCTTTATTTATTCTGAGCATGCGTGGCACTTTGTCCGTTGGATTTGTGTACACACGATCGGAATTTCCGACAACGGATTTTGTTGTCGGAAAATTTTATCTCCTGCTCTCCAACTTTGTGTGTCGGAAAATCTGATGGAAAATGTCTGATGGAGCCCACACACGGTCGGAATTTCCGACAACACACTCTGATCGGACATTTTCCATCGGAAAATCCGACCGTGTGTACGGGGCATTATTGTCATTTATTCAAAGGAGCCTTATCATTTTATATATCAAGATTACATGAGATGGAAAGTTGGTGACCAGGTCTTTGAATATGATGAGATGTGGACTTAGATACCAAGGACAACAACTTTGAAAAAAAATACTTGAAGATTTTATATTGTAAACCAACATTCTTAAATTATATACAAACTGCTCTAAAGTTGATGAAAGGAGCATCTAACTTTAAGTATGAAAGAAAAAACAAACAAACATATATATATATATATATATATATATATATATATATATATATATATATATACACATATATATAGATAGATAGATAGATAGATAGATAGATAGATAGATAGATAGATAGATAGATAGATAGATAGATAGATAGATAGATAGATAGATAGATAGATATCATTTTGGTAGTTTACGGGACCTGTTTCCAAAGTTTTTCCAAAGAATTCAGGTGTGGATATATATGCATATTAGTAGACACCGCTAATCCAGAGATATTCACTAGCTCCCAGGTCCTGTGCTGAGGGGCTGCCCTGTTTCTTATTGAATAGCTCAGCACCAGTGCCATTCAGAAAATGCTTTGCAATTTCTGAATGAGTGTAAAGCTTTCTCTGATTGGACGAGGTAAATAGTGTGACGTCATCGCACCGCCTCTCCTTTTTGGCTTTATGGTCACAATATAAATTTTTTCAATAGATAAAAGAGACCAACGTAATATGTGAATGTGTGTATATATCTTCAGATTAGTTTGTTTACAAATACAGGTTATAGTGACAGGGGACTAAAGTAATCAAAAAAGCCCTCCAACCCAATCAGTTTTAGAACAGTAAAGCCGTCTTCATTCAGAAAGTATTCATAAGTCTCATTCCATCACATATACCAAAAATAAGAGGATTACTCCTCATTTTGGACATTGGGCCATTGGGTGGAGACATGCAAATCAATTATTTACACCCCCATTGACCATATGCACCTCCAGAACCACTGGTGTATAATGCTATATATAGTCTAATTGTCAGGGTTCTCATACAGCAAGTGTTCATTTTCATGCCCAACTAGACACGTAAGTACAAGCATTGGCACATACATCTTGGCGCCCCGTGGCCTATTTAAACCCAGGGTCTGCCTGGCCTCAGTGCTGGATTGTCTTCAGCTCTGGTTCCTGTGATCCTAGTTCCTTAAAGTCTGCTTACCTTGTTCTTGACCCAGCTATGCTTGACATCTCTCTTGGATCGCCCCTGACCGCTATGTCTGCTACTCTCTTGTGTTACCATCCTTGGCTTGGACTTCTGTCCATGATTCCATCTCCTGACCCTGAACTTGATCCTGACCCTGCTCCTGTTTGCCTGGCTGCTGCTGAACATAGTTTGTTACCAGACTCCATACTACCACTGGAAGGATGCCTGTATTTCCAAGCTCCAGTTTACTGGAGCCTGGCGCCTGTGCCCTTCCACTGCCCTAGCAGCCCCTGTCTCCACTACCAGGGGTGCTTGAATGGGAATCGCACAAGAAGCCACCCTCGTCATCTCGGGCTCCACAGTCAGGTACGTGACATTAATGTTATAGAGCTATTTATTTAAAACTGAATAAAGCTGTTTCAGGATATCTATCAATTTGTGCTAGTGTTCCTACTGGTAGACGGTCATTGGTTCCAAGCTGATGACTTCTGAAAAATTATAGTTATAATCAATTCGCAAAGCCAACCTTATACTCCCTTCTGACTGGAAATCTCTAGTTCTTACTCAGCAGTGGGCATGTCTGTCCTTTTCAGAGAGACACAGACAGCAAGGATCCTTCTTGACAGTAAATGGTAGGGACTGAACCCACCACTAACACCAATTGTATAAAAAATAATACATGTATTTCTCCTGGTCTGGTATAGATTGAGCATAACAGAGCTATTGGCTAAACACAGAAATAAATTGCTGATCCAAACACCTCAAATAAACACCCTGTGCCAACACAACACAACTAATTAAAAACATAACGCTAGGTCGGGTGAGCCTCTTTTGATCCCTTGTGACTTGTCATCTTAGGACAATTTTCCACATATGAAATCATTTTATAAGTTGGAAAATGCTCTTTAATTTAATGCCTATAAGTATGACAATGTCAAATTCAGGTCCTGGAATAATGGGAAGCTACCCTACAGTTGCAATAAACAAAATGGCCATATTCATAAGCTTCTCAACGGATGCAATATAATGAAGTACCTGACATCAGTAATGAGGGCAGCAAGTCTAGGAGCTGTGAAAGGTCAAATTATTATGTTTACTTATATAAACCCTCAGGTCCTGTATTGCTTTAAAATAAGGCAAATACTGTATATATAGTATACAGTGACTATAAACTGTAAAAAGCAAAAACGGGAGAAAAGAGACCCCTTCTAATAAGAGCTTACAAAAAAAGTTAATACTAAAGATAATACTAAAGATATACATAATTTTAAGGGGAAAGATCAACCATATATAACTAGTTAAAGGGAAAATGTACTCAGTAGCAGAGAATAGCCTCCAATGTAGTGGCTGTATCTGCATGTGTAGAGGTGAATACATGTAATATGTGATCTGAAGCATACTGTATATCTTATTCCCAATTGTACAGCAGGTGATGATATCTGAAACATGTCCCTTCTGACTAACTGCCAATGTATTAGTTGGTTAGGATGAGTATGACTCTGACACATGGCTGTGCTCAGTGACCTACACCCAGTGCTGGTAATTGTACACGGTGGAATTATTGGGGATCAGCCAGAGGATAAGGTACAAGGAAATGTTGAGAAATTAATATGCTTGACCACACTTTTCCAGCTAGCTGGTTTATTAGACCATAAACAAAAAAAGTTATAAATAAATTCTATAGTCTGCGTGACATGCTAGAATTTTAAACTAGATATTGCTCTTCAACAATACTTTAAGCAGCACCTATGTCCTACTTGTTACTGTTGTGGTGCCGTGAAGACACCTTGTAGCTTACGCATGCGTTTGCAAATGAGTGCTAACTAAACCCCTGTTTTTAACGCAGACTGTTGGACAGGTTAATCTGGTTGGTCAGCAGACTGGTTGGTGAGTTGAGCTATGGAATGTTCTGTTTTTGTCTTTTATGCGTTTGCCCCTCCATGTGCTCCTTGCTGTAAAGGCCAGTTATAGGTGAGGGCAGGGGCCATTTGTTTGTTACTGGTGTAAATATGGTCTGGGGACACACTGGGCACCTTTGATGCCACTGTGCTTTTGCTGGGTGTCCAGTGTGCTCCTGTTCCTTTAAGGGGGATTGGGCTGCCTCCAGGCCCACCTGCCCCTTATCTATCCATTGAATGCATGTGCTTCCATTGTGGAGACGCTCATAAATTCAGTAGCGTTTAGGACTGCAAGCATACACAGGGTGCCATGAAGAGGCCTTGCTGCTTACGCATCCATTGGCAAATGCCTACTAACTAAACCCCTGTTTTTATCGCAGACTGTTGGACAGGTTAATCTGGTTGGTCAGCAGACTGGTTGGTGAGTTGAGTTAAGGAATGTTCTGTTTTTGTCTTTTATGTATTTGCCCTTCCATGTGCTCCTTGCTGTGAAGGCCAGTTATAGGTGGGGGCAGGGGCCATTTATTTGGTTATTGTTGTGGAGACACAGTACTACCTTTTTGGATTCAAAAGGAAGGCTTAGGAAATGGGAGTGGTTGGACTAATATGGTCACATTTGGGGTAAGTTTAGGAATAGGGTTGCTGCCTTATGTTAGAACAGATACTGGACACCTATAAGAAACAGAGCTGAGACTAGAAGAAATGTTTGATGTGCTAAGCACACAACTCGCAAAAGGTGTTTGACTATTATGGGAAAAACGTATTTGTTCCATGGAGAATGGGAGGGATAAAGTGATGCTCGGAATCAGATTGATGCTTGTTGGAGTATACAGCCGTGGTCAAAAGTTTTGAGAATGACACACATATTCATTTTCACAAAGTCTGCTGCTTCAGTGTTTTTAGATCTTTTTGTCAGATGTTACTATATATAATGTATACTGAAATATAATTACAAGCATTTCATAAGTGTCAAAGGTTTTTTTTTTTTAGACCATTACATTAAGTTTATGCAAAGAGTCAATATCTGTATTGTTGACACTTTTTTTTCAAGACCTCTGCAATTCTCCCTGGCATGCTGTCAATCAACTTCTGGGCCACATCCTGACTGATGGAAGCCCATTCTCGCATAATCAATGCTTAGTTATCACTTTTGCCTGATGCGAGGGGCTCCATCATGCTGGAAAAGGCATTGTTCATCACCAAACTGTTCTTGGATGGTTGAGAGAAGTTGCTCTTGGAGGATGTTTTTGTACCATTCTTTATTCATGGCTGTGTTCTTAGGCAAAATTGTGAGTGAACCCACTCCCTTGATTGTTGGCATGACACAGGACTGATGGTAGCGCTCAACTTTTCTTCTCCAGACAAGGTTTTTTTCCAGATTCCCCAAACAATCAGAAAGTGGATTCATCAGAGAAAATTACTTTACTCCAGTCCTCAGCAGTCCAATCCCTGTACCTTTTGCAGAATATCAGTCTGATGTTTTTTCCTGGAGAGAAGTGGCTTCTTTGCTGCACTTCTTGACACCAGGCCATCCTCCAAAAGTTTTTGCCTCACTGTGCATGCAGATGCCCTCACACCTGCCTGCTGCCATTTCTGAGCAAGCTCTGCACTGGTGGTGCCCCGATCCCACAGCTGAATCAACTGTAGGAGACGGTCCTGGTGCTTGCTGGACTTTCTTGGGCATCCTGAAGCCTTCTTCACAAATGTGGTGGAAATGTTTTTTTTTTATGGGATTAAGTTCATTTTCATGGAAAATAGAGATTTTGCAATTAATTGTAATTCACCTGATCACTCTTTATAACATTCAGAAGTATATGCAAATTGCCATCATAAGAACTGAGGCAGCAGAGTTTGTGAAAATTATTTTTTGTGTCATTGGCCACGGCTGTAGTGATTGGTTACCATGATTACGCAATGTCCCTGGTGAAAGATGGGAAAGTATATCCAACGTTTAGGGCAAGAGGCCACACAGGATTCTGTTGGCTTGTTGGGCAGTATTGGAGCATGAGCTTGAACTCTTCTCTAGTTGTTTCATGAGGTGACTGAAGAAACATGCATGGAGAGAGCCTGCCCAGGAAACTGGGTGATTATTGAGAGAGTCCCCTCATCATTATAGATTGTTCCTTGGTGACCACTGACCAACATGCAAAAGTGACAGTAATGATCCAACTGAAACAGTCTTTAAATCGGAGTGAGTTTTACGGAAAAACTGTTAGGTTGGGATCAATATCCCCAAAACTTGCAAGTTTATTAAGTTAAGAGCTGTATGGATTTCTGAAATGCAGTAACTCTACTCCAAATATTATAATAAACTTTAATCTGCTTGTTGTTGAGTCCCACACTTTATGCATTATTGTTGTTCGTTGCACTGCACTATTGAATAGCCCCAATAGTGTGCTTACAGGGCCATTAGCTAGAATACAACAGTAATAATGTAGAGAGTTAAGCAAGAAGGAATCACTCTTTCCAAGGCTGTATAAATGTCAGGACAAATACAAACCATCACTTTGTTTGATAAATGCGACTGCAACATTTTTGCTATTCTAATTTATCACTTAAACATTCCTTGTACAAGCGAGGTTTTACAAAGTTATTAGTCATGAAAATTGCAAGTATAAACTTAGGCATTTAATCTGGATGGTTCATGAGATATATCCATAATTGTTTTTTTCCCTACCGCGAAAACATTTATTAAACAATATTATGTTTCTTATGATGTAAAAGTGAATTGGTAAAAAGAAAAAAACCTATTGGTGATAAGACTGTATTTTATGCAGAGCACACACTGTCTTCTTATACTCAATGTTGGATACACAGTCATTCTATAATCATCTGAAAAAGAATTTACAGCTAAGAAAAATGATATAGGTCAAAACAAACAGTTCTGTGCTCATTTAATACATTGGCACAAAAAAATCAGTGATTGTATGCAAAGTGCCATAGGCCACAGCAATAGGGTCTCAGTATAATTAACTCAAGTCTATATCCCAAGTCTTTTAATTAGTTACTATGGGTTACTGCATTTTGAAGATGATTGATTTTGCCCTGCCTTACTGAACAAGCTTACATTATTATTGTCCTCCTAAAACTGATTCAAAAATGACTTGTCACGAAAAAAACCAACAATGGATTATTCATTAAAAACTCATTTCACATACTAAGTTCACCCCTTTGCACCTAAGGGTAAAACAAATCTAAATGCCCAAGTACAATTTTGCAACTTTGACATGTGTTAGTAAAACCGTACATATCATCACAACTACTTTGTGCATCCAGGTGGATTATACCATGTTTTTTTCAGGACAATTTGGGCTTTCATTTGGGGGTAACTGGTAATGGATATGTCCTGATTTTATTTTATTATTAAAGGAAAACTGGGCCAAAATAGTAAAATAAAAATATTTTTTTTCAATTTTGCTGTATATTTCTTGTTACTACCATAACCTACCAGCAAAGAACAACCCGAAATAAATTTTCCTGCTCTGTCCTGATGATCACAGTAATACCACATATGTGTATTTTTTTTTGTTGTTTGTACCCATAGTACAGCCCAGAAGCAATATTGCGCATTTTGCTTTTTTTTTTTTTTATACCCTACCAAAAACACCCTAAGGCCTCTTTCACACGGATGATCCGTATGTCCGTTTTTCATCCATCCGTTTTCGGATGAAAAACGGACATACAGTCATCCCTATGGAGCGTCGGATGTCAGCGGTGACATGTCCGCTGACATCCGACCCGCTCCGATCCGAAAAGTGTAACGGAGGAAAAACCTACTTTTTCCTCCGTTTTCGGATCGGATCGGATGACGACGGACACTACGGACCGTCATCATCCGATCCCCCCATAGGGGAGAGCGGCGCTCTGACAGGTCCGTCGCTGCACAGTGTGCAGCGATGCACCTGTCATCTTCCTGCTCAGCGGGGATCGGCGGAGCTATCCCCGCTGAGCAAGCGGATGTTCACGGGGCGGATCATGACTGATCTGCCCCGTGTGAAAGAGGCCTTACATTGACACTAATTGATGCTAATTGTAAAAAAATAAAAAAGAGTTCTGCGCAAAATATACTGGTTATCAAAAAAACATATGCACTCAAAGTACAAGCATGTAACAAAAGATCATATGCATTCGATGTTTCCTATACGTTGTGGAGTATCATACACTCCTTCTTCAAGGATGATCTGATATGCAATTTATTCTAAATGTAGCAATCTAAAATACAAAAAGATACATATTTTCAACTGCAACATAGCTCAATCGCTATTTATGTCCATCCAATGGCAGCAAAATTTACTGACCCTGACCTTTTACCCTTATTTAACCCAAACACTAACCCTGGCACTAACCTAGATTAAACCTTGATCTAGGTATTTTTTCTATATTTTTTATTTTATTATTTATTTTATTTATTTTATTTCATTTTTGCACACACTTTTTTTTCCTTCTCTGCAAGAGAAGAGAGAAACACAGGGGCGAACTTCACAGTGACTGATCACTGTGGTAGCCAATCAAAGGCTACCACAGCAAACAGGTGAACCGGAAATGGAAGTTCTGGGTCCCGATCATTAGTACCTCTCCCCGTGAGACCCCAGTCTCCGTGCTGGGAGTGCGCTGTGTGGTGCACTCCCAGCACAAAGGGAGATACGCACATATGCGGCCCCACGGAAAAAAGCCCACTTCTGTGAGGCCGCATATATGTGTGGAAGGGGTTAATTCTGTAATGCAATGGCTCCCAACTTCAGTCCTTAAATATCCCCAACATACTATGCTTTAGGAAATCTCCTTTAGATAAAATAACTGTCAAAGCATAGCAAGCCATTGACACTGATTTAACATGCCTGTCCAAGGTGATGGAAATCCTGAACACATGACCTGCTGGGGGTAATTGAGGACTGAGGTTGGGAACCACAGCTGTAATGAATGTTAGTAGCTCCGGTCAAGTAGGCTTTTCTGCTATCTGTGACTACTGAATTTAGTCAGACAAGGAATCATTATTTGTGGAAGGTCATTTGCACTGGAAGATGAAGTGGACATTGCCATAGCCCATCATTAGAAGGGGACAATAGGCTCAGCAGGCAGTAGAGGGTGGGTCAACTATGGCTCCTAAGTAGAGTTTCCACTTCATCTCTTTAAAACCAAACACATATTAATTACACAGGTTCTGTGGCTGATTAAGGTGGTAATTAAACTCACTTGGTGCCTTATCTACATTCAATTACCTCAGAAGTGTAATTCATATGTGTTTGGGTTTAAAAGGATGTTTTGCATTGTTAAAAGTTTGCTGTCATGTCCAAAAGTTGATAATTATAGAAATGTAACATTCATTACAGCTACGAATCCAATAGGTGCCATCTCCAAAAATATAGCTTTGGCAAGCCGCAGGTAGGCATATCATTTATGTACAGAAGAAGAGTCTAAGTACAGTGGTTGGAGGAAGTGACAAGGAAAACAAAGGTTGAACTTCAGGTTTTATCCCTTCTCCCCATTGCTCCCCCCCCCCCCCACAACAAAAAAATCACATGGTTAGTTAAACAAAACTTTGCTAAAACCCCTTTGTAACCACCTAAATGCATGGTCATGCAATGCTCAGTTCTCAAATTTTCTGACTTCTTTATTGAGCAGGAAGGTTTGTTGGGGTCTCCATATCTCTACCTAGGTGATGCCTACACTTCCTATTGACTGATCAGCAGTGGGGTCCTCTCAGGCTTCAGTAGACGGCAGTGGTATGAAGTCATCAAGAAGAGGTGTCCCGTCTGTGGGCATAGACTGCAGTACTGAAGTTGTCATTCTGGAAAGCCATCATCGCAAAGGGTAAGAATAGCAGACTTATGTGAGTGTAAAAAATAAAGGAATTTTTATCATTTCAAAACTGCTGAATGGGTGACAAGGGGTGAGAGGAAATGATTAAAGTAGGAATATATTAACAAAACATAAATTGAGAGAAACTCTTCCAATGGGGACTCATTCTGGTGACAACTTGGGATTCCCTCAGTTTAGAGGGTATCAGTTCTTGGCTATTGGACAGGAAGTGAAGGGAAATCCCACCAATGGGACACAGATAGAAACAAAACCAATGAAAGTTATTCTTGGTGTATTTTTTTTTTGTATTTCTTCCAGATCTGTGCAGTAATTCAAACATGGCTGGATGGATCTGGCCTGAGGCTGCTTTCATTTAAGTGACTGTCGGGCATGTTGGTGTGTGGTGTTCAGGATACTTTCTTTGCATAATATTATAATAAAGACCATTCACTCCTGATTTCTCTTCTTGTGTAGGATGTCTGGTCTTGTCTTCACTACATTCTGTATCTTGTCCAGGCAGCCGTATTGGGTGGGACTGCTGAGTTCCTCCCACAGTACTCTTAATGGTGCCCGGCTCCAAAGCTGTACTACTGTATTGTCAAAACAAAAATGCTGAATGAAATACAACAGCAGCGCTCAAGTTTAAATTTTATAAAGTCCATGTAATTGGATGTAAGGATCCATCCATATAATCACATATGTTGATTGTATAAAACAACAAATAAAAGTTCATCCATGTGTTCTATGCGATATGCATCCTAATTGTTTGACCATCACCACGCCTCGTGTGATCTCACCCTTACGGTAGTAAACTCACCGGATGAACAATTGGTATGAGCCCGTATAATCATCCATTCATGGAGCAGCAAACATGTCCTTCCATTTACATGTCACTCACGACAAAGAGATGCATATACATGGCGTAATTCCGTAAGGTAAAATTTATTAATGAAACCCCCCCCCAGTTGCACTTACAAGCACAATAAAGTGTAAAAGCATTTAATCTCCTTGTCATGAGTGACATTTAGATGGAAAGACCTGTTTGCTGCTCCATGAATGGATGATTATACGGACTCATACCTATTGTTTATCCGGTGAGTTCACTACCATAGAGGTGTGGTGTCCATCAAATAATTAGGATACATATGCATGGAACACATGGATGAACTTTTATTTGTTGTTTTATACAATCAACATATGTGATTATATGGATGGATCCTTAAATCCAATTACATGGACTATATAAAATTTAAACTTGAGCGCTGCTAATGTTGGATTTCTTTCAGCATATTTGTTTTGATATTAAGTGTTATTATAGTAGCTGCTAGAACAATATATATATTTCTTGGAATTTTGGATCATAAGCGCTGGGAGTGGGTTGGTTTGTTTACTTCTGTATACTTCCACACCTACATATATTTTTTTGTACTACTGTATTGAGAAAACAGGACGTTGTCCGTTTGGCACGGCCCCCAGAAGCTATTGGAGATCTCTGTAGTTTTGGTGTCCACTACAGTGATTTCCATGGGGATCTCACATTTTTGGCACACACAGTACATACCTACACTGGTCCAAGCTGGACCAATGCAATAACATATAAAATTGCCATACCTGGAATTCGCTTTAATTTGAATTATACTTATAAGTCTCACCAGAACCGGTGGATGGAATGTGTGGCATGAAAGTTTTTCTTTTTGTTTTACCTCTATGGATGGCATAAGTTTCTTTGCCCAACTTCTAAACACTTCTTTTCTATTTTTTCCTGCTTTACTTACTTTTCTCCATTCTTTTCCATCTTGCTCATTGCTTCCTTTCCCTCTGAAGAATTGGGGGGAGCCCTCGCAAAGGCCCCTCCGGCAACATAAACTTGACATATAGGAAGGCACATTGTTCAAATTGCATTGGGTTGTTACTTTGTAATTCCATCTATAAATGCTAGGGGTGAATGCCCCCTATTTTGACTGTGTACCTTTGGAAGCAATTATTTGATGAGCATCAGAATGTTTTCTTTTCTAATATGTTTTGTTCCATTTTGTAAATGTGAAAAATAAACGTTTTACAAAAAAAAAAAAATCTCACCAGTTTCCTTTTCTAATAAGTTTATACTGTTCCATTTTGTAAATGTGAAAAATAAAGATTTTACAAAACAAAATAATCCCACCAGATCTGAAACAAACTGAAGCATTGGTATGGTGCCTTAGCTATACCGTGTTAAAGTCAGTATGTACAGTAGGGATGGGCTGAACCAGCCCCTGTTCGGTTCGCACCAGGACTTTCGAACGCCGCAAAAGTTTGGACCTGAATAACGAACCCCATTAAAGTCAATGGGACTCGAATGTCAAAAATCAAAAGTGCCCATTTTGAATGCTTATATGCAAGTAATTGAGCATACAATGGTTATAGGGGTCCGGGTCCTGGCCTGGGGGACATGTATCAATAAAAAAAAGTTTGTGAAAAACATTTTTAAATGAGCAGTGGTTTTTGATTTTTAAAGTGAAAGCATAAAAATGAAAAAATCCTTCCAATATAGTACCTGGGGCATCCCCTTAGTCTACCTGTAAAATGGCAAATCTGTACCATGTCTAGAATCTACTGCAGCAATAATTGCTTTTATAAAGCCAAAAAAAATGGCATTTTCCCTGCAAGCTTCCCTTATTTTGCTCAGCAACAGCTGGGGAGCCAGTGTGTATGATGAGGCCACACTATAGTGCACTGGGAACAAGATTAGAGATTTTTTGGATGCATTCTGGTGTCACTTTGACTTTGGATAGAAGTAACAGGTGCATAAAAATTGGTCTTTGGGTGTTGGTGGCGCCTTCCCACCGTAACCCTATAGAGGTACTCTTGATAAAAGCAAGAATAGGCCTTGCTATAAAAAATTGCAATATATAGTTACATAGTAGGTGAGGTTGAAAAAAGACACAAGTCCATCAAGTCCAACCTATGTGTGTGATTATGTGTCAGTATTACATTACATATCCCTGTATATTGCGGTCATTCAGGTGATTATCTAATAGTTTCTTGAAGCTATCAATGCTCCCCGCTGAGACCACCGCCTGTGGAAGGGAATTCCACATCCTTGCCGCTCTTACAGTAAAGAACCCTCTACGTAGTTTAAGGTTAAACCTCTTTTCCTCTAATTGCAATGAGTGGCCACGAGTCTTATTAAACTCTCTTCTGCGAAAAAGTTTTATCCCTATTGTGGGGTCAGCAGTACAGTATTTGTAAATTGAAATCATATCCCCTCTCAAGCGTCTCTTCTCCAGAGAGAATAAGTTCAGTGCTCGCAACCTTTCCTCATAACTAAGATCCTCCAGACCCTTTATTAGCTTTGTTGCCCTTCTTTGTACTCGCTCCATTTCCAGTACGTCCCTCCTGAGGACTGGTGCCCAGAACTGGACAGCATACTCCAGGTGCGGGCGGACCAGAGTCTTGTAGAGCGGGAGAATTATCGTTTTATCTCTGCAGTTGATCCCCCTTTTAATGCATGCCAATATTCTGTTTGCTTTATTAGCAGCAGCTTGGCATTGCATGCCGTTGCTGAGCCTATCATCCACTAGGACCCCCAAGTCCTTTTCCATCCTAGATTCCCCCAGAGGTTCTCCCCCCAGTGTATAGATTGCATTCATATTTTTGACACCCAAATGCATTATTTTACATTTTTCTACATTGAACCTCATTTGCCATGTAGTCGCCCACCCCATTAATTTGTTCAGGTCTTTTTGCAAGATTTCCACATCCTGCGGAGAAGTTATTGCCCTGCTTAGCTTAGTATCGTCTGCAAATACAGAGATGGAACTGTTTATCCCATCCTCCAGGTCATTTATGAACAAATTAAATAGGATTGGTCCCAGCACAGAACCCTGGGGGACCCCACTACCCACCCCTGACCATTCTGAGTACTCCCCATTTATCACCACCCTCTGAACACGCCCTTGTAGCCAGTTTTCAATCCATGTACTCACCCTATGGTCCATGCCAACGCACCTTATTTTGTACAGTAAACGTTTATGGGGAACTGTGTCAAATGCTTTTGCAAAATCCAGATACACCACGTCTACGGGCCTTCCTTTATCTAGATGGCAACTCACCTCCTCATAGAAGGTTAATAGATTGGTTTGGCAAGAACGATTCTTCATGAATCCATGCTGATTACTGCTAATGATATCATTCTTATTACTAAAATCTTGTATATAGTCCCTTATCATCCCCTCCAAGAGTTTACATACTATTGATGTTAGGCTAACTGGTCTGTAATTCCCAGGGATGTTTTTTGGGCCCTTTTTAAATATTGGTGCTACATTGGCTTTTCTCCAATCAGCTGGCACCATTCCACTCAATAGACTGTCTGTAAAAATTAGGAACAACGGTCTGGCAATCACCTGACTGAGTTCCCTAAGTACCCTCGGATGCAAGCCATCTGGTCCCGGTGATTTATTAATGTTAAGTTTCTCAAGTCTAATTTTAATTCCGTCCTCTGTTAACCATGTAGGTGCTTCCTGTGTTGTGTCATGAGGATAAACACTGCAGTTTTGGTTACTGAAGCCCCCCGATTCACTCGTGAATACTGAGGAGAAGAATAAATTCAATACCTCTGCCATCTCCCCATCCTTTGTAACCAGATGTCCTTCCTCATTCTTTATGGGGCCAATATGGTCTGTCCTCCCTTTTTTACTGTTTACATACTTAAAGAATTTCTTGGGATTTTTTTTGCTCTCCTCCGCTATGTGTCTTTCATGTTCTATCTTAGCCATCCTAATTGCACCCTTACATTTCTTATTGCATTCTTTATAAATTCTGAATGCTGTGGATGATCCCTCAACCTTGTATTTTTTGAAGGCCTTCTCCTTTGCTTTTATATGCATTTTTACATTGGAGTTAAGCCATCCAGGATGTTTGTTCGCTCTTTTAAATTTATTACCCAATGGGATACATTGGCTAATGCCCTTATTTAATATGCTCTTAAAGCAAACCCATCTCTCCTCTGTATTCTTTGTTCCTAATATTTTATCCCAATTTATGCCTTTTAGCAAGGTTTGTAGTTTAGGGAAGTTGGCTCTTTTGAAATTCAGTGTCTTTGTGTTCCCTTCATGTCTCCTATTTGTGTGATTTATACTGAAACTAATTGACCTGTGATCGCTGTTACCTAAATTGCCCCGTATTTCCACATCTGTTATCAGGTCTGTATTGTTGGTAATCAGTAGATCTAGTAATGTTTTATTTCTAGTTGGTGCGTCTACCATCTGACCCATAAAATTGTCCTGCAAGACATTAAGGAACTGGCGAGCCTTAAATGAATGCACGGTTCCCTCCGCCCAGTCTATGTCTGGATAATTAAAATCCCCCATTATGATAACACTTCCCATCCTTGCTGCTAATCCAATTTGTGATAGGAGATCCGTCTCCACTTCCTCCCTCAGGTTAGGGGGCCTATAGCATACTCCCAGTATTATTTTCCCCTTAGCTTCATCCCTTTGGAGCTCTACCCATAAAGATTCCACCTCCTCCCTAGCCCCCTCAGTGATGTCATCTCTCACATTCACTTGTACATTATTCTTGATATATAGGCATACCCCTCCCCCTTTTTTACCCTCTCTATCCTTGCGGTATAGGGTATACCCTTGAATGTTTGCCAGCCAATCATGAGAGCTGTTGAACCAGGTCTCTGAAATTCCCACAAAATCCAAATCCTCCTTGTACAACAGTATCTCTAGCAATGATATGCACCTCTCAAACAGGTGCAGAAAAATTACTCTTTGTGGACAAGGAGGCAGGTTTATCCACTCTGGCAACTGCAGGGGACTGCACACCTGTCTCTGCTTGTTTGACAGAGGATAAGGAGGGTGAGGAAGGTTTAGTAAGCCAGTCCACCACCTCCTCTGCATGCTGTGGATGGATAGCACAAACAATCTCACTAAACAGAGGAAATGATGCCCTGCCTGAGGACTGACCACTACGTCCACCTTTGCCTGTGGACACATTTGTTGCTGGCCCTCTTACAGTGCCAAGGAAATGTCTGCCTCTCCTTGTTGTCCTCCCAGACATTATTTGGAGGGAGGGGGCTGTGCTTATAAGCAAATGTAAAGAAGAAGTTGAAATCTGTACGTAGATGCACAATCAATGTAAAGAGGTGTTTGGTGCACTTTAATTTGAGTACTCACACTACACAGACACACTCCACCGATACACTATGTGACAGACCTAGCCGGGACAGAGGCTTTTGGAGGGGACTGAATGCTAGCCTCTTGCCGACCGATTATGGGACCTCAACCCCTTTCATACTCGGGGTGTCGTTACACATTATAATATACTGCAATATAATATGCCAAACGTACAGTGACGCACAGAACTGTATGCCGTTAAACTGGCAGTAACGCACACAGAACTATATGGCTTTAAACTGGCACTACACTGACGCTATCTGAACTGTTCCTACTCTAGCTATACACTAATGTCAAGATTATTGACATGGTCTCACTACACTACACTGAAACTATCTGAGCTGTCCCTACTCTACACTAATGTATGTATGAACGACACGGTCTCACTACACTACAATGAAACTATCTGAGCTGTCCCTACTCTACACTAATGTATGTATGAATGACACGGTCTCACTACACTACAGTGAAACAATCTGAGTTGTCCCTACTCTAGCTGCACACTATGCAAAGCTGAATGATGGTCCTCCTCACTACTCACACTATCCCTAGACTGACACTAAACTAATATTCTACACTGACAATTGAAGAAAAATAGCACAGTATAGCACACTAACTAACTGATAGCACTGAACAGAGCCCTGATCTATCTCTCTACGCCAAAATCACATTGAAAATGGCTGCCATTGAAAGAATACTTTTATACTGTGGGGCGGGAATGAGCAATGATTGGATAAAGTCATGATGACAGTGTCCAATCATGACTCTGACAGTGCTCTGTGCCCCGATCAAACTTTCACTGCTTCAGCCAATCAGGGCTTGCAGTGCACTGTTCAGCGCCGCAATGCATTGTGGCCGGTTCGGGGGGCTGAACAAATGGTCTAACGACCCGTTTGTTTGGCTGTTCGCCGAACACCCGAACAGTGAAAGTTCGGCCCGAACTTATGCTCGGGCCGAATCGTTTGCCCATCCCTAATGTACAGTATAGTTGTATCTGGGAATGACCCTCACCTTATGTATGACTATGAACACATTCCCCTAAAAGCAGACTGTAATGTAAAGGGATGGGGTGTCGGGCAGATGAGTATTCTTGAAATGTAACTCTGCTGTATTTAGCAAGTGCCTTGTTCATGGCAGAAGAACAGTTAATACAGGATGTGAGGAAAAGAAAGGTAATTTAATGCATGAACTAACACAGCGTTATGGTCTATTCAGCCACATAAATGCTCATTTCACCTCAATCACAAGAAGCTGGCAGAAAGAAAGGTTGACTTGAGCCACTGCTTGTTCTTCTGTGCATGTAGGTTACAGAGGATTTATGTCTCCTGCTCTCTGAAAGATATCCTGACCTTTATTAATTTTCTTTACCTCATCTTGTATAAAGATAATCACTGTCACATATGTGTGTTGCTGTGGAATATAAATATGAATGTATTTCAAACTTCTAGGTGTTCTGGTTTTACACCTATTCACAGCCCATGAACTATCATGCCCAGGCTCCATGATGTAGAAATGTATTGTTCAAAACTTGACCAACTTCATGTAAGTTTTTTAAAGCAGTTCTGGTTACACGGTTTATTCAACTGAGAAGTCTGCTCACAACTACTCTAGTTTCAAACAAGAAGAAGGCAAAACAAGTAGGTCTTCCAGGACAAGGCATAATGTGTGTTGGCCAGCTAAATGTAAATGTCTTATTGCCGAACTGGTGGATCGAAATAAAATGTGTAGTGCTACACATTTTATTTACATCTATATACAATTAGTCTTATTGTTGTGTTAGCAGCTTTCTTTTCATATTGGTAGCGCAGTAATTTATCCACATATTATTACCAGTGTTAATTTTGGCAGCAAATTTCGATTTAGTTTTAGTCTTAGGACTAAAATGGCATTTTAGTTTTGGTCCCATTTTAGTCTTCTGCAATTGTTTTAGTTTTAGTCGTATTTAGTCGACTAAATCTCCAGTACATTTTAGTCAACTAAAACTCATTTTAGTCATCTAAAATCTGATGGGTGTAATTAATTGTAATGCATTGGTTAACATTTCTCTACAATTTCCAAACTCATTATATACTGCTGGAGTGAAAAATCTAATATGTTATTTATTATGGTATTGAGGTAGGAACATGCACTACAGACCAGTGTTAATTTTGAAGTCAAATTTCAATTTAGTTTTAGTCTAATGCTGGCCATACACTATACGAAAAATCGGCCGAAAAATCGTTCGTATGGACACTTCGTTCGTTTTTCGGCAAGTTAGTGGGTACAAATCGATAATCGTTTGTGACGTTTTTGTGGAAAAAAAACGAACGGCATGTTTGGAAAATTTCTGCCGAACGTACGATAAATTGCAAGGTTAATGTGTTTCCCGTCCGAACTGTCTGCACTAGGTATATGTAAAAAAACGAACACAAAATTATTTATTCATGTCCACTGAACAGATTATCGGTCATTATATGATGGCACGATCGTTTGCGGTCACGGTCGAACGTTCGTTTTTCGAAAAGGGGTTCGGCCGATTTTATGTATAGTGTATGGCCAGCATTAGTCTTTTGACTAAAATGCCATTTTAGTTTTAGTCGTATTTTAGTCATCTCAGTTGTTTTAGTTTTAGTCGTATTTTAGTCGACTAAAATAATATTCATTTAGTCGACTAAAATAATATTCATTTAGTCAACTAAAATGTTTTAGTCGACGAAATTAACACTGATCATTACTAACTGGATCGACTGGCTGGATCTGCTGGTAAAGTAGCACCTTGACTAAGTTCCAGAAGACTTTATAGGAAAATATAGCTTTTATTTCCTATTAACCGCTTCAGCCTCAGAAGATTTGGCTGCTGAATCACCGGACCATTTTTTGTGATTTGGCGCTGCGTCGCTTTAACTGACAATTGTGCGGTCATGCGACGCTATACCCAAACGAAATTGACGTCCTTTTTTTTCCCACAAATAGAGCTTTCTTTTGGTGGTATTTGATCATCTCTGCGGTTTTTATTTTTTGCGCTATAACCAAAAAAAGAGCGACAATTTTGAAAAAAAAACACAATGGGGATTATTTACGAAAGGCAAATCCACTTTGCACTACAAGTGCAAACTACAAGTGCAAAATGCACTTGAAATTGCACTGAAGTGCAGTCACTGTAAATCTGAAGGGTAGATATAAAATGAGGGGAGGCTCTGCTGATTTTATCATCCAATCATGTGCAAGCTAAAATGCTGTTTTTTATTCTCCTTGCATGTCCTCCTCGGAACTACAGCAACTGCACTTCTAAGTGCACTTTCAGTGCAATTTCGAGTGCACTTTGCCTTTCGTAAATAACCCCCAATATTTTGTACTTTTTGCTATAATAAATATCCCCATTTTTATCTTAAAAAAGCACATTTTTTCTCAGTTTAGGCTGATATGTATTCTTGTACATATTTTTGGTAATAAAAATTGCAATAAGCGTATATTGATTGGTTTGTGCAAAAGTTATAGCGTCTACAAAATAGGGGATAGATTTATAGCGTTTTCGTTATCATTATTTTTTTTTACTAGTAATGGCGGTGATCTGCGATTTTTATCGTGACTGCAATATTATTGCGGACACATCAGACAATTTTGACACATTTTTGGGACCATTGACATTAATACAGCGATCAGTGCTATAAAAATACATTGATTACTGTAAAAATGTCACTGGCAGTGAAGGGGTTAACACTAGGGGGCAATCAAGGGGTTAACTGTGTTCCCTAGTGTGTGTTCTAACTGAAGGGGGGATTGGACTGACTAGAGGAGATGACAGATCACTGTTCATACTTTCTATGACCAGACGATCTGTCTCTTCTCTCCTCAGAGAACCGGGATCTCTGTGTTTACACACAGAGAACCCGGTTCTCGCCGCGTTACTAGCGATCGCGGGAGCCCGGCAGTCATCGAGACCGCCGGGCACTCGCATCGGCTCCGGGGGCGAGTAGCGCACGCCCCTAGTGGCCACCAGAAGGAGCAATGTAACATAATGGCGATTTGCCTGCCCGTGCCATTCTGCCGCAGTACAACTGCGGTGGCTGGTCGGCAAGCGGTTAAAGATAAAGAACAAACATAGGTATATACCATAGAACACAAATCGGTGGTCTGGTTGGTACACAAGAAAAGAAAGTGCTTATATATCAGAGTAATTATTATAAGGGGAAAATGTTGGATCAGGCACATAAAGTACATCAAAAGAAACATATACAGGAGTTTGGGTCAATAATAAGGAATGGTGTGAACCATACAAACATATACATGGACTATCTGGAGATAGTGTTCAGTATGCCCATAACAGACTTAAAAAAGAAAAAGAGGAAGGAAATAAAGGAAAAGTTGGAAATGCTCAGAGACCCAGGACAATCTATGAATACAAAAAGGGTAAGTAACGTAACCCGTGAAGGGAAAAAGGGAGGATAGAATCTACAAGGGGAAAAAGCCCAACAACCAACTGCAGGAGTTCACTGATCAGTGGAGTAATGGGAAGTAAGGGGGGGAGTATAGATTTTAGGGTGTCAGAGGAGGTAAAATGGGTCCAAATCAACCATAAGACCAAAAACTTATAAGAATTGGAATCCATTACCAACATCTCCTCCATTCTTATAATAGCATTAACAGTATAGAAGAAGTTTTTAGGTAGGGCCTAATCAATGTACCCAAAGATTGAGAGGAATCACCACGCAGACTAATTTGAACACTGTTTGTGTGTTGTAGAAATAGGCACAAAGAAATCAGTCATAGCAATGGTACTACATATGTTGTAAAGTATACAGTTCTTCAGGTAGATAAAGAAATGTTTATAAGAAAGTTAGTTTTCCAGCAGTTGTATAATACATACTTACAGATTACAGAACGTCAGAGGAGCATTTTCTTTGAGGGTTGGTGGTATTACTGAGTAACATTGCAATCCCCCAAAGTCCTTGCAGATATATGACTGCCAGTGGGAAAATTCTAGGAATTTGGCAGAGGAGACACCCTGTAGGGAATCTACTCTTTCTGGCCTCGTCATGTACCACCCACTATTCTCTTCCTATCGAGCAGGGGCTCTGTCTCTATCTTATTCCAACACTGCAGGCAGTCCGCTCTCTGCTGACGTCACTGGAATCAGTCCAGGCACCGCGTCATTTCTTTGATCTCCAGATCATCACATATTCCTGAGGTTATTATCCAGGATAAATGGACTTTTACCTTGGACTATTCACTTTAACAAATCTCTATGTTAATTTAAATTTTCTTAACCAGCAACATTATCCCCCTATCATTCCCCCCACTCCCTACAAACACCGTATATCGGTTGAATGCTGTTAACATTTTAAACAACACACACTCACCTTTACCACAGTTCAGCGATGCAGCCGCCCGAAGCCTCGCTCCTCTCCCCCTCCTCTCTGCGGCGCCGGCATTGCAAGTGTGGGCGCCCAGCTGTGGCTTCACAGCCGGGCACGCACTGCGCATGGGAACCTCTGGGACCTGTGACGTGTCCCAGAAGATTGCAGGGAGAGAGGGGGGAGAGGGGAACTTCCGCAACAGGAGAGGAAGTCCGAGCTGGAAACCTCTGAAAACTAGGTACCCTCCCCCCCCAAAAAAAAGGGGGTCACAAGTACTTAAAGCGGAAGTTCAATTTTTTGAATAGGGTGGGCCAAGTGGCACAATAGGAAAAAGAAAACATTGTGCTTTAGTAAAGTAGGTGGGTAGCGTGTTTCTTAGTTTAACCACTTGCCGTCCAGCCGCCGCGGTATTATTGCGGCAGAATGGCACAGCTGGGCGAAACGACGCTATGTAACTTCGCTTCGCCCTGTGACCACTAGGGGCGCGTGCAAGTGCCCTGGAGCCGATGCGAGTGCCCGGGCTCCTGCGATCGCTCATGACACACCGAGAACCAGGATCTGTGTGTATAAACACACAGTTTCCTGTTCTCTGAGGGGAGAAGAGACTGATCGTCTGTTCACACAAAGTATGAACAGCAATCTGTCATCTTCCCTAGACAGTCCCCTCCCCCCTTCAGTTAGAACACAGAGAGGGAACACATTTTTACAGTAATCAGTGCATTTTTTTTAGCACTGATCTCTGTATAAATGAAAATGGTCCCAAAAATGTGTCAAAAGTGTCAGATGTGTCCGCCATAATGTCGCAGTCCTGATAAAAATTGCAGATTGCCGCCATTACTAGTAAAAAAAAAAAAAAATAATAAAAATGCTATAAATTTATCCCCTATTTTGTAGACGCTATAACTTTTGCGCAAACCAATCAATATACGCTTATTGCAATTTTTATTACCAAAAATATGTAGAAGAATACATATCAGCCTAAACTGAGAAAAAAAATTAGCTTTTTTTAAAAAAAAAATGGGGATATTTATTATAGCAAAAAGTAGGAAATACTGTGTTTTTTTTTTTCAAAATTGTCGCTCTTTTTATGTTTATAGCGCAAAAAATAAAAACTGCAGAGGTGATCAAATACCACCAAAAGAAAGCTCTATTTGTGGGAAAAAAAGGACTTCAATTTTGTTTGGGTACAGCGTCGCACAACCGCGCACTTGTCAGTTAAAGCGACGCAGTGCCGAATCGCAAAAAATGGCCTGGTCATTCAGCAGCCAAATCTTCCGGGGCTGAAGCGGTTAATAGCAATCACTGTTGTCTCATATATTCTCATAAAAATACTTTTCAGACTTTAACCACCTCTGGATCTACTGCTTTCAGGGAAAAAAGCTTGCGTTTGATACTGGTATGAAATCTGTAGGAGATCAATTTGAGGCGCATTTAAGTTGGATTCACATTGAGTTGCATTGAGGTAAAAAAAAAAAATGCTGCATGCCAAAAACAACAAACATTAATGTACAGCACTCCAAAAAAATCCAATCCATAATTCAAACGCTGTATTATAGATCATTCAAAATTTCATCAAAACACAAACACTGGGGTACTGGTGCTAGCTCTTACATTGCTCTTATAGATCTGGCAGCAAAAGGATGGAATTTGTTAAAATAAGAGTTCTCAAACACGGAAAAGAGTAAGCAACAAGGTTATCTGAGTTGAAGCATCAAACAGAATAAGGCAAAAAACATGATGGAGTTGAACAGATAGAGACCTTGCTACACAAGCGATTAGTAATAGCATGAGAGAATAAATGATCATGAAACAAACTTTTTTGTGCGTTAGAATTTTTTTGTGTCAGTGTGGAGAGTTACCACTGGTGGCATAATCTGTATTAAAATGGGACTATAAGCAAAATAAAAAATGACTGCAGTTAGACACTAATGCCCCGTACACACGGTCAGATTTTCCAACGGAAAATGTGCAATCGGAGCGCGCTGTCGGAAATTCCGACCGTGTGTGGGCTCCATCGGACTTTTTCCATTGGATTTTCGGACACACAAAGTTTGAGAGCAGGCTATAAAATTTTCCGACAACAAAATCCGATTGCGTCAATTCCGACCGTGTGTGGCCAATTCCGACACACAAAGTGCCACGCATGCTCAGAAGAAATTCCGAGACGGAATTGCTCGGTCTGGTAAAATTAGCGTTCGGAATGGATAGAGCACTTTCGTCACGCTGCAATGTTTAAAATTGTTTAATACAGCGCACTCTCTTCTTCTTTATAATGCAGGAAGAATGAAGTAGTTTTGCTGCTGATATTCACACAGAGTTCTCACAGACTTCTTTCTTTCTTATTTATCATGATTCCCTCAATATATTATGATTTGTCACATCTGACCAAAAATCTATATCATATTTTTTGGTGTTTTTTTTTTTGTTTTTTTCAAGCCTGATGTGATTTTTTTTAGGTTTGTATTTTTTTCAAGGCTGATCTTGTTTTTTTTTTTTTTAGTTATTTAACATCCAGAATATTTTTTGTGTGTGTTTTGTGTGTCAAGTTACCACAACACCATTATTATCTTATATTATTTAATCTCAAGGAGATTGCTTGGTGTTGGTGTCTCTTGTTAATTTCACATTGTATTTTGAAATGTACCTGAATCCTCACAAACAAACTGTCCTTTTTGAAGGAAAGCACACATAGGCAAGTATAATTGAAACCAAAAAAACTTTATTAAGGGCTCACAACCAAACAAAGAGGGAGGCAACGCTGGAGAAACAGCAGAAATTGGTGAAACCTTTGGCCCCCAGGGCACACATCAATTATTTTACTGCAAAATTGGTGGCCTGAGGAGTCCATATCTAAGGGAGTGCAGTCTGGTCCAGAAGTCCTAGAGATCCTGAAAGCAGCAGATGACATCTGTGTCCCCAGGCTGTGGTCATACAAGAGACTGCATCTTTTGCCAGACCAGACTGAACCCAGGGTCATCACTCTCTGGTCTTCCTTCCACACTGTGACTGTGGTGGTGGAGTTGTGGCAGAAGGAGGAGGAGGATGGTCCAACTCACTCACGTGGGTATTGGATGTGATTTCGCCCCTCATCCCCTTAGTTAAGACTTTATAAAGAAGGTCCTCACACAGTTGGCGTTGGCCCTCCTGCATGCCCTGCAGTTTGGTGGCAGCCATGCAGGCAAAGGCCTCTTCAGGAGTGGGTGTGGTTCTGAGGGTCGCAGAAGCCTCCTGAATGAGCCTGAGCGCTGAATCCTGCACGTGACTCCCCTTCCTGGGTCTTTTGGTTGGAAGGCGGAGGGGAGGGACCTGTGATTCGGTCAGGCTCCTACCGGTCCCAGGCTTCTCCTGGCTGCCACTTAGCCCCGCCTCCTCCTGGCTGCCACTAACCCCCGCCTCCTTCTGGCTGCCACATTCCAAAGCCTCCTACTGTGTGCCACATTCCACAGCCTCGTCCTGGCTGAGGTCTTCCTGTGTATGAAAAAGGGACATAGTTTTAGTTTTTTCTTCATCAATCACACACAATTTACATCTCATGACTGTTGCAAATTGAATGTTAACAAATATAAAAGACTATCATTCTGAGCCCAGCATTTTTCATTCTTGTCCCATTTATTTTTGCCCACTACTGTCTATTGCTATGTCAAACACTTTATTAAATTAGCAATTAGTGATCAATAATAACATCTAGTAAACATAATTTCTTTATTGACCAGAAATATGTAGAACAATGCTATACCTGGCTCAAGCTGGGCTCCTCCACTTCTTCCTGGCTGGAAGTCCCAGGTTGGACATCGGAAGCCTCAGCTGGGGTGGAAGATAGGGTGGAAGGAAGAGTGGAAGGAAGGGTTGAGAGGGATTGCCTGACTCCAGTCTGGTCTGACAGAAATCGCAGTCTCTCATAGTACCACAGCCTGGGGACATAAATGTCATCTGCTGCAGCTCTGGATCTATGGGAATCTGTGACCTTCTTGCGCTCCCTAAGATAAGTGCTCCTCAGGCCACCAATTTTGGCTTTTAAATAGGGGATGTTTGCTGTGGGGACCACCGGCTTCACCAACTCCAGCAGTTTCTCCAGCACTGCCTGCCTCTTTTTTTTATGATTATAATGCTGGTGTTTGACCTGCCACAGACAGGGCAGCTCCCTGTATTTGTCTATGAACAGGGGGAGGAAGTTGTGGTCATTGAAGCCATCCATTTTATCTGCAAGATACAACACAAGACAAACCCTAATGTCAGGCAAAACTCTCCTAATCTTGTTACAATATAGGCCTCAATCTAGAAGCAGTATAGGCCCAAGTTTAGATCTTACCTTCGTTATCACGATCGGCGCCTCCGATACTCCTTCCTCCGCTCACAGATCGTACATACTACGCATGCGTGTTACGCTTTATACACACTGCGCATGCGTGAAACCCTGCCCGCCCCTGACGTTCTTTCTATTCTATTCCCCGCCCCTTCTCATTCGGCACAGTGGGGAAAAAGCACATGGCGGAGACACAGCAGGTGTGTGCTAATTACAGCAACGAGGAGAAGGGGGAGGAGGAAAGCACGGAGCCTGAAACGTCACGATCCAGAAGGAGACGATTTAAGGCATCAAATATGTCCTTTGGGGAGATGTTTGAGATGGTGGACATCCTGGAGAAGGCCGACTATGACGGGAAGTATGGACCTTACCCCAACCCCAATGTCAGAAAGGCCAAGATCATGGCGAAAGTGGTCAAGAGTCTGCACCTGAATTTCGGGGTACGACGATCGAAAGATCAGCTCAGGAAGCGGTGGTCGGATCTCAAATTAAGAGAGCATGAGCAGTACAGAAAGATCCGGAGAGTGCTGCAAAAAAGTAAGTAGTTGTGCTGTGTTCCTATTCTTTATGTTTATTATGTTCGTGCTGCTCCATGTGCTTTTCTTAACTGTTATCCAGTTTAAAATGGCATTTTTCATGTTCATGGGGACATTATTCGTTCGTAGAAAACATTGTTCGTTCGGCCTAGAAAACACCATTGTTTTTGCCATATGCATTTGCCCACATTTTTTATGGCCTACTTGTCTGAAAATAATTTGGTTGTGTAGATGGGTTTGTAACTAGAATGAAATGCTAACTAGATTCTGTGTAAGGAGAGGACACTCAGCAGTTTTCACATCTGGACTCTGGAGCACTAGTGTGGGACACCAGAACACCCTTTTTATTAGGGGCCCCACACAGGTGCTCCAGCGTATACTATAGGGGTGTCTCCATCTGTGAAGCTTGTACTAAACAGGTAAAGTATTGAAGCTTGACAAAGGACAATACAAATTCTACATCTTGGAACTCTGCTAAAATAGACAATTGTACCCCACTTCCAAGCAATGTTTCATATTCCTATTTCTGCCATCAAATATCTGTGTGCTAAGTTTACCTATTTGTTTTTACATAGGGGAGAAAAGACTCGGAGGACACCCCTCATCCGAGGAGACCACAGACCCCCCACCTCTGGAAGAAGGGGAAATCCACCCAAGCCAAGCAGAGCAGGTGGGGGAAGACGTGGTGGAAATTGTCACCACAACAGGTGAGTGTCTGCGACCACAGGCTCAGGTAAGAGATGGATGCCGGCATATTTATAATACATGGTGTGTTTTTGTTTCTATCCTTTTAGGTGATCGTGATGTTGTGGATCCAGGGCATTTCACCTCGGAAAGTGCACAGATCCTGATCGGGGAGATCATGGGGTGTAATAGGGACTTGGAAAACATCCTTAAAAACATCAATGACAAAAAATGAAGAACATCATTGATGTTTTAGGGAGAGTTTAAAACGCCTCCAAATTCCTTGGGTTTTTTTGTGTGCTAAAAATTTTTACCATTTTTTGACATATTTGCGAAAAGCCAAATTTTGAAGATGCACACAGTGTGTCAACATGTGCTATCTGCCATCACGGGAGATCAATGGACGTGTTTTGGGGGTGCAACCCCTTCCTCAATAATACAGTAGCTGTGAGGAAGGGGTTGCACCCCAAAAACACGTCCCTTGATCCCCCATGATGGCAGCTAGCACATGTTGACATTCAGCAATTTGTGTGCATCTTCAAAATTTGGCTTTTCCTGGGGTGACTTCATCCCATCTGAACGCAATATCAAACATAGTTTGTAAATACTCATGTCTGATATTGCCTTCAAGTTCTACCAAATGTGAACTTTGTAAGTTCAAGATTTGTGTCTTTCTTGTTGGTTTTAAACATGCCTGTTTTATCTTAAATGGACATTTCTACTTTTTCTAATGTGACCCCAAAAATTCTTATACAACAAACATGTTGGTTTGTTTTAAAAACCTTTTCTAAATGCACATGTGATTGTGCTGGTATTAAAAAGATTGTTAATCAAGAATGTGTGGATTGTTGTCTCAACGCTCCAACACTTTTGTTGTGCTCTAATTGGTGTTTTCAGTGACAATGGGGGTTATTTCCTAAGGGAAAATCCACTTTGTATTACAAGTGCAGTTTCAAGTGCACTTGTAGTGCAAAGTGTCTTTGCCTTTAGTAAATAACACCCAACAGTGCTTTGTAAGGTTACACAATCACGCCATTTTCAGGACTCCTCACATTTCTGTCAGGGTCAGCTAATACAAACACAAGCAGTAAATGTCACCAAAGATTTGAGTAGTTTTTTTAATTTGAAAAAGGTTTCAGACATTGTCTGGCATATTGATAACCCCCCTACCCGCAAAGTATTCAAGGTATCTTAGCCGGACATCACGGGCACTCAGGGGGGGCAAGCCAGGACGGCCACTTTCAAGCGCCGTCAGGGTTGTTTCATTTAGAATTCCGGCCTCAGGCCCAACTGAGCCAGCATAGTTGGTAGAATGTTGCCGTAAAAAGTTGTGTAGAACATAGCACGCCAGGATAATATGATTCAGTTTATACTCCGCCATGTGTATGGGTATAAGAAATAGGCGGAACCGGCTGGCCATGATTCCAAACGTGTTCTCCACCACTCTTCTGGCTCTGGCCAGCCGGTAATTAAAAACCCTCTGGTCCGGGGTGAGGGTCCTCATCGGGAATGGCCGCATAAGATGGTCTCCCAGCGCAAATGCTTCATCCGCAACAAAGACAAATGGGAGTCCTTCCACATTGTCTTCTGGAGGTGGCAAGTCCAAGCTGCCATTCTGGAGACACCTGTAGAATTCCGTCTGGGCGATGACTCCACCATCAGACATACGGCCATTCTTCCCCACGTCTACATGCAGGAACTCATAAGTAGCCGACACCACCGCCAACATCACAATACTATTGAACCCCTTATAATTATAATAGTATGACCCCGAGTTGGGTGGTGGGACGATGTGGACGTGTTTCCCATCAATTGCCCCTCTACAGTTAGGAAAGTCCCACTGCTGGGCAAAGTGGGAGGCCACAGTCTGCCATTCCTGTGGCGTGGAAGGAAACTGGAGTCAAACAACAACAAAAAATTAGTCATTTTGCACATAAACATGGATAGCAGATTAGACACAAACATTCTTGGCCAACATCAAGATAACATTTATTTGAGGGAGTTTTTAAAGACCAAAGTATAAGGTACACCTATCAGATTCCCCCTCCCACCCCCCTCTCATGGGCCATTTTTAACATTTGGGTGGCTCTTGGACAGGTAACCCTCTCTACTTCATTGAGAGATGAATGCCTAAATAATGGGTATTACTTTGGCCAGACCCTCCTTAGTTACACTATTGGCAGCCCACTGGACAGGTAAGAAGTGTCATAATACAAAGATATAAATACACATTGTACACATTTGAGCACATTTGGAAACAGTACCATTTGAAAGTATACAGGCAGGCCCTTGCACTACATGCTTTGGGGAATTCATCCATAAATCTGACCACTAAAGAGATGGGTATAGTGTGTATGGGTTTGGCAAAGTCAGCAGATAGATGATGGAGGATAGATAGAGAATTGGTATCAGCTGACTTAGCAGTTGGGGGGAGGGAGGGTTCCAAATGATTTGGGGACCCCCCCAAAAAAAGCCTCTGGCACTCTGGCTGAATTTAAAGCACAAATCACATTTTAAAACATTTTAGTGGGGTTTTAGGGTAAAGCACTACTATGGAGCTGATAAAATACATTGTTAAGTGACTACATGAGGTGAATATAGGGCCAGGAGACCATACTGGGGAGGTAAGTGAAGGCAAATATGTATGAAAGAGAAAAAAAATAATTACATAAAAATCCAGCATGCATGAGGACAAAGGGAACATTCACAGCATATTCCAATCATGGTAATTTGGGAATGAGGAAAGAAATACAATATATTATCAAACATTAAATACAATAAAATGTGATGTTAAAGGGTACATCTTACCTTAATATAATCCTTCTGCAGGACCTCAATGATGGCAGAACAGGTCCCTGGGATAATGATCCCCAGAGCCTGGGGGGGGATGCCTGTTGAGAACTTCAAGTCCTGCAGGCTTCTCCCCATCGCCAAGTACCGCAGGGTGGCGACTAGCCTCTGCTCCGGAGTGATGGCTTGCCTCATGCAGGTATCCTGCCTGCTGATATAGGGGGTCAGCAAAGCCAACAAACGGTGAAATACGGGGTCCATCATCCGGAGAAAGTTGCTGAAATCATCAGGATTATTCTCACAGATCTCACAGAGCAAAGGGATGTGACAGAACTGGTCAAGCTGAAGCAACTAATTCTTGGTCCATGAACTCCTCCCCACCCTGTTCATGGACTGGACTTGTGTCAAGGTCAGGACCCCAACACCAAGCCCCCGCACAGCACGAACTCTACGAGGAGTACGTATACGCAACATGGCTAGAAAACGGTCGGCTGCTCAGAACGAAGTAACAGAACGCACTGAAGAACAGCAAGGCCTGTGAAGAGCGACCTGAAAAACAGTAACGAACTAACAAGAAGACAATGACAAGTCAATGGTAACTCGCTGCACACACTGAAGAGCAGATACAAACCCACAAATACAAACTGAACAGCAGAAAACGATCTGAAAACCACGAGTCTGAAAAAGCGCGAATCGTCTCTCACCAAACTTTTACTAACACGAGATTAGCAAAAGGAGCTCAAAGGGTGCCGCGCTTGGTTCGGACCTGCCCTTTTCTAGTCTCGTCGTACATGGTGTACGTCACCGCGTTCTTGGCGATCGGAAATTCCGACAACTTTGTGCGACCGTGTGTACGCAAAACAAGTTTGAGCCAACATCCGTCGGAAAAAATCCATGGATTTTGTTGTCGGAATGTCCGATCAATGTCCGATCATGTGTATGGGGCAGTACCATATCAGCTGTTATTTTCTTGAGACCCCATGTAAGATAAGTGGACAGCTTAGTCTTAAATGCATATTTAACTACTTCACCTCTGGAAGATTTACCCTCCTTCACGACCAAGCCATTTTTTGCGATACGACACTGAGTTATTTTAACTGACAATTGCGCAGTCGTGCGACACTGTACCAAAAAAAAAAATTATGTTCTTTTTTCCCACAAATAGAGCTTTCGCTGTGTTTTTATTTTTTTGCGCTATAAACACAAAAAGGCCAACAATTTTGAAAAAAAAAAAAAAAACAATATTTTTTACTTTCTGCTTTAAAACATATCCAATAAAAAAATGTAAAAAAATCTAATTTCTTCTTTAATTTAGGCCAATATGTACTCTGCTACATGTTTTTGGTAAAAAAAAAAAAAATCTCAAGAAGCGTATATTGTATGGTTTGTTCAAAAGCTTTAGAGAGTCTACAAACTATGGGATAATTTTATTTATTTATTTATTTTTTATTAGTAGTGACAGCAATCAGCGACTTATAGCGGGGACTGCGGTATTGCATTACAAATCAGAAGCCTAAGGCCCCTTTCACACTTATGCGACTTGTCCCACGATTTTGTACTGCAAAATCGTAATGCAAGTCATTCTACATGATTTTCAATGACTACCATTCATATTGGCAAGACTTTAAGTCGTGCCGACTTCAAAGTAGTCCCTGCACTACTTTGGTCCAACTTCCATACGATTTGTACTCCATAGACCTCAATGTTAAACCCTCAAGTAGCATGCAAATCGTACCTGAATAATATAGACACGATTTCAGCACTACTTTGTAAGCACAAGCTGAGAATGGTTAATGTCAGTTAAGTTGTGGCAAAGTCGTACAAAGTAGTCCCAAATCGCAGCAAAATCACAGCAAAATAGCGGCCGCGAAATCGCGGTAAAATCCCTGTACTAATGACACTGGCTGGGAATGGGGTTAACATCAGGGGTGATCAAAGGGTTAACTGTGTAATGTTTCAGTGTAGTGGGAGAGGCAGGGCTGTCTTTAATATTGATTGGAACCTGGGCAAATGTTTTTTTGCCCCCCCCCCCCCCCAATACAATTTCGTTCTCCACCTGCTTTGAGGCATATAATAGCAGCTAGACTTAAAATCAGTTTACTGTATCAGATAAGGCAGCAATTGCGATTGGTTGCCAGAGGTTACAGTGTATCATTACCACTAACTGACTGGTTGCTAGAGATTACAGCACACATTACGGATCACTGATTAGTTGCTAGATGTTACAGCACATGATTTCTGCTTGTTGATTGGTTGCTAGAGATTACTGTACAGTAATACTGCTCACTGATTGGTTGCTAGAGGTTACAGCACATCATCTCTTCACTGCATGATATACATAATGAATGCTGCCTTTATTTACATATCTATGCCGCCGGATGCAGCTATTTACATATGAATGCCGGTTATTTACATGTAAACACAGGGTCTGCATGTGAGTCACCTGTTAACAACAATAGGGCAAAACTGGGCAGCATTAGTAGCAGCGCTTCACACTGAGATATCAGGACACAGCATGGGACTAAAACTTCAAGGGACAACGGAATTTAAACTGGGATAGATAGGAAGTATGAGGCTGCTGCTTTGGGCCCCACAACAATGACAGGGACCAGGGCAGCTGCCCCTTTTGCCCTGCCTTAAAGACGGCCCTGGTGAGAGGTGCTTTTACTAGTGGAAGGCGGATCAGTGTTTTTGCTTTACAGAAACACAGGATCTCTGCCTTATTGTACTGACAGAATGACAATCTGCCTTGTTTACATAGGCAGACTGCTATTCTGTCAGTGTACCGAATGATCAGTGGGTTACCGGTGGACATGGAGTCCACAGGACCTCCTGATCAGCTCCCACTGTGTAAAATCACAGCAGTAGTAAGCTGTTGCAGCATGCACTCGCACCCAAGACCCAGAAGTGCATTATCACATGTATATATATGTGATCCTGCCCAGTGTGGCTGTCCTGTAGCAGTAAATCTGCTATGGGGCGGTCAGGAAGTGGTTAACAAAAGATAAAAATAGGCCTCACACTAAACATAACAAGTACCAAGATAACAGTCCACCATCTCACCATCAATTTCAAAGTCAGTGTTTTTCACCCTTTTTTTATGTCACGGCACCCTTTAAAATCAATCTTAAAAGCACCCCATTCTAAAATATAAAAACAAAGCTAATAGTTTTACATATTGCAGCAGCATTGATACATGTAAGTGGTGCCCAAGGTTGTAATGCTGCACAATGAAAACCTGTGGCTTTGTGTAAGAAAAGCAAGGCTTGATCCAACCGCCAGCTTGTTGACAATTTTTGGGCAATTTAAGGCAATTTTTAGGCAATTTGTCAAGGCACCCCTGAAGAACCCAGAAGACACCTTGGTTGAAAAAGGCTAATCTAAGTAACCAAAAAGAATTGCCAAAAGAAAATAAGAGTCCCAGACAATCCACGATGGACAATAACCGGGCTACTCAAAAAGACTCACGTGGCTTTACTTCTAACCTAATTTAGTAGTCAAACCACAGGAGTCTTTTTGAGTAGCCCCAGATTGTCCCTCGTGGATTTTCTAGTACTCTTATTTTCTTTAGGAGTCTAAGCCCGGGTTCACACATGTGCATTGCGAATTAAAGCTCAGGTTTCACTGCGAAGATAAAAATCAGTTGTTCAGAGGTTCCTCTGCATTTTAACTGCGGGTCATGGAGAGGGGGGAGGTGTAGTGAGGAGAAGGAGAGAATTTCTGAAAATATATTAACAAGGGTTGTGGCGCTTCCTATGGGGTAATAGATGGGAGGGGTGGTTACCCAGATGGTTTCCCTCAATAGATCCAAATAGAGGTACCTGGTACCTCCCAGGGAAAAACTTAGTTACCGTAAGGGTATATATGTCTGTGCCTACATACATACACCTATATATCCACATGCACCCATGTGTATCAGCAGGTATAAATAAAATACATAAATAAATAAATAAATAAATAAATAGGTAATGTCTACAGTGGTGGTTCAGTTAGACCCTTATAATTAAGGGGTATGGCCTAAGGCCCCTATTACTGTGATATATCTGCACCATATACCACCACTAGGTGAAAATATCTATATGCTCTACTCATCCAAAATAATTCAAACCATCAAAATAAACCTCTGCTCCCCGTGCAGAAAAAGCATGTGTAAATATGAATTAAAAGACATTACATATTATATCAAAATAGTGCAAATAAACGTATTATAATCAAATAAGTCCAAAGAAAACCAAGGTTAACAATTTTACAGTGATTGTAGTCCTTAAAGTGAGAAAAACTTTTGTGAAAAAACTTTTTTGTGAAAAAACTTGTTCAGATCCAATGTTTCAACAATTTCGTGACTTGAGTGCTCTCGGATAATTTCTGTGACTTTAGTGCACCCCCTTGCGGGTCCCCACTCACCAGATCCAACAGCCCCAAAAGGGGCGACCAGCATAAGATGTCTCAATCACGATATCCTCTCCGCGACAGTTATGCGGGCTCCTCAAGGTGGTTTCCGTGCCGTTGATTTTCCCAATGGATTCCTCCAGCCTCAGATGGAACAGGTTGCAGGGGGAATTGCGATCCCAATATTCTCTCCCCACCGTCCTACCAAGCATCCAGATAGTTTCCTACTATTGGGTTCAATGTTCACAGTGACTCCCTGAAACGAAGCATTCCAGTGATGCAATCTCATCAAGAGGGTTAGGAGGCCCCTGCTTCATTCAGCTCACAAACTTAGAGGGGCACAAAATGTCCTAGATCTCCCAAAACAAGAGCCACTCCCGGCTGCAGACAACAACTCCAGCTGCCTCTCATCGGACTGTTTTCGCCAGTGCACAAAGTGAGGGCGGAAATACGTCAAAGAACACGAAAGCTGAACTGGCACGGAGAGAATTTCTGTTCAGAACAGAATGCATCTGCGAATCAGATGCGTTCCCATAGAAGATAATGGGCTTGTAATTCTCACCGCAATGCCCAGAAAACCCACATGTTTTTTGTGCAATGCGCAGTGCGAATGCAACGCACATATGTGAACCAGATGCATTCAAATGAATGTATTTTAAAATGTTCTGCGAATTGGATGCGGTGTAAGCCGCATCTAATTCGCATAGGTGTGAACGGGGGCTTAGATGTAGTTTATGGGCGTTTTTTCTGGTGTTTTTATAAGCCCAGTGTGCATGGTCCCTTAAAGAGGAAGTAAACCCTGATGGATTTTTCTTTTTTTCTTCTTTCCTGCACAGTAAAGGCATTGCATACTAGCACATTATGTGACACTTACCGTCTTCCTTCCAGGGCCGCGGACTCAGGCTGTGTGACTGGCCGGAGCCGCGTGACGTGCCTGTGATTGGCATTTCCACAAAAGTAAAAAAAAAATATTTCATATATATTTGTATACCAATTTATAACAAACTTTAACCGCTTCAGCCCCGGAAGAATGTACCCCCTTCCTGACCAGAGCACTTTTTGCGATTCGGCACTGCGACGCTTTAACTGACAATTGCGCGGTCGTGCGACGTGGCTCTCAAACAAAATTGACGCCCTTTTTTTCCACAAAAAGAGCTTTCTTTTGGTGGTATTCTGCTCGCCTCTGCGCTTTTTATTTTTTGCGCTATAAACAAAATAATAGCAACAATTTTGAAAAAAACGCATTATTTTTTACTTTTTGCTATAATAAATATCCCCCAAAAATATATAAAAAACATTTTTTTCCTCAGTTTAGGCCGATACGTATTCTTCTACATATTTTTGGTAAAAAAAAATCGCAATAAGCGTTTATTGATTGGTTTGCGCAAAAGTTATAGCGTTTACAAAATAGGGGATAGTTTTATGGCATTTTTATTAATTTTTTTTTTTTTACTAGTAATGTCGGCGATCAGCGATTTTTGGGACCATTATCATTTATACAGCAATCAGTGCTATAAAAATGCACTGATTCCTGTGTAAATGACACTGGCAGTGAAGGGCTTAACCACTAGGGGGCAGGGAGGGGTTAAATCAGTACTAGGGAGGTGTTTCTAACTGTAGGGGGGAGGGGCTGTGTGTGCCAGTACACTGATCTCTGCCTCGATGAGAGGGAGCAGAGATCCAGTGACACTGTCACTAGGCAGAACAGGGAGATGCTGTTTACATCAGCATCTCCCCGTTCATGCTCTCCGTGAGACGATCGCGGGTATCCCTGCGGCGATCGAGTCCGCGGGACCCGCGACCTGACTCACGGAGCTCCCGGCTGGCGCGCACGCAATGACACGGCGGGGATTTGAAATGGACGTATATATACACCCATTTGCCCAGCCGTGCCATTCTGCCGACGTACATCGTCGTGCGCCGGTCGGGAAGGGGTTAAAGGGGTTGTAAAGGTTCGTTTTTTATTTTCTAAATATGTTCCTTTAAGGTAGTGTACTGTTGGTTCACTTACCTCTTCCTTCATTTTCCTTTCTAAATGTTTTTTTTCTGTGTGTGAATTTTCAACTTCCTGTTCCTCCTCTAGAAGCTTGCCTCCATCATCCGAGCCGTTCTGGCTGGGGGTTAGTCAGTGTGCTCGCCCCCTCCCTTGGGACTACATCCCTGCGGGGAGACGCTGTGTGCATTCACAGGCACGGGAGGCAGGGGAGCCGCGGGCGTGTCTAAGACACTGTAGCTCCGCCTCCCGAGCCTTGCTATTGTAAAATGAATGACCATCTCAGCACAGCCCCGCCTTTACTCCGCCCTACTCCGCCCCCTTTTTTGCTGAAGTGGAAGTGTGGCTCAGATTCGTCGTCACACAGCGAAAAAAGTGGCACTGCGTATGCGCGATGCCACTAAGCATCAAGGGAATTGTAGTTCCTTTGAAGCCGTGAGGTTGCTGCAGGGAGCACGCTCGAAAACCCAGAAGTTGAGGAGAACATACAAAGAGGAAAGGAGGAAGTGCTAATAAAGCCTATTAATCTAACAGGTAAATAAAAAATTTCGGCAGAAATAACAGCTAGATTCATGATCTATATAGCATATAGGTCAGATATATTGCCAAAAACATTTTTTAGCTTTACAACCCCTTTATGTTTATTGATATTATTTATTTATTTTTATTCTTTATATCAAGGGCTGTTTTAATTTATTTTGAACATGTGACCAGCAGCAGAGGACTAGAAGCTCCACCTGCTTATGTTTTCCCTGCAGACAGGCTGGGAAAGATATGGGTCATGCGACAGCTGTGTATCGATTGGGAAAAACGTACTTAGATTATAGAAATAGAAGGAACAATGTGAGTTAAACAGTGTGACGCACAGAAATATGTACAGTGCCTTGAAAAAGTATTCATACCTCTTGAAATTTTCCACATTTTCCACATTTTGCCATGTTACAACCAAAAAACGTAAATGTATTTTATTGGGATTTTATGTGATAGACCAACACAAAGTGGAAGGAAAATGATAAATGGTTTTCAACATTTTTTACAAATAAATATGTGAAAAGTGTGGTGTGCATTTGTATTCAGCCCCCTTTACTCTAATACACCTAACTAAAATCTAGTGGAACCAGCTACCTTCAGAAGACACCTAATTAGTAAATAAAGTCCACCTGTGTGTCATTTATTCTAAGTCCAAAAATGGAAAGCGTATGGCACAACTGCAAACCTACCAAGAGATGGCCATCCACCTAAACTGACAGGCCGGGCAAGGAGAGCCTTCATCAGAGAAGCAGCCAAGAGGCCCATGGTAACTCTGGAGGAGCTGCAGAGATCCACAGCTAAGGTGGGAGAAATTAGTGGTGCACTCCACAAATCTGGCATTTATGGAAAAGTGGCAAGAAGAAAGCCATTGTTGAAAGAAAGCCATAAGAAGTCCAGTTTTCAGTTTGCAAGGAGTCATGTGGGGGACACAGCAAACATGTGGAAGAAGGTGTTCTGGTCAGATGAGATCAAAATTGAACTTTTTGGCCTAAAAGCAAAACGCTATGTGTGGCTGAAAACGAATACTGCACATCACCCTGAACACACCATCTCCATTGTGAAACATGGTGGTGGCGGCATCATGTTGTGGGGATACTTTTCTTCAGCAGGGACAGGGACACTGGTCAGAGTTAATAGGAATGATGATAAAAAAGAAAGGTTGGGACTTTAAATGAAGCACCTCAGGGAAAGAGGCGGCTCCATCCCTAAATTCAGTATAAAGGAGGGGGGAGTTTGGGACAACTACTATTTTTACTGTGACATTTATTTTGGTTACATCATGTCATATTTATGGCTGTTAATAAATGATCCTTCTACATCCGGTTCCTTTTTGTGCCTCATTTAAAGTCCCAAACTCCCCCCTCCTTTATACCAGAGTTGATGGGAAGATGGATGGAGTCAAATACAGGGCAATCTTAGAAGAAAACCTGGTAGAGTCTGCAAAAGACTTGAGACTGGGGTGGAGGTTCACCTTCCAGCAGAACAACGACAATAAACATACAGCCAGATCTACAATGGAATGGTTTAGATCAAAGCATATTCATCATGTGTTAGAATGGCCCAGTCAAAGTCCAGACCTAAATCAGAGAATCTGTGCCAAGACTTGAAAATTGCTGTTCACAGACGCTCTCCATCCAATATGACAGAGCTTGAGCTATTTTGCAAAGAAGAATGGGCAAAAATTTAACTCTCTAGATGTGCAAAGGTGGTAGAGACATCCCCAAAAAGATATGCAGCTGTAATTGCAGTGAAAGGTGGTTCACCAAAGTATTGACTCAGGAGGGCTGAATACAAATGCACGCCACGCTTTTCACATATTTATTTGTAAAAAATGTTTAAAACCATTTATCATTTTCCTTCCACTTAACAAACATGTGCCTATAACATAAAATCCCCAAAAAATACATTTACGTTTTTGGTTGTAACATGACAAAATGTGGAAAATTTCAAGGGGTGTGAATACTTTTTTAAGGCACTGTACATATGCAGATTTTCTACCTGAGCTGGGGAAGCTGCCTATCAATCTAGCAGTCAGTGCAACTACAGTGATTACCGCTATGCTCCAGGTCCTGCGCCAAATGGCTTCCCCTCTGCACGCTGACCACTGACCATGCTCGTTTGGCATTGCCACCATTCATATAATGCCTAATACAAGGTATTCTCTGATTGAACAAGGTAGAGAGGAGGGGCAGTAACGCCTTGCATTCACAGAAAAAAATTCAGGGGCGTTCTATGAATGGCAGCAGTGCCGAGCAAGCAACCCCTTCTGGTCAGTGGAAAATCCACTCAGCACAGGGCCCAGAAGATCACAGCTATCACTATAGTAGCAGCAACTACTACAGTGATTGTCAGCTTCCCCAGGAGTCCCCCAGACATGAATTATGCATACTTACATTGGTTGAAGCTGGGCCAACGTACAGTAGGTATGCAATATAGACATTGGTGTGTGCAGCCTATTGCATTAGGGTGTGCACCCCAGAGCACAAACACACATACATGTATTTCAGCAGAGCAGTGAACGGTGTCAGTAAAGTAGAGATTGGTGTCAGTAGGGCAGTGTACAGTGTCAGCAGTTTTTATTTTTATTATGCTTTTTTATTATTTTTTACAATATTATTTTTACATTTTTTTTACAATTTCTTTGGATAAAATATCAAGGGTCCAAACAGAGACAGTGCGACTGAGGACAGAGCTTCCTCGCTCCCTTTCTCTGCAGCCTCAGCTGCACTGGGCTGCGAACGAATGGGAAGTGCTCTTTGCTGAGCAGTTTCCCGTTCATTCACAAACTGAAGCTTAGTAAGCTTAATTTACTATGCTTCAGTTAAGAATAAACACTGTCACAATCGGTACAGATCACTCACTGTGTTTATTTATTCATCCATCCCGAAACATCCCCCACAGCAGCCACTGGGAGAGGAGGGAATCTGGCAGCACTGCAGGGGTGAGACAGGGGACACCAGGATACAAGGGGAAGTGGCAACGCATAGAGTGATTAGGGTGTGCCTAGGCACACCCAGCACACACTGTGCGCACACCTATGAATATATATCACACCTGGATACCATTGCATACCAAATGCCCTCTGAGGACGTGCCTTTGCATGAAATGCATTGGAGCTGCATTACGTGCTGACCTCACGTTGCCATTTCCAGGGATGAGAATTGACAACCATCTTGGTAAGTTGATTTGAAATGCTGTTTTTATATGCCATGTTATCCTTTTGGATGTATGTGATTTTATGTGGATCCTTTACCTTTTAATAAACGACTACACTATATGAGACCCTCCGGTGTGGCTCTATGTGGTGAGCACCACAAAAGTATTGGGACACCTGGCTTTACACGCACATGAAATTTAATGGCATCCCAGTCTTATGCTGCGTGCACATGATCGGATTTTCCGACAGCAAATGTTCGATGGGAGCTCGTTGACGGAAATTCCGACCGTGTGGAGGCTCCATCAGACATTTTTCGGCAGAATTTCCGACAAACAAAATTTGAAATCTGGATCTCAAATTTTCCGACCAAAAAATCCGTTGTCGGAAATTCCGATCATGTGTACACAATTCCGACGCACAAAATTCCACGCATGCTCGGAATCAAGCAGAAGAGCCGCACTGGCTATTGAACTTAAGGCCTGGCTCACAGTCTCTGCTCTAATTCATCCCAAAGGTGTTCTATCGGGTTTAGGTAAAGACTCTGTGCAGGCCAGTCAAGTTCCTCCACCCCAAACTTACTCATCCATGTCTTTATGGACCTTGCTTTGTGCACTGGTCCCAATCAATTGGCGGAGGGGGGATTGTGATGTGGGGTTGTTTTTCAGGGGTTGGGTTTGGCCCCTTAGTTCCAGTGAACTCCTAAGGCGTCATCATACCAAGCGATTTTGGACAATTTCATGCTCCCAACTTTGTGGGAACAGTTTGGGGGTGGTCCCTCTCTGTTCCAACATGACTGCCCACCAGTGCACAAAGCAAGGTCCATAAAGACATAGATGAGTGAGTTTGGGGGGGAGGGACTTGACTGGCCTGCACAGAGTCTTTACTTCAACCCAATAGAACACCTTTGGGATGAATTAGAGCGGAGACTGCAAGCCAGGCCTTTTCATCCAACATCAGTGCCTGACCTCACAAATGCGCTTCTGGAAGAATGGTCAAATTTTCCCATAGACACACTCCTTAACTTTGTGGACAGCCTTTCCAGAAGAGTTGAAGCTGTTATAGCTGCAAAGGGTGGGCCAACTCAATATTAAACCCTACGGAATAAGACTGGGATGCCATTAAATTTCATGTGTGTAAAGGCAGGTGTCCCAATACTTTTAACAATATAGTGTATGTTTATATGGAGGTACTGCACATTATTGTTTATGTTTCAGTTGGGTTTTGTATGTAGACCTATTGCATGCTGCCTCCTCTATACTTCCAGCGCAGACTTTTTTTTTACTATCAGCTTGAAAGCCCAATTCCAGATAACATTTTGTATGCAGTTGCAGCAACAGTATTTTATTCTTTTGTAAAAAAGTTTGAACCTAGTTCATTAAAATCTGACCATAAGCACCTCAACCGGTGTTATATCCAGTGTTATATGGTTTGTCCCACCCCTACAACTGTCCTTTTGATGCACAGCTTGGACTGCATGTCATTGGGGACAAATATATAAGCGAAAAGGGTAATCATATACTGATTACTATCATTACAGGTATTAATCCCATACAGATTACAATTACAATATGGCGGTCCCTTAAATTTTAGAAACAACAAAGATATATGACAAGGTTAATTGGAATCCAGCAGAATTAGCTGCATTGTGCATGTGACTGTTGTACGCTTTACTGAAGCAGGGACAAATGTGAATGGCTCAGTGACCTCCACTAATTATGTTGGCTCCATAAATATTAATTAAATACTGAAATGGTCCATATATAACATAGAAAAAGAAAGACTTCTCTTCCAAGTACTTTAGCTGAGGGCAGGGGAGAACGTCTCTGCTGCTTTGCTTAGATTCACAACTAACAGGTACATCTCATAAAATTAAAATAGCATCAAAAAGTACATTTATTTAATTAATTCAATTCAAAAAGTGAAACTCCTATTTTTTTTTAGATGTGTTACACACACACACACACACACAGTGATATATTTCAAGCATTTCTTTCTTTTAATTTTAATGATTATGGCTTACAGCTAGTGAAAACACAAAATTCAGTATCAGAAAATTTGAATATTACAAGACTAATTAAAAAAAAGATTTTTAATACAGAAATGTACTGAAAAGTATGTCCACGTACAGTATAGTATGCACTCAATACTTGGTCAGGGGTCCTTTTGCATGAATTACTGCATCAATGTGACGTGGAGGCAATCAGCCTGTGGCACTGCTGAGGTGTTATGGAAGCCCAGATTGCTTTGATAGCAGGCTTCAGATTGTCTGCATTGTTGGGTCTGGTGTCTCGCATCTTCTTTTTGACGATACCCCACAGATTCTCTATGGAGTTTAGGTCAGGCGAGTTTTCTGGCCAGTCAAGCACAGTGATACTTAACCACTTAACCGCTTGCCGACCAGTGCACGCCAATGTATGTTGGCAGAATGGCACTGGCAGGCAAAAGGGCGTACAGGTACATCCCCTTTAAAAAGCGGTGTCGCGTGCGCACCACCGGAGGCGTGCATGCGCGCCTGCCGCAGTCTCCGTGGGGGGAATTTGAATGGTGAGAGCGGCCGTGTCGGCTGGCTGAGGCGGATGAGGTAACAATAGAATCAGCGACACCAAATCTTCTTCGGTTCTCCCCTCATGGTTACGTCACTGTGTGAACGTCAGACATCTCACGTCAGAGGCTGCACCGCTGGAAGGCGATTATCTGTCATCTCCATCTCACAATATTCAATCTCATGTGAGTGACATTGCAGTCCATCCCATCACTACAACCTGGATTCATAAGGATGTGATGACCTTTTGAGCTGAACCTCCAAGGAGACTAGCGGGATATCGTAGATGCTGTTAAGGCCTGACATTTACAACTATTTGGTGAGTTTGAACCCCAAAGGGGCGCGTGAAGCACGGTGTGATGAATACGGTGATTGGTGTGCTCTCCGAATACTTCCCCCTCTTTGCCTTCGTTTGAAGTTTACCACGGACTTGATTCCTTCAAATCTACTCACTGTTGTATCTGTCTGCTACTGCTATATACTGTGTAGTTATCTTTATCGCATGTGTAATACTATATATGCTGATTAGTCATTATTTCTGATTTTGACACAAGCACCGCTTTGATAGGATGTTTTTTTATATTGAGTTCTCAATCGTGACAAATCATTTTATCTTTTTTATATTTGATTTAAAAACTGATATTTATAACAAAACAAGCCCTCAAAAAGGGAAGGTACATCCTGATTAGAACCAATCAAATCAATTAGAAATACATGGAGAGAAAGGGAAGAGACACAGCAAGCATGTGAAGGACATATCATAAACAAATAAAACGTACTGCTAATATTTCACGAATATAACAAAACAATGTAATTATGTTAAGAAAAGATTTATGTCCATCCTATCGTTCAAGCTATATGGTTTTCTAGAATTGAGGGTATGGATCCACCACACTTCACGTTTAGGCAAAATATGATGAGTATCACCTCCTATTGGGGGTTTTTTAACCTGTTCAGCACCAAAAAAGAGAAGGTGTCAAGATTGCCATGGTGTACTTCTCGGAAGTGTTTTGGCACATTTAAAATATTTTTAGCATTGGTATTGGTGGCGTCATTCACATGTTCCGAGATTCTCACTCTCAACGGGCGTATAGTACACCCAACATATTGCAGGTTACAGGCACTGCATTGAATTACCGTATTTATCGTCGTATAACAAGCACCCCAAGTTTAGGAGGGAATTTTAAGGAAAAAACTTTTAGGAGGGAAGTTTAAGGAAAAAAAACTTACATTTAAATGCCTATCAATGCAGCCTTCCCCGGTGTCCATTGCAGCCTTGTGAGTGCAGCCTTGCCCCCAGTGTCCATTGCAGCCTTGTCCAGATTTAAATATGCAGGTACTCGGCGGAGCAGAGCGAGCACCGCCAAGATCGCAGGGACTGGGCGGAGCCAAGATACACATAGCCGAGTGTACTCTGCTCTTCTCTGCTCCTCTCACAGTCACGCCCAGTCCCGCCCTATGATGGACATAACACAGGTCCAATGGCAGGACTGGGTGTGACTGTGAGCAGAGCCGAGAAGAGCCGAGTACACTCGGCTATGTATATCTCTGCGCGATCGCTCTGCTCACAATCAGCGGAGATCACCAGGGATCGGCGTATAAAACGCACCCACGATTTTAACGGGAAAAAAGTGCGTGTTATACGCCAATAAATACGGTACATAAACCCCCGATTTAGAATTGCAATTAATATATTGTTTGATGGTATATGTTTTCTTAGTTGAGAAGGAAAACACTGAGGTACTTTTTCATGTCTGTGGCACTGTGTGCAGGTATTTTGGCCACACATGTAGGATCCTATAGTAGAAAGCCAAGTCTGTGGTTTGTTTTGCTTCTGAAAGTCAAACTAGGTGACAACATACTACCTAGACTGGGGGCCCTTCTACAAGAAAAATTGCAACCCCCCCTTAATAGCACTCTACAGTTCATTATTAGCATATAGGATGGGAAGAATTTCAACAATTTTGTAGTAACAAAGTTAATTTTATTTTTATCATAATCGCTACACTGTTTCTATCTGTAGTCTTCTCTTCTCTACATCCCTGAATTTATGAGCTTGTCTGAGGGTTCAGAAAGCAGGTGGCAGGAAGCTGAAATTACACTCTGCAGAGCTCAATGAGGAGAGCTCTGAGAGCTGATTGGAGAGAAGGGACACACCTCCTCCACACAGCACAAAGGAACAGCGCTAAGGCTGTCAATCTGCTGGAGATCCCTCCCCTGTCACCTTTTTTCTCTTGGTGTCAGGAAAACTTGTCAGTAGTGATTCATGCTGATAGCAGAGGAATGAAGCAGCATACAGAAATGACTCTTAACTGAGATAGGTACACACAGTAGAGGGATATGCTTTGTTCATATTTGGATGGTATACCTACAAGTGTTTGTATGATTTTTCTTTGCACATCTCAAAAAAAAACCTCAAAAACATAAACTATCCAATAACCGTGATTAAACACCCAGGAGCTCAGTCTGATGAGACTTATGCCGCTTACACACGAGCGGACTTTACGGCAGACTTGGTCCGGCGTACTGGATTTCGTTGGACAATTCGATCGTGTGTGGGCTCCAGCGGACTTTGTTTTATCAAAAGTTGGACGGACTTAGATTTGAAACATGTTTTAAATCAATCTATCGAAATCGAGTCCGGTCGAAAAGTCCGCTCGTCTGTATGCTAGTTCGACGGACAAAAAGCCACGCTAGGGCAGCTATTGGCTACTGGCTATGAACTTCGTTGTTTTAGTGCGGTTGTACGTCATCACGTACGAATTCGACGGACTTTGGTGGATTGTGTGTAGGCAAGTCCGTTCATTCAGAAAGTCCGTCGTAAAGTACGTCGAAGTCCACCGGGCAAAGTCTGCCGTAAAGTCCGCTTGTGTGTACGCGGCATTAGAACATCCATTAGATTGACAATGTTGAAGTTCTGTTATTCTGAAACAACCATAGTTGCTGACCCCTGTTTTACTTAAGTACAGAAATGGATGAATATCTCATACTTATATTCATTTCACTATATCTCTACAACAAGTCAACAAAACAGTCAAGGACCTTTTACAGCTGAATTTCAGAGCATTACCAGCATTGTCTGACATGGTTCGCTATATATCATTTCCCATTTTTATACTTGGTGGCTTTAGAGTAGCCTTACAAAAGCAAACTTTTCACCAGTATAACAAAAGATCACCAGTTACCCAAATAGCCAAGGTTACCCAAACCAATGAAAATTACTGTCAGAACACAACAGCTCAGCGGGTGAGATCGCTGGACTAACGCCAGATTGTTAGTACAGCGGAGCTGTCATTTTTTCCTGTCATTCAACCCACTGGGTTGAACTAAAAAGAAAACAATAATGCCCTGTACACACGATAGGATTTCCCGACAACAAATGTTGGATGTGAGCTTGTTGTCGGAAAGTCCGACCGTGTGTAGGCTCCATAGAACATTTGTTGTCGGAATTTCCGCCAACAATGTAGTACTCGGCTGATGATTTTGGCATTTTTAAAACTTTTAGGGGGAAAGGAGGGATCTGGGGTCTTTTATACCCCAGATCCCTCCATAAAGAGAACCTGTCACTGACTATTACTGTCACTAGGGATGTTTACATAAAATAAATAAGAAAAAAAAAAATTTTAAAGCGCCCCTGTCTCGGCATGCTAGTGCGCCAAAAAACGTAAGTTGCGCCCCGCAAAAGTAAACGGTGTTCAAATCACACATGTGAGGTATCGCCGCGATCGTCAGAGGAAGAGAAATATTTCCAGCAAAACACCTCCTATGTAACTCTTAACTGGTAACCGTTAAAAAAATGTAATTGTCACCTATAGAGATTTTTTAGTACCGTCGTTTGTTGCCATTCCACAAGTGCATGCAATTTTAAAGCACACCATGTTAGGTATCTATTTACTCAGCGTAACATCATCTTTCAAAATATGCATAAAAATTGGGCTAACTTTACTATTTTCTTATATTTTTATTTGAAAAAGTGTATTTTTTCCAAAAACATTGCGTTTGAAAGACCGCTGCGCAAATATCGCGTGACATAAAATATTGCAACAATCACCATTTTATTCTCCAGAGTCTTTGCTAAAATATATATATACATATATATATATATAATGTTTGGGGTTCTAAGTCATTATCTAGCAAACAATACTGATTTTAGACTTGCAAATAGCAAGTGTCAAAAATAGGCTTGGTACAGAGGTGGTTAGATTAAACAGTTTGCTACACTGAGCTTTATATTTTTTCATTCACGCTAATACATGCTAAAAAACTTATGACAATGAAATAATCATTTTTCTAATGCATTTCTGAAAAAGCAGTAGGAATCCTGTAACAATAATTCTTGTTCTTTTAAATGTATCACAGTGCTTTCATTCTATTTCTAGATAGATTTGCTATGCTATATCTGTGTAATGCACGTGCAGCTACAGTACCTTCTCAAGCAATTTCTGTAAATCAGGCCTTTTGGCAAGGGATTTGTTATTCATGGTTATAGCCAGGACTAGAATCGAGTAGATGTGCATATACACACAGTATCTCACGAAAGTGAGTACACCCTTCACTTTATGTAAATATGTTATTATATCTTTTCATGTGACAACACTGAAGAAATGACACTTTGCTACAATGTAAAGTAGTGAGTGTACAGCTTGTATAACAGTGTACATTTGCTGTCCCCTCAAAATAACTCAACACACAGCCATTAATGTCTAAACCGCTGGCAACAAAAGTGAGTACACCCCTAAGTGAAAATGTCCAAATTGGGCCCAATTAGCCTCCCCCCCTTGCTGCCGTGTGACTCGTTAGTGTTCCAAGATCTCAGGTGTGAATGGGGAGCAGGTGTGTTAAATTTGGTGTTATCGCTCTCACTCTTTCATACTGGTCACTGGAAGTTCAACATGGAACCTCATGGCAAAGAACTCTCTAAGGATCTGAAAAAAAGGATTGTTGCTCTAAAGATGGCTTAGGCTATAAAAAGATTGCCAAGACCCTGAATCTGAGCTGAAGCATGGTGGCCAAGATCATACAGTAGTTTAACAGGACAGGTTCCACTCAGAACAGGCCTCGCCATGGTCGACCAAAGAAGTTGAGTGCACGTGCTCAGCGTCATATGCAGGGGTTGTCTTTGGGAAATAGAGGTATAAGTGCTGCCAGTGTTGCTGCAGAGGTTGAAGGGATGGGGGATCAGCCTGTCAGTGCCCAGACCATCTGCCGCACACTGCATCAAATTGGTCTGCACGGCTGTCGTCCCAGAAGGAAGCCTCTTCAAAAGATGATACACAAGAAAGCCAGCAAACAGTTTGCTGAAGACAAGCAGACTATGCACATGGATTACTGGAACCATGCCCTGTGGTCTGATGAGACCAATATAAACGTATTTGGTTCAGATGGTGTCAAATGTATGTGGCAAAACCAGGTGAGGAGTACAAAGACAAGTGTGTCTTGCCTACAGTCAAGCATGGTGGTGGGAGTGTCATGGTCTGGTGCTGCATGAGTGCTGAGGAGCTACAGTTCACTGAGGGAACCATGAATGCCAACATGCACTGTGTCATACTGAAGCAGAGCATGATCCTCTCCCTTCAGAGACTGGGCCGCAGGGTAATATTCCAACATGATAATGACCCCAAACAAGCCTCCAAGATGACCACTGCCTTTCTAAAGAAGCTGAGGATAAAGGTGATGGACTGGCCAAACATGTCTCAAGACCTAAACCCTATTTAGCATCTGTGGGGCATCCTCAAACGGAAGGTGGAGGAGCACAAGGTCTCTAACCTCCACCAGCTCTGTGATGTCGTCATGGAAGAGTAGAAGAGAACTGCAGTGGCAACCTGTGAAGCCCTGGTGAACTCCATGCCCAAGAGGGTTAAGGCAGTGCTGGAAAAAAATGGCGGCCACACAAAATATTGACACTTTGGGCCCAATTTCGACAATTTCACTTAGGGGTGTACTCACTTTTGTTGCCAGTGGTTTAGACATTAATGGCTGTGTGTTGAGTTATTTTGAGAGGACAGAAAATTTACACAGTTATACAAGCTGTACACTCTCTACTTTACCTTGTAGGACAGTGTAATTTCTTCGTGTTGTCACATGAAAAGATATAAAATATTTACAAAAATGTGAGGGGTGTACTCACTTTTGTGAGATACTGTATATTTTCTTAGAGGTATACTTTTAAACTAGGCATGGCCATGAATGAGGAAATTTTTCTGACACATATTTAACCACTTGCCGACCGCCTAACGCACATATACGGCGGCAGAATGGCACGGGCAGGCAGAATCACGTACCTGTACGTGATCTGCCTCCCGCGGGCGGGGGGTCCGATCGGACCCCCCCCCCCCCCGGTGCCAGCAGCGGTCGGCATTTGACTGGGACTGGGAATCCTCCCCTGCCTGTGTGTAGTTTCACACAGGCAGAGGATGTGATGTCATCTCTCCTCGGCTTTGGCAGTTTCCGTCCCAGCGCCGAGGAGAGAAGACATGTAAGTGCACAACACACACACAGTAGAACATGCCAGGCATACTTTACACCCCCGATCCCCCCTCAATCACCCCCCCCTGTCACAAACTGACAGCAAGCAGTATTTTTTTTTTTTTTTTTTTTCTGATTACTGATTGGTGTCAGTTTGTGACAGTTACAGTGTTAGGGCAGTGAGTATTACCCCCCTTTAGGTCTAGGATACCCCCCTAACCCCCCCTAATAAAGTTTTAACCCCTTGATCACCCCCTGTCACCAGTGTCACTAAGCGATCATTTTTCTGATCGCTGTATTAGTGTCGCTGGTGACGCTAGTTAGGGACGTAAATATTTAGGTTTGCCGTCAGCGTTTTATAGCGACAGGGACCCCCATATACTATCTAATAAATGTTTTAACCCCTTGATTGCCCCCTAGTTAACCCTTTCACCACTGATCACCGTATAACTGTTATGGGTGACGCTGGTTACTTCATTTATTTTTTATAGTGTCAGGGCACCCGCCGTTTATTACCAAATAAAAGTTTAGCCCCCCGATCGCCCGGCGGTGATATGCGTCGCCCCAGGCAGCGTCAGATTAGCGCCAGTACCGCTAACACCCACGCACGCAGCATACGCCTCCCTTAGTGGTATAGTATCTGAACGGATAAATATCTGATCCGATCAGATCTATACTAGCGTCCCCAGCAGTTTAGGGTTCCCAAACACGCAGTGTTAGCGGGATCAGCCCAGATACCTGCTAGCACCTGCGTTTTTCCCCTCCGCCCGGCCCAGCCCACCCAAGTGCAGTATCGATCGATCACTGTCACTTACAAAACACTAAACGCATAACTGCAGCGTTCACAGAGTCAGGCCTGATCCCTGCGATCGCTAACAGTTTTTTTGGTAGCGTTTTGGTGAACTGGCAAGCACCAGCCCCAGGCAGCGTCAGGTTAGCGCCAGTACCGCTAACACCCACGCACGCACCGTACACCTCCCTTAGTGGTATAGTATCTGATCGGATCAATATCTGATCCGATCAGATCTATCCTAGCGTCCCCAGCAGTTTAGGGTTCCCACAAACGCAGTGTTAGCGGGATCAGCCCAGATACCTGCTAGCACCTGCGTTTTGCCCCTCCGCCCGGCCCAGCCCAACCCACCCAAGTGCAGTATCGATCGATCACTGACACTTACAAAACACTAAACGCATAACTGCAGCGTTCGCAGAGTCAGGCCTGATCCCTGCGATCGCTAACAGTTTTTTTTGTAGCGTTTTGGTGAACTGGCAAGCGCCAGCGGCCTAGTACACCCCGGTCGTAGTCAAACCAGCACTGCAGTAACACTTGGTGACGTGGCGAGTCCCATAAGTGCAGTTCAAGCTGGTGAGGTGGCAAGCACAAGTAGTGTCCCGCTGCCACCAAAAAGACAAACACAGGCCCGTCGTGCCCATAATGCCCTTCCTGCTGCATTCGCCAATCCTAATTGGGAACCCACCACTTCTGCAGCACCCGTACTTCCCCCATTCACATCCCTAACCAAATGCAGTCGTCATGGAATGCCCAGGTGGCAAAAAACCCCCCCAAATGACCCCATTTTGGAAAGTAGACACCCCAAGCTATTTGCTGAGAGGTATAGTGAGTATTTTGCAGACCTCACTTTTTGTCACAAAGTTTTGAAAATTGAAAAAAGAAAAAAAAAATGTTTTTTTCTCGTCTTTCTTTATTTTCAAAAACAAATGAGAGCTGCAAAATACTCACCATGCCTCTCAGCAAATAGCTTGGGGTGTCTACTTTCCAAAATGGGGTCATTTGGGGGGGGTTTGTGCCACCTGGGCATTCCATGGCCTCCGAAACTGTGATAGGTAGTGAGGAGTAAAATCAAAAATGTACGCCCTTAGAAATCCTGAAGGCAGTGATTGGTTTTCGGGGCCCCGTACGCGGCTAGGCTCCCAAAAAGTCCCACACATGTGGTATCCCCGTACTCAGGAGAAGCAGCAGAATGTATTTTGGGGTGCAATTCCACATATGCCCATGGCCTGTGTGAGCAATATATCATTTAGTGACAACTTTGTGCAAAAAAAAAAAAATTGTCACTTTCCCGCAACTTGTGTCAAAATATAAAACATTCCATGGACTCAAAATGCCTCAAAGCAAATAGCTTGGGGTGTCTACTTTCCAAAATGGGGTCATTTGGGGGGGGGTTTATGCCATCTGGGCATTTTATGGCCTTCAAAACTGTGATAGGTAGTGAGGAGTAAAATCAAAAATGTATGCCCTTAGAAATCCTGAAGGCAGTGATTGGTTTTCGGGGCCCCGTACGCGGCTAGGCTCCCAAAAAGTCCCACACATGTGGTATCCCCATACTCAGGAGAAGCAGCTAAATGTATTTTAGGGTGCAATTCCACATATGCCCATGGCCTGTGTGAGCAATTTATCATTTAGTGACAGCTTTTTGTAATTTTTTTTTTTTTTGGTCATTATTCAATCACTTGGGACAAAAAAAATGAATATTCAATGGGCTCAACATGGCTCTCAGCAAATTCCTTGGGGTGTCTACTTTCCAAAATGGGGTCATTTGTGGGGGTTTTGTACTGCCCTGCCATTTTAGCACCTCAAGAAACGACATAGGCAGTCATAAATTAAAGGCTGTGTAAATTCCAGAAAATGTACCCTAGTTTGTAGGCGCTATAACTTTTGCGCAAACCAATAAATATACACTTATTGACATTTTTTCTACCAAAGACATGTGGCTGAATACATTTTGGCCTAAATGTATGACTAAAATTGAGTTTATTGGATTTTTTTTAGAACAAAAAGTAGAAAATATCATTTTTTTTCAAAATTTTCGGTCTTTTTCCGTGTATAGCGCAAAAAATAAAAACGGCAGAGGTGATCAAATACCATCAAAAGAAAGCTCTATTTGTAGGAAGAAAAGGACGCAAATTTCGTTTGGGTACAGCATTGCATGACCGCGCAATTAGCAGTTAAAGCGACGCAGTGCCGAATTGTAAAAAGTGCTCTGGTCAGGAAGGGGGTAAAACCTTCCGGGGCTGAAGTGGTTAAGAAAGTTGACTTTTTTGCTTGTGCAAGATTTTCTAGTAAACTGTTGAAAGTCTCATGTACCTTATGAAAATATTTTTCTACCTTTCAGTGAAGATATTTTAGAGCTGATTTACATGGGCTTTTAATGCTGCATTTTACATCTGAATGCATTGCTGTGATTCAAAGAAGGCCAGATACATCCCCAGAAATGTCATTTATCATAACATAAAAATAATTGTGTAATATGTGAGAGGCAAGAGTCTTAAATGTTGCACAAACAAACTGCACGCCATGTAAGCATTTTTACCTGACCACAGTGCAAGAGGGAGAGACAAGATGGTTTTTATCAATAAATAAAAATTACAATATATTATATCAGGATAAGAGCCAGACATATTGCACAGACATATTGCATATAATGTACATGGTTTTACTATGCCATAATGGAAGAGGATGAAATAAGCAGATTTTATTGTGAAATTGAATTTTGAAAGCATTTTGAAAGGGCCACACAGCATACAGATTTTCATCCAAAAATAAACATCTAAGTGTATACAGTGGGAAAAATAATTATTTGATCCCCTGCAGATTTTGTAAGTTTGCCCACTTACAAAGAAATGAAGGTTCATAATTCTTATCATAAGTATATTTTAAATGATAGAGACAGAATATCAACCAAAAATCCAGAAAAAAACACATGGTACAACTGTTATAAATGGAGTTGCAGTTCAGTGAGTAAAAAAAGTATTTGGTCTAGGTAGAGAGACCCTTGTTGGCAAGCACAGAGGTAATACATTTCTTGTAGTTACCAGGTTTGTACACATCTCAGGAGGGATTTTGATCCACTCCTCTTTACAGATCTCTAAATCCTTAAGGTTTCTTGGCAGTTGCTTGGCAACTCGAAGTTTCAGCACCCTCCGTGCATTTTCTATAGGATTAAGGTCTAGACCCATTCATGACCCATCTTCAGTGTTCTGTCTGAGGGAAGAAGGTTCTCATCCAAGATTTTACAATACATGGTCCTGTCTATTGGCCCCTCAATTTGTCAAAGTCGATCTGTACCTTTAGCAGAGAAACAGCCTAAAAGCATAATGTTTCTACCTCTGTACTTGAACTATTCTTAGGGTCATAGTCAGCATTTTTCTTCCCCCAAACATAGCAAGTCGAGTTAATGCCAAAAAGCTCAATTTTTATCTCATGTGACCACAGCACTTTCTCCCAATCCTTCTCTGACTCATTTAGATGTTCATTGGCAAACTTCAAACGGGCATGTACGTGTGCCTTCTGGAGGAGGGGGACCTTGCAGGCGCTGCAGGATTTCAATCCATGGCGGGGTATTGTGTTACCAATGGTTTGTTTGGTGACTGTGGTCCCAACTGCCTTGAGATCATTCACAAGCTCCTCCTGTGTAGTTCTGGGCTGAACGTTCACTTTTTTCATGATCATCCTTACCCCATGAGACGAAATCTTGCATGTAGCTCCAGACCGAGGTTTTTTATTTTGTATTTCTTCCATTTGCGAATAATCCTCCAACAGTTGTCTACTTCTCACCAAGATTCTTGCTGATGGTCTTGTAGCCCATTCCAGACTTGTGCAGGTCTACAATCTTGTCCCTGACTCCTTTGACAGGTCTTTGGTCTTGCCCATGATGGTGAGGTTTGAATGGATGAAAGAGAGTTTGTGGACAGGTGTCTTTTATACACATAACGAGTTGTCGTTAGGAGCACCTTCTTAGACTGACAGTACTAATCTGTGTACCACATGAGCACATACTGTGGCTAGTCTGTGGGAGCCAGAATTAGTGTTGATTGGTAGGGGATAAAATAATTATTTTACTTACTTAACTGCAACTCAATTTATAACATTTGTATCATGTGTTTTTTTCTGGATTTTTGGTTGATATTTTGTCTCTATCATTTAAAATACACCTATAATAAAAATTATAGAACCTTAATTTCTTTGTAAGTGGGCCAACATACAAAATCTGCAGGAAATCAAATAATTATTTTTGCCACTGTATATGTCACAGAAAATAATGACGATATATTGTACAGACTACATAGTCAGCATTTCAGCATGTTATTACCAATGAACACTGTAATAAATATGCTACAGGCATCATGCTTAGTATTTCTACAATTTCTTGTAGGCCTCATCACCTAAAATACATCCCCATTTAGTTTTGTTGAACAGAAAATTAAATATTCTATTTTTCTGATTTAAAAGATTTAAAGCCTAAATTCACAAAAAAAATAAATTTAAAAAAATGTAAAATCTATAAATCAGCACAAAGGACATGACTTACTTTCAGAGAGATGTGTCCCTTATGCTTGTGTGTTCTTTTGCTGAAATCTTCCTCTTCCGATGCCCCCCAACCCCAGTCCCTATAATCTTTTAATCTTTTAGTGTGATGAGGGTTAAAAGTGTTGTGCAGAGTATTGAAATCATGGGCTGGAAGCTTCTTATATACAGCAGAACATCTTTACTTTCACAGAGCATATCTTTATCATGGCTTTACATCACATAGTCAGAAACAGGAACAAGGAGCCTACAGCTGCATACACTTAAAGAGATAACACTTCTTCTAAATACATTACCATAGATACACACTACAGTGCCACCTGCTGGATAGATATGTATAATTTATACACTATATATAGTTCACAGTACTTTACATTACTTGTTGTTGTTCTTCCAACACCCCTTCTCAACAGCATGTGCTTTGTCAAATTATATTCAGCTTTTTCTGAAAATAACTATGACGTTCCTTCAACAAAGGTTTGGTGAGATCATCAGCAGTCATTTTCTCCGATGGGCAGTATTGAATGTCAATAACACCTTGCTCTTGATTATCCCTCCATAGGTGATACTTGACATTGATGTGTTTGGTTCTACGATTGACCCTTTTTGATTGTGTAAGCTTTATACATCCCTGGTTGTCTTCAAAAATGGGAATTGGTTTTGACATGTCTATCCCAATGTCCACAAAAAGTTGAAGAATCCATATCACTTCTTGACATGCGTGTTCTGCTGCAATGTACTCTGCTTCAGTTGAAGATAGCGTGACAGTTTCTTGCTTTTGACTATACAAAAGTATAGTTCCTTCCCCATACTGGAAGGTGAATCCACTTGTGGATTTGTGGTCTGTGCAGTCCCCGGCCCAATCAACATCCACATATCTGACCAATGTTGGATATGATGTTGCTGATAACCATAACTTTATCTGAATTGTACCTTTAAGGTACTGCATCACTCTTTTTATTGCATTCCAGTCATGCTAACAGGGAGCTGACACTTTCCTGCATAGTATGCCCACTGCTCCAGCTATGTCTGGTCTTCTCACAGTGGCAACATATAGCAGCTTACCAATTGCTCTGCAATACATGTCATTGTTGTGTAGCAAGTTTTCTGCTTCATTGCTCTTTTGATAGCCTGGTTCCCTAGGAGTTTTCATTTCCTTTGTATCTTGCATATGGAATTGTTCAAAGATTTCTGAGATTTTCTGAGATTGGTTGAGAAGATAACTTCCAACTTCTTCTCTCTCTATTAGGATTCCCAGATAGTAGCTAATGTTCCCTAGTTCTTTGATTTCAAAATTTTCTTTCAGCTTTTAAACTATCTGATTATAATCCCCTTCTTATTCAAAACAAGTTATAATGTCATCAACATAGATAAGGATGTATATCCATCTGTCTTCTTGATTCTTGGAGTAGAGACAGGGGGTCTGCTTTACCTCATGAGAATCCCTCTGTGGTAAGTACTTCATTCACTTTCTCATTCCACATCCTTGCAGATTGCTTAAGACTGTAGATGCTCTTCTGAAATTTGCACACAAGGTTGTCTCCTTGCTCAAACCCTGGTGGTTGCTCTATGTAGAGATCTTCCTTAATGTCTCCATATAGGAAAGCAGTTTTAACATCTAGGTGTTTTTACTTGCATGCCTTCCCCGGCTGCAACACTAGGAAGCACTTTAATAGTGGAGTGTTTTACGACGGGGATGAATGTTTTATCGCAATCTTCACCGAATTTCTGGGATTAACCCTTGGCGACTAGTCTGGCTTTGTATTTGTGGATATTCCCCTCTGCGTCTGGCTTTACTTTGAAAGTCCACTTACTTCCTATAGTTTTGCGTTTAGAAGGGAGCTCTGTGAGTATCCAGGTTTTTTCTTTTCTTGAAGTAACTTTAATTCTTCTTCTGCTGCCTTTCTCTATTTATGATTTCATTAGGGAGATTTTATGCAAATCAGAAAGATCTGATTTATCTAGGGCCCACTTTACAGACATCAGTGCATCCTGGTGACCAATAATGGAATATAGTGAGCTGACGTCTGCCGTCACCACAAGACTATTCTCATTACAGGGGATAGTTTCCATAATCTGAATAACATGTTTCATGTCCTTCAAGTATGCTGTGGTTCTTGACACTAGGGGTTTTAGAAAATAGTCAATGTATTGACCTAACTGTGCTGACACCATTGACTATGGGTCAGCCTGGGGGAGACTGATCATTTTTATGTATTTAAGGCAAAAAATACACAATCAGTCTCCTACAAGTACTGGGGACTAGGTACAATGCCTCCTTTTTGTTTAAAACCCCGTTGGTTTTACCATATTCTATTAGTATTTGAAGCTCACTTTTCAACTGGAACACTGGGTCGTTACTTAACACTTGGTATGTATTTCGATCCTCCAATAATCTTTCCATTTTCCCTTTGTAGAAGGATTTGCTCATAACCACTAATCTGCCCCCATTATCTGCGGGCGGACAACAACATCCTTATTTTTTTCCAAAGTGGTAATTCATTTTTTCAAATAAGAGGGGTCCTTAACTTTTTTAACTTTCATTCCTTCCAGGTCACTAGGCACCATATTCCTAAAGACTTCAATATGACTGTAATCATTTTTGGGTGGGTTGAATACTGATTTGTGGGCCAGATTGGAATGAACCTCAGAAGGGACTCCAGGGCCAGATTGGGAAAATCTCTCACCGGGTTTGGAAAGTAAAAGTATCTTTTAATATTAAGAGTTCTAATAAACGTCTGCAGACTAATATAAGTTTGGAATTTGTTAAAATTGTTCACTGGGGCAAAAGAACGCATTTAGATAATAAAGGCAGATAATCCATCCAGTGAGCAAACCAATACAAGTGGGGCCGTCACCATACAGAAAGTCTCCTTACCAGATATCAAGTTAGACTATACAAGTAACAACACCAACAGGATGCCAGGTTACGATATAGGACTTGTATGAGGTGCAGATCGATCGCTCAGCAGATAGGGGAAGGATCATCCGGAGCCACAACAAACATCAGATGATACCGAAAAGAGATATATGTGGACCAATAGTGTAATATTGTCAATGCTGGTTTATTAGATAAAAAGAGTAACACTTACCTACAAATGTTAAAAAGCTTGCATAGAATTTTGCCGGCCGGCATAAACAAACACGTCCCGTCCTCCTCGGCGAGACAGCGTGGTGACGTCAGCACGTACCTCCGCTGACGTGTTTCGTCATAGCTAACATTCTCAATGGGGAACCTTGAGAATGGGGAATGTTAATTGATCCCTTATGAATATAGGTGTAGATGTTTTCCCATGCTTCCTCTGACAGGTCTATTGATAGTTCCCTTTCCCAGCTGCGAGTTGCTATGTTGAATTTAGGTTTGTGGTCAGAGAATAGGAGAGAGTATATGTCTGAGATCACATGTCTTTGTGGTTCTGTCTTGGTACACAATATTTCAAACGACGTGAGTGGTCTGGAATAATCGGAGCGTTTGTGAGGATGGTTCAGAAAGTGTCTAATTTGGAAGTATATCCACAGCGGGAAGGATCGTCCAGAGGTTTGTGTGGGTAAATTGGGAAGTGACAGAAAGGTGTTTCCAGAAAAGAAGTGTTCTGCACATAAATTTGTATGGGGCCAGAAATCTGCGAGGAACGTGTCCGATAGACCCGCTGGAAAGTCTGGATTGTTTCGGATGGGCGTCATTGGTCCTTGTGTCGAGGAGATGTGGTGATTTCGGCATGCCTTCTGAAAGGTTTGTAAAGTGGTTTCTATTAAGGGATGGTGTTTGCAGGCCTGAGGGACATTGTTTGGGGTGATCCAGGGTGGCTGTCGAACTGGTATTGGGAAGAACTTGTTTTCAATTTTTGTCCAGGCTTTCGTACGGCTGTGGACGTTCCAGTCGAATATTCTCGTCAGTTGACAAGCCTTTACATATTTAGCAATGTCTGGGAGACCAATACCTCCTTTTAGTTTGGGTAAGGTTAGTCTTTTGAAACTGAGTCTAGGACGGTCTTTGCCCCACAGGAAGTCGCTACAGGCTCTGCAATACGAGGTATAGAAGGCCTGTGGGCACTGTTTGCAAAACGTATATTATTCTCGGGAGAGTATTCATTTTAATTATTGTTGTCCTACCAAACCAAGAGAAGATTCCTGTCGACCAAACCTTTAGGTCTTTCTGAATGCGTTGGAGGATTGGGAGGGTTTTTAGAGTATAGGTCGGATAAATGAGATGGTAGATTGATCCCGAGATAAGTAATTGCGTCCCGATTCCTTTTGAAAGGGAAATTAGCAAAGTGCAAATGTCTCTTTCTGTAAGGAGATATTTAAGGCTTCTGATTTTGTGAAGTTGATTTGTAGGTTCGATAGGGTGTTAAACGTGGCAAAGTCTTTAAATAAGTTGGGTAAAATAACGTGTGGGTCAGTCAGGAATAGGAGGATGTCGTCTGCGAACAGCTTGTATGTAGTATTTGAAATGGACACTCCTTTAATGTCTGGGTTGGACCTTAGGCGCTGGAGTAGTGGTTCTAGAGTAAGGACAAATATTAAGGGGGATAGCAGACAGCCTTGGCGGGTCCCGTTTGATATGGAGAAGGCATTCGATAGGTGACCATTGACCCGGACCTTTGCGATTGGGAAGGCGTAAAGGGCCATAATGAACTGTAGCATGCGGTCCCTTATTCCAATCATTTTAAGCACTTCAGACATGTAGTCCAATGCCACCCTGTCGAATGCCTTTTCCGCATTCAGGGAAAGAAAGAACACTTGCTGTTTGGAGGAGGTCAACCATTTATGTATGTTAATTGCCTTGATTGTGTTGTCCCTTGCCTCTCTACCTGGTATAAAGCCTACCTGATCTAATGAGATGAGTTCAGGTAGTATAGGCAGGAGACGATTTGCCAGGATTATGGCGTATATTTTGAGGTCGACATTTAGTAAGGAGATTGGGCAGTAATTAGTCACCAGTGACGAGTCTTTATTTGGCTTGGGAATCACCGTGATGTGTGCTGTTAGTAGGTCTCAAGGAGGGGGGTTGTCGGAAGATAGGGAGTTGAATGCAGTCAGGAAGTGTGGTTTAAGAGTGTCAATTAATGTTTTATAGTATCCCATCATCGACGCGTCCGGTCCGGGACTTTTCCCAGGTTTCAATTGCTTAAGTACCATGTCTATTTCTGTGGGTGAAATAGGTTGCTCCAGGTCATTAGCTGCCTCATTGGACAAGGTTTCTGGGCTGTATTGTCTGAGAAAATCTCTAATTAACTGTGTTCTTCGGGTATCATCTGTGTGAGGGCTAGCGGGATGTAAATTATACAGGCGGGTATAATAGTGGACAAACTGGTCCGCTATTTGGTCATTTGATACTATTTTATGTCCCTTTGCCTCAGTGAGGGAGTGGATAGTTATGGATGCCTTCTTTGCTTGAAGAGCTCTTGCCAGAAGCTTACCGGACTTGTTGCCGTACTCTTAGAACATTTTTTGGGAAAGTATGTAGTTTCTCTTTGTACGTTTGTTTAGTACCTCTAGAAGTTCATTTCTAGCTTGGGTCAGGTCTGGAAGGGTCCCTAATTCTTGGGAGGTTTTATGAGCATGTTCTAACTCTTGTATGCGGGCGGTCAGTTTTGCGATGTGTGCATGCCTTTCTTTTCTTCTTTTGCCCGAGATTGCTATGAGTTCTGCACGTATGGTACTTTTATGGGCCTCCCATCTCATCATAGGTGATATGTCTGGGGAGTCATTCTCCTGATGACATTATCTGTGAGAAGAGAAGGGTCAAGGCGCCAGATTGGGGTTCTCGGGGGGCTGTCTGTAAATTCCAAGGTCATGGATATGGGGTGGTGATCCGAAAGGTACATGGGGTCAATGGTGGCTGCGGTGAGTAATGGTAAGTCTCTTTGTGACAGAAAAAGGTAATCAAATCTGTAATGTCGGTTGTGTGGAGCCGAATAGAATGTGTAGTCCTTCACATTTGGGTAAAGCGTACGCCATGAGTCATGCAGCGATAACTCCTGTATTTGTGTTCTAATTGCCCGAAGCACTTTGTACAGCATGGAGGAGGTGCCTGCCGATGTATCATGTAGAGGATTAAGAGGGACATTGAAATCTCCTCCAAGAACAAGAAGGCCTTCCTGGAATGTGGAGAGTTTTTGCAGTGTGGATATGAAGAATAAGACTTGTCCCGAATTGGGGGCGTATATATTGGCGAGGGTGACTCGCTTGCCAAATAGAATGCCTTTTACGAATATGTATCGTGCTTCCTCATCAATGCAGGTATCATTCATTTGAAACTGACAATGTTTCGCAATTAGGATAGATACCCCCTTGGTTTTTGGCGGTGTGATTAGTTGCATGAAGGGATGTTGGGAATCATGGGTTTGAGAGTTTAGGGATGGAGTCTGTTCTAAAGTGCGCCTCCTGAAGGAAGACGATGTCCACTTTGCTTCTGTGTAGGGAAAGTAGCACTTGGGAGCGTTTTTCTGGGAGATTAAGGCCCCGTACATTTAAAGAAACGATCTTGGTTGATGATTTGTTTAGTTTATGTGCCATTCACAATATTGTATGGGGGTGGATCAGGTCTCAAATTATCAAAGAGCAGATAAAGATAATTGTTGTGGTGAAGTAGAGGCACTACGGAGGAGGAGGATTAGGTCCAGGAGGTGGAAAATTGGCGTTTGGCACCGGGAGGTGTGTTAATGTCTTGTAAGGGGAGGATGTGAAGGGAGAGGGTAGCAGAAAGTCTCGTGTAGGTAGTTCAGTAGGGGGGTATCTGTGAGATAGAGTGTTGGAAGAGCCTATGGGTATAGGTGGTCGTTTCCGGTGAATAGCAAGAGCCTGCTCGCTAATCCAAGGATACTATGTATCCGTATCCAGGTATAACCGGAGTGGTTCAGTGGTGGAGGGTGGAGATAGAGGTGTCGCTCGGGAGGAATATTGTTAGTAGCCACTGAATGGGTAGTAACCAATAATGGCGGAGGGTGGTAAGATCTAAGGAGGAGTTGCTGCCCGCCGAACAGAGAGGGAGGTAATAGTATGTGAAAACAGGAGGTGAGGGAGGTATAGCAATCGTGTTGTGGTGTATCATAGAGGCCATATGATTAGGCGATTACTTGATAGGTTACAGGAGCAAGATGGACTGGTGCAGTGGAAGAGTATGGTAATCCCTAAAGGGATAGGGTATAATTCTGAGAATGGGGGAGTAGTCTGTGTTCCTTGTCACTGTACATGTGGGGTTTGAGGGTGGAGTTGGGGCCCTCTAGAGAGATCCAAACTACGGAGTATTAAATTGCAGTAAACACATTAAATTTAACAACAGGTTATAACTATAAGTTGTAAGAAACAGTGTATGAAAAACAGTGGAAAGTTAACATTGCAACACAGAACAGACATTTATCCCATAGGATTGGTATGAGATGTGTCTGCCTACCCCTTACAACTCACTTTAGTTCATACCTGGGTTAAGGAGGGAATAAGTCTGGGCCCAATATATGGACCCGTGTCGGAGCATGTAGTGTGTATATCATCTAGGGCTGATTGTGCCTACTGCTCGCGAGGGCAATGGGGAGATGGAAGAGCAGTCAGGAGGCAATAGGTGGGTTTGATAGGTGGGCTTTTAGTCAAGTATGCCGTGATGTCCACAGGGCCCAACCTTTATAGCTGAAGTGCTCAACGGTTATATATGGGGGCCTTTGATCTATCTGTCTAAAAGATTACGAAAGGCTACCTGTGTAAGATCCAGCATGAAGCGTTTATGGGTGTGGGGAACCTCTAATTGTGTTCTGTGCTATTCATGTCTGTACATGTATGTGGTGTGCCAGCAGAGCTTAACTGTTCAGTACTGGAGTCCTAATAGGTATGCCTCTCTATTGGGAGAACTCGACAGTGCCGAGAGCACTCCCTCTCCTATGCTGTTAACTTATCATCAGGATATTCGTGTAAGATATTGTCATTGAATGAGGGACCACATCAGTATGGGTAGTGATCGCAATGCTTCAAAATAACTGGAAATATGCAAGTTGTATTGTCAGGGCTCATATCTTGTTGTTTAGAATACAGGCACTAAGGTGTTATGTAGTGTTTCCCCCTCGGAATGGCATCTGTGGTATGGATGTTTCAATGCAGTTGGGGGATCGGGTAGTTGTAGGAAAGTGGTCTCATTAGGTGTGGACTACGCCTTAGCAGCCTCGAGGGGTCATTTCTCTCATGTTTCCACTGGTTAGTTAGTGGCCGAAGCAGTGATCCCATTCCTACCCTCACTACAGGGAGTGTTAAGAGTGAGTGGTTAGTGTTGTGTTGGCAAATTAAGGTGGGCGGCCTTTTTTGCTAAGAGCCTGGCATGTTGTGCAAACCATGGACAGGCATCTCATTAAATGGTGTGGTAACTTGAGCGCATAGGCTTGGCCGAAATTTCTGATTGAGCCTATATATGTGGAGAATTGTGTAATTCTGGATAAAGGTTCGTGGCCCCACAGATCATCACCCCAACCCCACTTATCTAGAGTAGGCTAGTTGAATACCATTTAGGCTGATATATTGCTCATCGCCAGCGAAACTGCATGCATACAGTAAGCAACACTATATATATATTAAATTTTAAAAAAAGAGATAAAAAGGGGAGGGGATTAAGCAGGAGTAAACACCTAGAGAAATTGGGACAGGAAAAATCAGAAAAGAAAATAACAGGGTGGGGGAGGTTACGTGCTGGATTGGCGACCTTCTGCTTCAAATGGCATTGATTGTGCACAGGATGGTTCCAACTTTAGTCTATGCGGTACACAGCATCTATTGTTTATAAAGTCCTGAGCTGTTACGATCACTCGAGTAATGTAAAGTGTGATCCGTAAGTATAGGCATAGAGTCTGAGATTCGCATAACTGTGTGCCTCACGGTGGTATGGGAGAATGTTCAATAACCCAGGTAGGACTGTTCGGTGTGGTATAGGATATGCAAGTCAGTGCATAAGGAGAGGGACAAGAAAAGCAGGGGGGACAGGAGAATAGCTGAGGGTCAACTTAGCTGAGCTTGGCGGGATCCGTCTTCGCCGATTAACGGTCGCGGCGTGCTCTCCTGGTTTGCGGTGCTTTTGATGGGCTGGATCCGTGATTTGGGCCAGGAGCTGAGTGGTGAGCCCGGGTTTCAGATGGTGAACGTTGTCTCCTGAATCCTGGGTTCCTGGGTCTTCATGGGTTCACTGCTGAGTGGAGCATTTCTTGTAGCAGGGGGACGGAACTCCGTGTACCAATTGGGAACTTCTGTGGTGTACATCTTCTGGCACTCTGAGAAGTGCGAATCGGCCTTGGGCAGAGGCTGACAGGGCGAAGGGGAACTTCCATCTGTATGGAATCCCCTTGGTGCGCAGGACTTCCAGGAGAGGGCGCAGTTCTCTTCGGCGCTGCAATGTGATGTTCGACAGGTCCTGGAACAGACGCATGCCATTGTGTGTCAGCAGGGTTGCAGTACGGGCTTCTTCGTAAGATTTCTTCCTTTAGCTGGTAGTCAATTACACAGCAGACCACATCTCGAGGTGGATCCGAATCTCTTCCTCGTGGACGAAGGGTGCTGTGTATGCATTCCATACCTATTGATGTAGCAGGGGGTCTCTCCAACAGGGTGTTAAATGAGCCTGTCACTTCTGCTTGTAAATGGTCCGCATCAATCGTTTCCGGCAGGCATCATATGTTAGGTTATGGCGCCTGCCACGGTTGTCCAAATCCTCCATTTGGCGATTAAGGCCTCGTAGTTGCATAGTGTTGGTGTCTAAGACTTGGCAGGAACGGCAGAGCACGGATGTATGAGTCGCAGTAACTTTTTCTATTTCCTGGACCCTGCATGCGATTGATTGAATGTCGATTCTAAGGTCCGGGATTGCAGCTGTGAGTGCAGCCGTGAGGGTGTCCTTGATATCCGTTGTCACAGAGCAGAGATCGTGTAGGCTGGGTTGTAGCTGTGGTGTGAGGACTACCCCACCATTGTCTGGGGAGATCTGCGGGTTGGATACAGTCGTCAGGCCTGTTGATTGAGGTGAGCCTAGGGTGGGCGCCATGTTGCCGGCTTGTGTCCAGAACATTTCCGGAATATTTTGGCTGACCCTTCCAGATTGGCCTTGGGGAGACCTAGAGCAGGAGGCAGAAGATCTGCGGAAAGAGGTCCCCATGATACACGAGAGCGTAGGTGTGTGAAAAACCTCAGTTTTTGTCAGATAAACCTCTCCTTTAGCATGAGCTCACAAGTTATGCTGCCATCTTCTGCTGAGATCAGGCCACGCCCCAGATGTGAATAATATTAAAAAAGAAGCTTAAGAACACAAAATGTTTCTAAACACTTCCAAATTTTTCACAACAGGGACCCAAGATGCCTCAGATTCTGGGGGTTGGAGAAGGTAAATAAGCACTGGAGAGGTGGAAATTTTATACGCCAGTTAAGTCAGCGAGAATCCTTCTGGATCCATAAGACACAGGTTTCGGTTCCAAGAGGGTTAAACGTTGAATTTGACTTAAACTGTTTCATATCAGATAAATAAATATTTTTCAGATGTCTTTTTAACGTTTTTTAAAAGTATTCTGCTATAAGGTATTTTTGTTTTGCTACATATATGGTCTTTTTTCTATGTGAAGAGATGGCCACGGGTTTACAGGTCAGTTTATTAATTTATATTCCTCTTTTCTTTTAATTACAAGCGTAGGCTTACATTTAGTAATCACTATGCCTACATTAAGTATTGTATTCATATAGCATGGATATGTGTTTTATGCAATAGTCTGTGTCCCCATGGGAATGTGTGACCGTTTAAGTAACTCCAACTTCCGGTCCACCGTGCTCTCCATGGAGACCAGCCGTCTATTTAAACTTCTGGGTGACGTGATAGCCCCACCCTCGCTTACAAAATCCCGTAGGACATAACGCGTATGGGGAAGGAGCTATCTTGCAAACATCACCCTCTCCCATCTTCAGATCTTATGTTTTAGTTGGATATTGGCGCCATCACCATATGCCATTTTATGAATCCTTTTTAAAATAAACCAACTGAGAGCACTTAGAACGTGTCCCCTTGTCTCTTTACACTTGCCCTGGATGTTCCTGTTCCACTGCCGTGCTGGAGAATACCATCAACCCATTGTGGATACAAGTGTTTGACCTTCTGTTTATCAGAAGTCCACCTTTTCTGGTGAGAGTATCGGTTTTGTGGTGTAGGGCCTGTCACCTAGTTTCACCAGTGGATTGGATCTTCCACTCTCTCAAGAGGGGTCTCATCTTTCATTCTGGGACTTGTAGTTCTTTTACATTTATGGATGGACTTTCTTTTATTCATATTGCGCTGCACTAATTACTTTATTTTGTATACCCATTGAAGGCAATGTGATTAACCTATAGTGTTCAGATTGCATTTTTCTGTTGAATTTAACTCATTGTTTGCACTGATTGTTCTTTATATATAGGCTATGATCTATGCCACATTTCAAATGGAGTACTTTTATTGGCTCTTGAGAGTAGTCTGTTCTGTAGGTAGGTTGCAGTCATAACTGCTTCTCCCAAGTAATTGTGAGGTAGGTTGGCATCCAACATGCATCTGGCCATTTCTATAGGAGTGTGATTTTTCCTTTTTGCTACACTGTTTTGTTCAGGAGTGTATGGTGTGGTTGTCTGGTGTACTATTCATTGTCTTTTCAGGTATGAGGCCACTTCTTTGCTTATGTATTCTCCCCCATTGTCGGTGTGTATTATGACATGACAACGAACTCTTGAAGTTTCTCTGATGTTTCAAACTTGTGTTTCATCATATAAGTGTTGTGTACTTGGAATAGTCATCAGAGAAAGTCAGTAGATATCTGTTCCCGCCTGACGTGGGAGTTTTCATTGGACTGCATACGTCACTGTGTATGAGCTGCAGGGGGTGGGCGGTTTTTCTTTGAGGTGCCTGTGGAAGGGGAGCATGTGTGACTTTTGCTTCAATACAGCACTTGCATTTCATGAGCACTTTGCAAGGCGCTATTGTTAAATATTCTGATAAACCTCTTTTTATATTGTCCTGTATAGCTTCTGGACTTCTGTGTCCCAGCTACCTGTTCCATAAGTAAGTACATTTGCTGTGTAGGTCATTAGAGACTATATTGGCTTGCTGGTCTGCGGTGATGAGCTTGTATAGGTGATCATCTAGTTTTCCTTTTGCGAGGAATCACTTATTAATGTGAATTGTGCATTCATCACCAAGGAACTTAACTGTGAAACCATTTTTTTGCAAGACTTTTCACTGATAGAAGATTGCCTTCTAGTTCTGGAACCTACAGCAATTTCTTTACAAGGATACTCTGCTTGCCTTGTGGTGTAATGCAGTTCAGGAAGCCATGACCTTTACCTTCGAAGGTGATGCTTTTCCTGTTTGCTAGGAAAACATTGTCTTTTGCACTGTAATCAATGTTTGTGAAGAAGGTCTTATCGCTAGTCATGTGGCTTGTTACACCTGAGTCCATGCACCAGCCGCATGACTTGCCACTCTGTGTCACTTTAACCACTTCAGCCCCGGAAGGATTTACCCCCTTCCTGACCAGAGCACTTTTTACAAATTGGCACTGCGTCGCTTTAACTGCTAATTGCGCGGTCATGCAATGCTGTAACCAAACGAAATTTGCGTCCTTTTCTTCCCACAAATAGAGCTTTCTTTTGATGGTATTTGATCACCTCTGCCGTTTTTATTTTTTGCGCTATACACGGAAAAAGACCGAAAATTTTGAAAAAAAATGATATTTTCTACTTTTTGTTCTAAAAAAAAATCCAATAAACTCAATTTTAGTCATACATTTAGGCCAAAATGTATTTGGCCACATGTCTTTGGTAAAAAAAATGTCAATAAGTGTATATTTATTGGTTTGCGCAAAAGTTATAGCGCCTACAATCTAGGGTACATTTTCTGGAATTTACACAGCCTTTAATTTATGACTGCCTATGTCGTTTCTTGAGGTGCTAAAATGGCAGGGCAGTACAAAACCCCCACAAATGACCCCATTTTGGAAAGTAGACACCCCAAGGAAATTGCTGAGAGGCATGTTGAGCCCATTGAATATTCATTTTTTTTGTCCCAAGTGATTGAATAATGACAAAAAAAAAAAAAAAAAATTACAAAAAGTTGTCACTAAATGATATATTGCTCACACAGGCCATGGGCATATGTGGAATTGCACCCCAAAATACATTTAGCTGCTTCTCCTGAGTATGGGGATACCACATGTGTGGGACTTTTTGGGAGCCTAGCCGCATACGGGGCCCCGAAAACCAATCACTGCCTTCAGGATTTCTAAGGGCGTACATTTTTGATTTTACTCCTCACTACCTATCACAGTTTTGAAGGCCATAAAATGCCCAGATGGCACAAACCCCCCCCCAAATGACCCCATTTTGGAAAGTAGACACCCCAAGCTATTTGCTGAGAGGCATGTTGAGTCCATGGAATATTTTATATTTTGACACAAGTTGCGGGAATGTGACAATTTATTTATTTATTTATTTATTTTTTGCACAAAGTTGTCACTAAATGATATATTGCTCACACAGGTCATGGGCATATGTGGAATTGCACCCCAAAATACATTCTGCTGCTTCTCCTGAGTATGGGGATACCACATGTGTGGGACTTTTTAGGAGCCTAGCCGCGTACGGGACCCCGAAAACCAATCACCGCCTTCAGGATTTCTAAGGGTGTACATTTTTGATTTCACTCTTCACTGCCTATCACAGTTTCGGAGGTCATGGAATGCCCAGGTGGCACAAACCCCCCCCAAATGACCCCATTTTGGAAAGTAGACACCCCAAGCTATTTGCTGAGAGGCATGGTGAGTATTTTGCAGCTCTCATTTGTTTTTGAAAATGAAGAAAGACAAAAAAAAAAAATTTTTTTTTTCTTTTTTTAATTTTCAAAACTTTGTGACAAAAAGTGAGGTCTGCAAAATACTCACTATACCTCTCATCAAATAGCTTGGGGTGTCTACTTTCCAAAATGGGGTCATTTGGGGGGGGTTTGTGCCACCTGGGCATTCCATGGCCTCCGAGACTGTGATAGGCAGTGAAGAGTGAAATCAAAAATTTACGCCCTTAGAAAGCCTGAAGGCGGTGCTTGGTTTTCGGGGTCCCATACGCGGCTAGGCTCCCAAAAAGTCTCACACATGTGGTATCCCCGTACTCAGGAGAAGCAACAGAATGTATTTTGGGGTGTAATTTCACATATTCCCATGGCATGTTTGAGCAATATATCATTTAGTGACAACTTTGTGCAAAAAAAAAAAAAAAAAAAAAAAAATTTGTCTCTTTCCCGCAACTTGTGTCACAATATAAAATATTCCATGGACTCGACATGCCTCTCAGCAAATAGCTTGGGGTGTCTACTTTCCAAAATGGGGTCATTTGGGGGGGGGTTTGAACTGTCCTGGCATTTTATGCACAACATTTAGAAGCTTATGTCACACATCACCCACTCTTCTAACCACTTGAAGACAAAGCCCTTTCTGACACTTTTTGATTACATGAAAAAATTATTTTTTTTTGCAAGAAAATTACTTTGAACCCCCACACATTATATATTTTTTTAAAGCAAATGCCCTACAGATTAAAATGGTGGGTGTTTAATTTTTTTTTTTCACACAGTATTTGCGCAGCGATTTTTCAAACGCATTTTTTGGGGAAAAAACACACTTTTTTACATTTTAATGCACTAAAACACACTATATTGCCCAAATGTTTGATGAAATAAAAAAGATGATCTTAGGCCGAGTACATGGATACCAAACATGACATGCTTTACAATTGCGCACAAACGTGCAGTGGCAACAAAATAAATACATTTTTAAAAGCCTTTAAAAGCCTTTACAGGTTACCACTTTAGATTTACAGAGGAGGTCTACTGCTAAAATTACTGCCCTCGATCTGACCGTCGCGGTGATACCTCACATGCATGGTGCAATTGCTGTTTACATTTGACGCCAGACCGACGCTTGCGTTCGCCTTAGCGCGAGAGCAGGGGGGACAGGGTTTTTTTTTTTTTTTTTTTTTTTTTTTATTATTTTTTTGCTTTTTTATCTTATTTTAAAACTGTTCCTTTCATTTTTTTTTTTTTTAATCATTTTTACTGTTATCTCAGGGAATGTAAATATCCCCTATGATAGCAATAGGTAGTGACAGGTACTCTTTTTTGAAAAAATTGGGGTCTATTAGACCCTAGATTTCTCCTCTGCCCTCAAAGCATCTGACCACACCAAGATCGGTGTGATAAAATGCTTCCCCAATTTCCCAATGGCGCTATTTACATCCGGCGAAATCTAAGTCATAAAATGCTCGTAGCTTCCGGTTTCTTAGGCCATAGAGATGTTTGGAGCCACTCTCGTCTCTGATCAGCTCTATGGTCAGCTGGCTGAATCACCGGCTGCATTCTCAGGTTCCCTGTTGAGACAGGAGAGCCAGAGAAAAACACGGAAGACGATGGGGGGGGGGGGGCATTCTCTCTGCTTGTAAAAGCAGTCTAGAGGCTAATTAGCCGCTAGGATTGCTTTTACATGAAAGCCGACCGCTGGCTGAAAAGAATGATACCAAGATGATACCTAAACCTGCAAGCATCATTCTGGTATAACCACTCAAAGTCGTGAATGCTGTACCTGAAGACAAAAATATGGCTAACAATAAAGCACAGTAAACGGTAAAGTATAAAAAACTGCATACCTGAAAAGCAAACATGATAAAACATAATAACAATAAAACATTGCAGAATAGAATACAGTAAAAAAGAGCAGAACAATAGAGAGAATAGAGAGAGAGAGAATAGAGAGAGAACAATAAAACGACAACTATTATTTTTTATTTTATATTTTTGTTTGTGTTTTTTTTTTTTACACTTTTTTTGTAACTGTACCTTTTGTAACTGTAACCGGTTCCAGGTTCGGGTCTCTCAAAATGCGATGGCATCTTGGGAGACCCTGTGAAAGTGTGTCCTAGTCTGTGCAATGCTGTACCCTACGCTAATACTCAGCTAGTGAATGGTAGCGTTCAAAACATTCACCAATGCAAAGACCAGGATTGTCAGGACAGGAGGGACAATAATAGCGGGTGTCACGCCTATATCCGCGCTTACTGCAGACACGACATCTTTTTTGGGGGGTTCGCTGGGTAGGGGTACTCGGGAGGACATAAAAATGCCTCTCATGCAGCCGACTGCATTTGGTTGGGGATGTGAATGGGGGAAGTATGGGCGCTGCAGAAGTGGTGGGTTCCCAATTAGGATTGGCGAATGCAGCAGGAAGGGCACTATGGGCACGACGGGCCTGTGTTTGTCTTCTTGGTGGCAGCGGGACACTATTTGTGCTTGCCACCTCACCAGCTTGAACTGCACTTATGGGACTCGCCACGTCACCAAGTGTTACTGCAGTGCTGGTTTGACTACGACCGGGGTGTACTAGGCCGCTGGCGCTTGCCAGTTCACCAAAACGCTACCAAAAAAACTGTTAACGATCGCAGGGATCAGGCCTGACTCTGCGAACGCTGCAGTTATGCGTTTAGTGTTTTGTAAGTGACAGTGATCGATCGATACTGCACTTGGGTGGGCTGGGCGGAGGGACAAAACGCAGGTGCTAGCAGGTATCTGGGCTGATCCCACTAACACTGCGTTTTTGGGAACCCTAAACTGCTGGGGATGCCAGTATAGATCTGATCGGATCAGATATTGATCAGTTCAGATACTATACCACTAAGGGAGGTGTACGGTGCGTGCGTGGGTGTTAGCGCTACTGGCACTAACCTGACGCTGCCTGGGGCTGGTGCTTGCCAGTTCACCAAAACGCTACCAAAAAAACTGTTAGCGATCACAGGGATCAGGCCTGACTCTGCGAACGCTGCAGTTATGCGTTTAGTGTTTTTTTAAGTGACAGTGATCGATCGATACTGCACTTGGGTGGGCTGGGCTGGGCCAGGCGGAGGGGCAAAACGCAGGTGCTAGCAGGTATCTGGGCTGATCCCGCTAACACTGCGTTTTTGGGAATCCTAAACTGCTGGGGACGCTAGTATAGATCTGATCGGATCAGATATTGATGCGTTCAGATACTATACCACTAAGGGAGGTGTACGGTGCGTGGGTGTTAGCGCTACTGGCACTAACCTGACGCTGCCTGGGGCTGGTGCTTGCCATTTCACCAAAACGCTACCAAAAAAACTGTTAGCGATCGCAGGGATCAGGCCTGACTCTGCGAACGCTGCAGTTATGCGTTTAGTGTTTTGTAAGTGACCGTGATCGATCGATACTGCACTTGGGTGGGCTGGGCCGAGCCGGGCGGAGGGGCAAAACGCAGGTGCTAGCAGGTATCTGGGCTGATCCCGCTAACACTGTGTTTTTGGGAACCCTAAACTGCTGGGGACGCTAGTATAGATCTGATCGGATCAGATATTGATCCGTACAGATACTATACCACTAAGGGAGGCGTATGCTGCGTGCGTGGGTGTTAGCAGTACTGGCGCTAATCTGACGCTGCCTGGGGCGACGCATATCACCGCCGGGCGATCAGGGGGCTAAATCTTTATTCGGTAATAAACGGCGGGTGCCCTGACACTATAAAAAATAAACAAACTAACCAGCGTCACCCGTAACGGTTATACAGTGATCAGTGGTAAAAGGGTTAACTAGGGGGCAATCAAGGGGTTAAAACATTTATTAGGTAGTATATGGGGGTCCCTGTCGCTATAAAACGCTGACGGCGAACCTAAATATTTACCTCACTAACTAGCATCACCAGCGACACTAATACAGCGATCAGAAAAATGATCGCTTAGCGACACTGGTGACGGGGGGTGATCAAGGGGTTAAAACTTTATTAGGGGGGGTTAGGGGGGTACCCTAGACCTACAGGGGGCCTAACACTCACTGCCCTGACACTAACTGTCACAAACTGACACCAATACAGTAATCAGAAAAAAAAAAAAAAAAAAAAACCTGCTGGTGTCAGTTTGTGACAGGGGGGGGGGTGATTGGGGGGGGATCGGGGGGCGATCGGGGGGGGATCGGGGTGTTTTGTGTGCCTGGCATGTTCTACTGTGTGTGTGTGTGTTGTGCACTCACATTTCAGTCTTCTCTCCTCGGCCCGGAACGGAAAATACCGAGCCGAGGAGAGATGACATCATTTCCTCTGCCTCTGTGTACAATACAGAGGCAGGGAAATGATCCCATTGGCTGGGAGCGATCGCGAGGGGGGGGCCACGAATGGATGGCCTCCCCCTCACCTCCGATCGCCGGGGGACATTTGCCGACCGCCGCAGGCACCGGGGGGGGGTTCGATCGGACCCCCCACCCGCGGGCAGGCAAGGACGTACATGTAAGTCCTTTTGCCTGCCCGTGCCATTCTGCCGACGTATATAGTCGTGCGGCGGTCGGCAAGTGGTTAAAGGTGCCACTCCATGATGTGTCTACTCCTTCTTTTGTGGCTGCTTTGACGCTTTCTTTTGCGGATAGCTTTTGCTGTTTGGCTTTCCAGATAGAACAGTCCCTTTTTAAGTGGCCGGTCTTTTTACAGTGAAAACAGGCTCTGCTTTCTTGGTTGTGCTTTGTGCCTTTGTACATCTTAAGAGCTTTGTCATCATGGTGCATATTTCTTTCCTCCTGTCATATTCATCGATTAATTTTTCCTTTGACATATTCCAGTGTCAGTTCCTGCTCATGTCTGGTTTCTAAAGCATTAATAAGAGCAGTATATGTCTCTGGAAGGCTGCAGAGGAGCAGGGCAACAATATGGTTATCTTTGATGTCCTCATTGATGGTAAGTAGCTGCTCTATGATTTCTATCATAGCTTTCACGTGGTCACACATTTGGCCTCCTTCTAGTCTCATCTTGTATAACTTTTGTAGCAAAAATAGTTGTTGCTGTTTAGACTTGAACATTCATGCAGCTTTTGTTATGTAGTCCACATACCTTTGGCTATTTTTTCTGTTCTTATGGGGATAAGCTCGTCATCTTCCACTAGCAAGCTTTTAATCGCTTTTGCTTGTCTCTCCTTCCTATCCCAGTCCTCTGTCTCTCCATCTGTGGGTCTGTCTGCATTCAGCACTTGTCACAAGTCATCCTTGGTGATTAACACTTCCAGTTTAAACTTCCACAGCTGGTAATTGGCAGTGTTCAGCTTTGCAATTGCAAACTTCACATCTCAACCACTTGCTATCTTTCAGCTTCTTGCATACAGTACTCACAGACTTATTTAATTATTTTCTTCAGTGCCTGCTGAGTGCCTTGGTTTGCTGGGATGCTTGGACCCATAACCTGTTGTGCAGCGTATTGAAATCATGGGCTGGAAGCTTTTTGTATACAGTAGAACACCTTTACTTTCATGGAGGATATCTTTATCATGGCTTTACATCATGTAGACAGAAACAGGAACAAGGAGCATACAACTACATACACTTTAAGAGATAACACTTCCTCTAAATACATTGCCATAGATACACTCTACAGTGCCACCTGCTAAATAGATAGGTATAATGCATACACTATATATAGTTTGCAGTACTTTACAATACATGTTGTTGTTCTTCCAACAAAAAGTACTAAGGGGCTTTTACAGACCTTCATCAAGAGTGCCCAACGATGTCACCCATTTCCACCCAGCTTCTGCATTCATAGAATCTGGTACTACAGCTTCTATATATAAATAGGTGGATGATTAATAGGTCCACCCCTCCATTCATAGAGTGTCTTTCATTTATAGAATCTGTAGTAATGGCCAATGGAAGATAAAAGCAGCACAAGAAACACACCCCACTGAAGGAAAGTAATATCCCCTGTGCTGATTTTTTATGTATTTCTGTTTGTTTGTTTGTTTGCTTTAGGTAAATTAAGGTTTTTTTATGCTACAGACAGCATACATACACTATATTACCAAAACTATTGGGACGCCTGCCTTTACAGGCACATGAACTTTAATGGCATCCCAGTCTTAGTCCGTAGGGTTCAATATTGAGTTGGCCCATCCTCTGCATCCTCAGCATGAATGAGCCCACTGCCAAAACTTTCTTATAGCAGAAGAACCTGAGTCATATGTGTCACTGAGTCCAACGGTGTCCACAACCATCTCACACCACCCACAGGGGTGAAACATAACCCTGAAAGCCTGCCCCATTTTATCTTCCTCACTGCCGATATTACAACCTTCCTCCTCTTCATGCTCCTGGCTAGTGGTGCCTCAGAGGAATGGAGCCAGGAGAAAGAAGGCCCTGATACAGCAGAAAGATTTGAGGGATAGTGTTGCTGAGTCCCCCTTCAATACTATCCTGGTTGCCACTTCAGCCAGGTGAACAGGCTGGTCATGACCGCCTGAAGTGGCTGCACATGCTTCTGGCATGTTGAAGGGATCATGGAATGCAGAGTACCAAAGTAGGAACCACAACCAACACGATCACCACATTCTACATATAAACGGTATCTGTGCCCCCATTCCTCGCACTACTGATTATGTATGTGTGGTTGGGGGCAGCAGAACTCTCTATCTGAGATTAATTTGCTACAATCACAGCTTGTAGCATGTAGAATGCACCAGTGGTTTTAATCCATCATTACCCCAATGAGACTTATGAAAACATAATTTACTACTCACAACTTGTTGTCTGAATGTACTGAAGCCACACAACTTGAAAACTTTATGGCAACTGTCATGAAAACTTTTTGGCAAGACAGAAACGGACCTGGGCTATCCAGCTAAAAACCAGACTGATGTTAACTCTATTACGGTTGTCTCTGTTTGGTATATGGAGATAGATTATTTTTCATTACAAAGAAGCTTTTTACTGCGAAGGTCTTTGTTTTCTTCTTGCATTCAATCTGTAGCAGTTATAATGAGGGAAGTACAGTATACCAGAGTAGCAAAGTTTAATCAGTAGCTTGCACTGCCTAGAAATCTTTGTAAATGTTCTTCTTCCAAAGATATACTTTTTAAAATGATTATGATGAGCCCACAATAAGTCTAATTACTTTCATAAAGAAGAGTTAGTGGCATATGCATTTTTCTTTGCTTGAGAAACTTGATTGGCTCTGAGATCTCTAAGGTTAACTTAACATAAGAAAATCCAATTGTATCCCATCAACCTTCCACCTGCACAAAAGGATTTTAAATACTCATTAAATACTAGCAAACAAAAGAAGAGACAATACCACATTAAGTCTGTTTTTACCTGATCCAATTACATTCCTTTTCCACAGAAGTCGAAGTATAGTCATCTCCAAACATGGACTCCGGGGAGCTTGTGCTTAGATACTGGCACGCCTAGAGCATACTGATCAGACAAAGACTGAGAATGTGAATACATCATTTTACTGGTGAGTTGCCAACCCAAAAATTATATTTTTTAATGGGCAACTGCCCAAACAAAATAACAGGCAATATGTATGGAGACACTGCAATAACAATATCAAACTGCCCAAAACGAGAGGATGACATCATTTTTTTGGTGGTCCTTTATTAGTAATACCTGAGAAATAATATTGCATATTACTTTGTATCTATTTTCTGTGATGAGGTTCTGGTTTGCTACTACAGTGGGTTTGAGATGAATCCTGCAAGTCTAGGGGAACTTATGTAAAAATCGTTCCATAGAATTATTATTTTTTTTAAACCATAATGGCTTTTGAATTATGACTTACAAGCTTAGAAGGACCAATAAAGGGCTTTTGCATAAGCCAGCCCTCTTACTATAAAAGGTGTGGAGGGAAAAGGTGCAGAGCAGTCATTGGGGTTAATTTACTAAAACTGGAGAGTGCAAAATTTGACTTCTTTCGGACCAGCTGGCATACACTTGGCTGAATGTCGGCTGGTTCTTATTAAAACCAGCCAATGTTGGCAGGCATTCGGCCCCCGTGTATGAGGCTTAAAGTGGTTGTAAAGTCCGAAGGATTTTTATAATGCATTCTAAAATCCTTCGGTGTGTAGCATCCCCCCCACCCCCTCAGCCCCCCTAATACTTACCTGAGCCCCATCTCTGACCAACAATATGCAATAGTACCTTGGCCATCCAGGATTCTCCCTCCTGATTGGCTGAGACACAGCAATGGTGACATTGGCTCCTGCTGCTGTCAAACAAAGTCAGTTAGCCAATCAGGAGAGAGAGGGTGGGGTCAAACCGCAGCTCCATGTCTGAATGGACACATGGAGCTGCGGCTCGGGTGCAATGAAAAATCTGGACAGCCGCACTCCGGGTTGGAATAATGAAAATAGAATCTTCTTTATTGAAAAAATAACATGATTTAAAATCCGTACATGGCTCTGTTGGAATAATGCAGCATAACCACTAACGCGTTTCACGCTCCCATAGAATGCTTACTCATAGCTGCGGCTCGGTTTGGGTGCCCCCATAGCAAGCTGCTTGCTGTGGGGGCACTCGACAGGAGGGAAGGATCAGGAGCACCAAAGAGGGACCCGAGAAGAGGAGGATCTGGGCTGCTCTGTGCAAAACTATTTCACAGAGCAGGTAAGTATAACATGTTTATTATTCTTTAAAAAATAAACAAAAAACAAGACTTTAGTATCACTTTAAGGATTAATTGAACAAGCTAAAGCTGATTTGCTACCACATGCAGAGCTGCACCAGATGTTGCACTCTCCAGTTTTAATAAATCAACCCCATAGTGTCAGTGTATTGGTAGGTGCTATAGGGAAAGGATAGGGTCAGTCAGTTTGTATTAAAGTAGTTGTATACCATTTTTTTTGTATTGTTACCTACAGGTAAGCCTATAATAAGGCTTACCTGTAGGTAAAATGAATATCTCCTAAACCTGTACGATTTAGGAGATATTTACTTTGCATGCAGCCGCTGACATCAGATGCAATGTGAAGGTCTGGCCGAAGGTCCGGCAGACGCTGGACCTTGCCGGAAAGCAGTCTCCTGAGCGCATGCGTGGAAGTGACGATATCGCGGCACCGGATCCGCGAACCTGGAAGACTTCCCATTCTGCCTCTTCTCACCGCGATCGTGGTCGCCGGCGGACATCGAGTCGCGGGCACGCTCCCGGGGCGCGTGCGCGCCCGTTATCCTCCTTGCAAGGGCCGATGTACAGGTACGTCAATTCACACAGGAGAGCCGACCTGGTGCAGTATATCTGTGTGAGCTGGTCAGCTAGTGGTTAAACCCAAACCAAAATTGTAATACTGTATATTGCAGCTTACCAATCATTAGATGTGGTGGCTGTATTCGTTTTCTTTTATTAGGTTTTTCCCTCTGTTTCCACCTGGTGATCTGGCCAGTAATATACCTCCTGTATTAGAGTGCCCCCACTCTGGATGAAGGAGCACAGGGGCACCTTTCAATAGAAGCATTGTCAGTCGGGGGGGGGTTAGATGTACTAGCAGATTTGTTAAACTAACAAGTTGAAGCCAAACTCCAGCTAAGGCAGGCCATACAGGGAGTGAATTTCTTTCCTGCACCTACGGGTTGCAGGGAAGAAGTTCACTCAATTACCCCATCAACACAGACAGTGTTGATACAGGAATCCCTCCTGCCGGGCCATTGACTTGAAGCCATCCCCGCCAGGAGAAGACAGCGATTATTGCTAGCGGCTATAGCAGCTGTTAGTGGTAATCGCAGGTAAAACCCAGCAGGCTGGTTGTACCCAAGTTACTAGATCTATCTACTTGGTACATTCAGCCTGCCCATACACGATTCGAATTTCGGCCGGTTGCTGCTGAACTGGCCGAGATTCAAACCTTGTATTGCCTGTCTTACAATTTTTAAGCAGTTACACAAAAGTTTTGTTTTTTTGTTTTTTTTTTTGGGTCAAAGGTTTTGCAGAAATAAAAAAGCTGACCATTGTAAGCACCCCTCTCAGTGTTAAAAGGCTTGTCTCAACCCTCTAACTGCTACATTTGCAGGACAGCTTAGTCTGTTGGAAAAGGATCACCAGGGGAAAATAATAGCCTAAAAAAACAAGAAAAAACAAATGCAGCCATCAAATATAAGAATTGGTAAGCTGCAATATAATAAATGTTTGCTTTTGGGTTTAAAGTGATTGTAAACGATCACCTTGTAAAACAATCCATTCCGTTTAAAATAGAAATGAAAGACAACATGTTTGTATAGATATAAAAAAAAAAAAGCATTATAAATACATTTTTCCCATTTTTTTACAAGTGATCACATTCCCTCTGTTCTCAGTTGCATTAGAGCTGGGGGAGGAGAAGCAGCAGCACACTGAGCTTGCCAGTGAATGCCTGTCCAGTGGAGGTGTGTCAGGACAAGTCTGACAATAAGAGGAGAGCATACTGAGTTCCCAGCATAGCTAGAGAACTGACCACGATGTGCTCTCCTGCTTAGTGTGGTCAGTTTTAATAGGAAAGCAAGGGGACTAGCAGGAACACCAGGGATTTCACACAGGAAAGCAATACAAAGAGAACAGGATACTTTGTCAAACAAGTACATGGTACAGCAGGCACATATCAGGAATATGAAGTGTTGGGGTAACAAACACTTTAATGTCACCTTGACTTTGTTATGACTGCTAGGTGTAGTAGGGGGTTAAATTCTATTGCCACCCCCCCCCACCATACCTTGACTTCAGGCCCTGCAAGTCTTGCGTATTCAGACACACACACTGGAGTGAAGAGCAGAGACTTGTTTATTGGGTGTGGCTCATCATGTTAAAGTGGTGTTCCGGCCGAAATTATACTTTTTAAATAAAAATAGCCCTATAATACACAAGCTTAATGTATTCTAGTAAAGTTAGTCTGTAAACTAAGGTCTGTTTTGTTAGTTTATAGCAGTAGTTTGTTATTTTATAAACTTACAGCAGGCCGTGGCCATCTTAAGTGTGGGCATCTGAAGCCAGACTGTATTTCTTCCTGGATCTCATCCTTGCGGATCTCGCACATGCTCAGTGCAGCACAAGCAGTGTAATAGGTTTCAGGTCAGGTTTCCATAGCAACGGCAGTGTCAGAGGAAGTTGCCGCCCCTTCCCAGAAGGCATTGCAAACAGGAAATGATGCGATGAGCCACGGCCAGGGAGGAGGAAGTGAAAAATGAATACAGCAGATATACAGTAGGTGCTGAGAAAAAAAATAAAAAAATATCCAATTCGTTTACAGTGCACAGTTTAGTGAGGGATGCTGAAGAGTTGTAAAAGTGGGTGGAACTCCACTTTAAGTATACAAAAGCAGGTGGGTTGGACCACCTCTGCCCACCAATCAGATGCAAATATAATGCATATTATGATAAGTGCATTAGATGACATATTTCCTTTACTGTAGGGAGAAAACCTCTTCTATTCATTTAACCAATCATAGAGATACACATATTATAACATATTAATTATTCATGATCTATAGAATAATATTAACCATTGTGCAAATATGCAGCCTTCGGGTTGAAGGGGTTGTACCAGGGTGATGCCTGCAGCTGTACCGTTTTTTAGAGCCGGTGTTCAGCTTTCTTGGGATAAAAACCGATGTGGCTAAAAGCTGCTCGACTGTTATCCCAAGGAGCGGGAGGGGATGTGATCCCCCCCCCACCGACTTCCGCGGCTCTCCTGTCCCACCGGGAGGCCTGAGCAACCGGCCGACATGTCCACCTGCTGGCCGAAGACCAGAATGAAGCTGGAATCAACAGTATTCAAAACTTCCAAACATGGAGCTTTGAATGCTTTTAAGTGCAAAGGAGGGATTTGGGGTCTTATAGACTCCAGATCTCTTTATAAAGAGTACCTGTCACCGCCTACTACTGTCACAAAGGATGTACACATCCCTTGTGACAGCAATAAAAATGATCAGAATTTTTTTTTTTTTCAAGAGACAATGTAAAAAAAAAAAAAATAAATAAAATAAATAAGAAAAAACTAAACTGACTATTTACTCAGCGTAAGATTATCTTTCACTTTATAAAAAAAAAAATTGGGCTAACTTTACTATTTTTTAAATTGTTTTAAATTCATGAAAGTGTCTTTTTTCCAAAAAAATCACGTTTGAAAGACTGCTGTGCAAATACCGCATGACATAAAATATTGCAACGATCACCATTTTATTCTCTAGGGTGTCTGCTAAAAAATATATATACTGTTTGGGGGTTCTAAGTAATTTTCTAGCAAAAAATACAGATTTTAACAAGCAACAAATGTCAGAAAAAGGCTTAGGCATGAAAACATTAACATTTTCCATTAGACAGCTTCATCTAGTTGTCTCGCTGCTAGGCTAGTCTTAAATGTATAATCTCCTCATTTTAAGGTTCACTTTTACTATATAACTTTCTCATATATGCTTAGAACAAAAAGCTTCCAAACAGAACCCAAAGTAGCACTCTGCAGCGTGAAATATTATTCCTAATTATATTAAACAATTATTTAACCCTTCACTAGGTGGAGTAACTCTTTAACCCCTTCCTGACCGCCAATATACGTCAGCAGAATGGCACGGGTGGGCAAAAGGGTGTACAGGTACATCCCCTTTAAGATGCGGCATTGTGGGTGCACACGCCGCCGATGGCACGCGCCTGCCGCATGCTCCGTGACCATGACACAGGTCCCGCGGACTCAATGTCGGCCGGGTGCCCGCGATCGTGTCACGAAGGGGAAGAACAGGGAGATGCCTTTGTAAACAAGGCATTTCCCCATTCTGCCTTGTGATATGACAGAGATCAGCAGGGATTGCTGTCATGTGAGTAGCAGCCCATCCCCCCCACAGTTAGAACACCTCCCTAGGACACACTTAACCACTTGATCGCCCCCTAGTGTTTAACCCCTTCCCTGCCAGTGTAATTTAAACCGTAATCAGTGCGTTTTTATAGCACTGATCGCTCTATAAATGACAATGGTCCCAAAATAGTGTCAAAAGTGTTCAATGTGGCCGCCATAATGTCGCAGTCATGATAAAAATCGCAGATCACTGCCATTACTAATAAAAAAAAATTAATAATAAAAATACCATAAAATTATCCCCTATTTTGTAAACGCTATAACTTTTGCGCAAACCAATCAATATATTGCAATTTTTTTTTTTTTTTACCAAAAATATGTAGAAGAATACATATCGGCCTAAACTGAGGAAAAAAATAGTTTTTTTATATATTTTTGGGGGATATTTATTATAGCTAAAAGTAAATAATATTGCTTTTTTTTTCATAATTGATGCTCTTTTTTTGTTTATAGCGCAAAAAATAAAAACCACAAAAAGAAAGCTCTATTTGTGGGGAAAAAAGGACGTCAATTTTGTTTGGGTGTAACGTCGCACGACCGCGCAATTGTCAGTTAAAGCGACGCCGTGCCAAATCGCAAAACGTGCTCTGGTCAGGAAAAGGGTAAATCCTTCCGGGGCTGAAGCTGTTAAACATCGCAGTGTTACAAGAAGGATATTGAGTTTTTTTTTCCTGGCTGTATCAATGCAAGAGCTTTAAAACACCAGAGCCCCGCGTCTTCACATACACTGAGATTACAGGCTGCCTAACAATGTTAATACAGTAATAATCTAGATAGTAAAATATTGCTTTGAGAGAAGGTGATATGTTTCCTTTCATTATAAAACAATGGAAGAGATATGTCTGCCTCCTGAGATTTGGTTTGTGGACATTAAAGACAAAATTGTTGTTATATTTTTAGCCTATTAACAGGTCTAATATGCTGCAGACCAGTGCAATTCAAATTTGCATTAAAGTCCTATGTTAATTATGCAACCCACATGGACTTATCGAATCAATGGAACTTTGAAATTTAATTAAAGAGGGCTCATTAGTAAGCCTGGCTGTATTTACTAAATAACTCAGTGCTTTGTAATTGGATTCCACGTTGGAAGCCTACATTACAGGACAGGTATTACCGGTGAATGGATGTTACTGAAGAGAGCAAACTAACAGGCGCACCAAATCAATACTGTATACACCATCAAAAGTTGCAATTAATGATAAAAATAGGAATTGGCTATTAGCTACAAATTAGTATAAATTACCAATTAATCTGTGGCTTGGGAACCAGATACTCACAGACAGGTTACTTATTCATAGCAAATGACTGCAAAGCACACAGAGATGTGGATTTACTGATCTGGTTGGCATAATGGCGGTTAGGGTGTTGGAGAGGTAACATGATGTGGCTGGTCCACATGTAAGGATTACATCAAGTAAACAAGCATAATGATGACAGAAAACGCAGGAATGCTCATTAATTGGCAGATTGGTGTGGTTTGTTTTCATTATCATTAGAATATGTAGAGAACGATTATTTAATGCATTTTTTTAAATTGGTGTCATTTCTAATGACTTTGCTCTTATTAGCACATTATGGGAGTCTCAAGCCTCGGTACAAATGCTGGTCTTTATTCAGTTGGGATGCCCCTTTAGCTTTGGGTCATGAGATACAGGCTCAACGAGTTTTCTGTATTCTAACGAAAGCTCCTAGTAGTGAGTCTAAAGCCTCGTACACACGATCGGATTTTCCGACGACAAATGTGTGATGACAGGCTGTTGGTGGAAAATCCGACCGTGTGTACACTCCATCGGACAATTGTTTTCGGATTTTCCGCCAACAAATGTTGAATAGCAGGTTTTCAAATTTTCCACGAACAAATGTCTGTTGTCGGATTTTCCGAGCGTGTGTACACAAGTCCATCGGACAAAAGTCCAAAGTACAAACACGCATGCTCGGGATCAAGGAAGAGCCAGAAGCGGTCGGTCTTGTAAACTAGCATTTGTAATGGAGAATTAACATTTGTGACGTGACAAATTATGAAATCGCGAAATGCAGCGTACAATTCTCTTCTTTAATGGGATAATAATGAACCTGCTTTGCTGGTGATACTGACGGAGTTATTGCAAACACATTTTCAAAGGCTTTTTTTTTTTCTAGTCATATCAAGAATAATATTATTATGCTTTTTTTTTTAATTTGGGCAAGTTACCACAACACCATTATCCCCTAGTTTTTAAGATCAAAGTTACAACTATGTTGGTGTCCCTTGTCAATTTTACGTTGTATTTTTTAAAATGTAACCGCCTACTCCCAAACTGTCATTTGAATTAAAACACGTAGCCAAGTATTATTCTCCACAATTTTTTTATTGTGCATTAAAAAAAGAAAACAAATAAAATTAGACATGTTATCTGCCAATAGAACTTAACCAAAAAGTGCATTTTATGCATCCAAAAATATAGAAAATATACCAAATCAAATCATTATTATTCAACCAAAAAAATAATGTCAAAGCCATAACTCCAAGGCCAACAATAAATAACACATTATCTTCTCCAATTCCGCAACATGAAATGAAAAGTGCGAAATGAAAAGCGCGAATCAACACTCACCAAACTTCTACTAACACGAAATTAGCAGAAGGAGCCCAAAGGGTGGTGCTAAAGAGCTGAAAAACAGTGTAGTACGTCACTACATTCGTAATTGTTGGCCAACAATTGTGTGGCCGTGTGTATGCAAGACCAGTTTGGGCCAACGCCCTTCGGACAAAATTACACGGTTTTGTAGGCCAACAATCCGATCGTGTGTACGGAGCTTAAGGCAGGGCTAGGCAACCTTTGGAGCTGAAAACAGTGGCATATCATCCATTTGTGCAGGGTGTTCACTGCACACAGGCCCCAAGGGGGGGAGGAGCTCACTGTGACCCACACTGCACCCATGGATGATCGTTCCTGGTCGACAGTGGGGGATGACTGGTGCGGCAGCAGCGGGGGACACAGTTGCAAGCACTGATCTACCTGTATAGTTTACAGTGAAGCAGCTGACAGCCATTTCTCTCCCTCCTGCGGCTTTCAGCTGAAAAGCCACACAGGGAGATCGTGCTTACAGCTGTCTCTCCCGCCGCACCGATCATCCTCGACTGTCCTTCATGACTTCCTCCTCTGGCCCTCCGTGTCCTCTTCTTCTGTTCTCCTCTCGTCCCCCTGCAGCCAGCTTCGGTCTTCTCCTGCTGGCTGCTGTGGGGGATCTGCAAGCATCGAGAGCAGAGGAAGGGGCCAGTAAATGTGGCATTTACCGTCCCCCTTCCTTTTCTGAATTCGACAAAGTGAGCGATCACTACTGATCGCTCCTGTGTCCTGTGATAACTGTGATAACTATGCTTTGGTTTATGAATGAAGAGGAGCCTCTGTCTCCTCTTCATTCATTTTCAAAGCTGAGGCTGCTGAGAAAGGGACTGGAGAATCTGTGTCCTCAATCCCTTTCTCTGTCTCAAAGGGGAGGTGTCAGAGGTATGTTTATACCCCCGATATCTTATCAAAGCCCACCAACAGGACTGATTAAAAAAAAGAAAAATCGCAATACATATTAAAATATTCAATTGCAAAAAAATTATAAACAATAAAATTGTAAAAAAAAAAATATATAAAATAAAAAACTACTGACACCATCCCCCTGCCCACCAACACTGTCCACTGCCCCAACCCCCTCCCCCACCCCCCACCCCCCCCCCCCCAAAAAAAGCATTGTGAAAAAAATGAAAATCAAATTAAGCTGTAAAAAAAATAAATACATAAAAATAAAAAACTATTGACACCATCCACTGCCATTCTGAAACCATCCACTAACCCTGCAAGCCTCAGCTCCCAACAAGTAAATTGAAGTGGATGTAAACCCTATTCATGAAATTTGACCTGGGCACATATATCTGCAGTGTTTACTTATCTCTTTCCAAATCCCTAGGTCAGTGGCTTTCTGCTGCTCTGTTCCTCTGTTATCAGCATGATAACTTCTAACAAGCTCTCTGACAACTGAGATAAAACCAGCCTGAAATTAGTGTCCGGGATGGTGCATAGAAATATATTACCAGACAGCTGGTCTATTCACAGCACATCTCTGCACATTCCTTCCTTCCTCTGCCTATGTGGAGGGGGGGGTGTGCCTTTCTTCCAATCAGCTCACACAAAGTGTATGCCCAGACTCCCCTCCCACTGCTGAAACAGGAAGAAAAATGTAGAAAGCTGAAGACAGCAGATATACAAGTAAAACTTATGTAGGGAGATTTGTTTCATGTCTGTATCATCTGAGGCTGTTCACTTCACCAGGTATATGTGAGGGTTTAATCCACTTTAAAGTTCCAGTTTCATCATCTGTATCAATCTGCCTGCGGGCAGAAACTTTAAAGTGGTTGCAAAGTCACTTTCACTACTAACTAGAATCCCCTCTGTTATATCAGGTTAAATCGTTCAGTGCCTTTGTTTGTTAAAAATGATGCGGCGCAATACCTTATTTTGCAGCGCCGCTGTCAGTCAGCTGATGTCCCGGCGCTCTCCTGCCCGGCTCCGAGGACTACAGAGGGAGGGGCTGAGGTTCCCTCTGTCATTTGCCGGGAGGAGAGGAGGAGAGCCTCGGGCAGTCATGTGACCGCTCAGCGGTGGTCTTACATAAGGTATTGCACCGCATCATTTTTAAAAAACAAAGGCACTGAACGATTTAACCTGAAATAACAGAGGGGATTCTAGTTAGTAGTGAAAGTTATTGCACATAGTATGGCAGAAGCAGCGAAGGGGCAGTAAGGACACGGCTCACACATGAGCTGACAGGCAGGGAGGGAGGGGGGAGAGGACGGGGGAGAGGAGGACAGAGGAGAGCTGCAGATGACAGAGGCACAGAAACTGACCACGGTGTGTCAGGGCTCAGCAGCCATAATACATTGTGGTCAGTTTACAGGTGGAGGGCAGAACCAGGCAGGATCAGCCAGGTATTTCAGGTGATTGAAAGGACCAAAAAGACACAGCACAAGCACTGTGCTGTTATTCATGCTTTCAAGGAACAGGATCATATATATATTTTTTAGAGTTACAAACTCTTTCATTTAACTGTCAGGAGCCACAACACGGATAATTATTGCTCTGTGGGGGTATGTAACATGAGTATTGCATTCAAGGATTTTGTATGTAGCTGCCTGCGAGGCATGTTTTCATATGTGCTTGCACGTGGTGGGGAGGTGGGCTCAAAATTTTTAAGAGGGTTTAAGTAATTTGATGTAACTTTAATTTTTTACACTTTTTTCACCTATTAGACCCCTGATGCCTAACCTGCCTTTCACTGAATCTTATGGATCACAAATTGCGTTTCATTAGCTTCCTCCCCATCCACAGCGGCTGTCAAAGTGAAGCCAAACCCAGAAGTGATATAATGCATGTTACTTCCATATTTATTCCAACTAAGAGTGATCAGTGAATGGAAGTTCCCTGGTCTCCCCCACCTCTATTCAGCATCTCCCAGGTGGGACAGTCAAGCCCTAAAAACATGGCAATGGTGCACACTACATGGGGGTCCGTGGAAGTGATCGGCGGTTGTACAGTCAGATCACTTCCATCTGACAGCTAACGGTTGGCTTGTCAGATATACAAACCCCCCACTTCTGCTAACATATGACATACGACGGTGGCAGCAAACAGGTTAAAGAGATAAAATATGCGGAATATGTGCATGTATTGCAGATATTTTTATTTAAAATTTTCCTTGACATACACTTTAAAATGATTTTTATTTTCTTTTGAAATAATTTTGTATTGCAGTATTTTTTCCCACAATATACGTATTTATTTTCTAAATTATGAATGTGGACTCTATAGTAAACAAAGCTTTTACCTTTCACAGTTTGGAGCAGAGTTAAAAATTATGATGCTCTGTACTGTAAATACCTATGTATTACTGAGACTTCCGAGATGGATTGTGGTAACATTGCTTACTCAGCCTAAGGCTATATAACTGGAAGATTTGCGTTGCTGTAATTTGGAGTGCACCGTCATCAAGTTCAAACAGCAAATCTGCTTATTTAATATACTTACACTTTACATTTACCTGCATCCCTGGGACAACAAGCCACTAATGAAATTTTACCAGCAATGTACAAATCAATTTAAAAAGGACTTGTGTTATTATTTAACCCTCTATGTCCACTACTAATTGAACTGGGTGCAGGAGTAGCCTTTTTTGATTTGTGGATTTGGGTATGTTGTTACATGGTTAGTCAGGGCAACCAAAAAACAAGTCCATCTAGTTCAACCATAATAATAATTAAATTGAAAACCTCCATATACTGAACCCTATACCTTCAGTTGATTAGGGGTCTCAAAACTATGGCACCATATCTGGCCCACTATGCACTTTTATCCGACCCCCAACTAGGGTCAGTGGTGTATCCTGAGACTCATTGCCCAGACTAAGGATTCAGACCAGTTAGTCTAAGCTTCTGGTGGGTAGTGGGGACTCTGGTGTAAAGGAAGACTCTGATGAGAACCCTGTTGTAAGGGGGGACCCTGATATGTAAAGGGGACTTCTGATGTGATGGGGGGACTTCTGATGTGAAGGGGGGCTTTTGATGTGAAAGGGGGACCCTGATGTGATGGGGAGCTCATGGTATGATGGGGGGCTCGTGGTATGATGGGAGAGGCTTTGGATGTAAAGGGTGGACTCTGATGTTAAGGGGGGTGGGGGTCTGATGTAAAAGTGGGACTCTGATGTGATGGGAAGCTTCTGGTTTTATGAGAGGGGCTTCTGATGTGAAAAGAAGGTTTTAGGAGAAGACTTCTGATGAAAAAGGAGGACTCTGATGTGATGGGGGGGGGGGGGGTCTGTGCATCCGCCTGTGTCTATGTGCTTGTAAAAGTGTTTTCCTGCTGACCTGTATCCTTGCCTGTTTGTATATGTTGCTGGCTTTGCTACATTTAATGTTACCTCACTACTTGCCGCCTGCCCTGACCTTGTTACATTTAATGGATATCTCTACTGCCTGTCGCCTGCCCTGACCTATGCTACATTTAATGAATATCTCTATTGCCCAATGCCTGCCCTGACCTTTTCTGCATTTAATGGATATCTCTACTGCCTGTCACCTGCCCTGCCCTTTGCTACATTTAATGGATATCTCTACTGCCTGTCACCTGCCCTTTGCTACATTTAATGGATATCTCTACTGCCTGTCGCCCGCCCTGACCTTTGCTGCATTTAATCGATATCTCTATTGCCTGTTGCCTGCCCTGACCTTTGCTGCATTTATTGGATACCTCTACTGCCTGATGCCTGCCCTCACCTTTGCTACATTTAATTAAAACCTCTACTGCGTTTAGCCTGCCCTGACCTTTGCTATGTTTATCAGATCCTTCTGATTTAATGTCCTGACATTTGCTACATTTAACAGATTCTTCTACTGTATGCTACCTGTTCTGCCCTTTGCTTCCTCCACAGATTAGGCTTATTAACAGCTGCCATTGCTGACTTATCCAGGGTGACTTTCATCTCATTTCTCCTATCACTGTTTGGTATGCCTACTCTCTTCTTCCTTGGGTCTGCTGGCGACTTTCCACAGCCACATTATATAGATTTGTGTGTTAAAGTGTTACTTAGCCCAGGACCCTGCATTCACTATATCTGGTTTCCCACTGTACACAGAACATGGAAATGCAATTATTTTAGTAAATATAAACTGCTAAATACCTTTTCTCATCAGCAGTATATAGCAGTCTTGTGACTTCTATCAGTTGTCAACCAAGCACTGGTTAAAGCTTGTGGGAGGAGTTTTCTGACTGTCCTATAAGACTGCAAGACCCCTGACCCTCTGTCTGCACAGTGCTGACTGGCCCTGTGCTGATCATGTGCAAGAAAAAAAAACCTCCACAGTTTGTGCATGAATCCTTTGGTTATGCAAACCGATTGTTGCAGCAGCTGGTCTCAGACGATCTTGGAGGTGAAGATGCTGGATGTGGAGGTCCTGGGCTGGTGTAGTTACACGTGGTCTGCGGTTGTGAGGCCGGTTGGATGTACTGCCAGATTCTCTGAAACGCCTTTGGAGACGGCTTATTGTAGAGAAATGAACATTCAATTCAGGGGCAACAGCTCTGGTGGACATTCCTGTAGTCAGCATGCCAATTGCACGCTCCCTCAAAACTTGCGACATCTGTGGCATTGTACTGTGTGATAAAACTGCACATTTTAAAGTGGCCTTTTATTGTGACCAGCCTAAGGCACACCTGTGCAATAAACATGTTGTCTAATCAGCATCTTGATATGCCACACCTGTGAGGTGGATGGATTATCTCAGCAACGGAGAAGTGCTCACTAACGCAGATTTAGACCGATTTGTGAACAATATTTAGGAGAAATAGGCCTTTTCTGTATATAGAAAAAGTCGTAGATATTTGAGTTCAGCTCATGATAAATAGGGGCAAACACAAAAGTGTTATAGTTATATGACTACAATGGAGCAGGTGAGATGATTAAAGTAGAACTAAGGCAAAACTTCAACAAAATTCACTAGGCTTTGGTGAAAATGAGTGCAGCTGCACTTAAAAAACGCACAGTCTATTTGCTTTTAGTAAATCACCTCCATAGTTCCGCCTGTCCACCTCCAGCTCCAATGCATTTCACCCCAAAGAGCTTAATCTTCAAGTCTCCATGATTAAGACTATTTTGGGGTGAAAGTAAGAAGGGATGAACTTGCGCCTCATCCAACTAATACATACAAAACTATTAGGAAATAACTGGAGAAACCCCCAGCATCCTACAATAACAGACTACATCGGCCACAGAAAGGAGACATATTGGGTAAAACCATACATTTTTTTATTTTTGAAGCAGTTTAAAATATTTTGAAAAAAGATGTTGGGCGACCCCTATACAGTCAATTGGCTGTACAAACAACACCATATCATACCACTATATGGAATGTATCTATCTAATTTGTATATGTCCATTTTTATTGTGTGCATATTTAATGTACCGTATATATCGAGTTTAAGCCGACCCGACTATAAGCCGAGGCACCTAATTTTACCACAAAAAACTGGGAAAACTTATTTACTCGAGTATAAGCCTAGAGTAGGAAAGGCAGCAGCTACTGGTAAACAATGCCAATCTGCAGCCTCACTGTGCCCATCTGCAGTCTCACTGTGCCCATTTGCAGTCTCACTGTGCCCATCTGCAGCCTCACTGTGCCCATTTCCAGCCTCACTGTGCCCATCTGCAGCCTCCCTGTATCATCAGTGCCCATCTGCAGCCTCACTGTGCCCATCTGCTGCCTCGATGTGCCCATTTGCAGCCTCACTGTGCCCATCTGCAGCCTCACTGCACCCATCGGCAGCCTCACTGTGCCCTTCTGTACCTTTGATTACAAACAGCGGGTGTCTCCCACTGTGTCATGCAATTGCAGTCTTAGTTTGGCGGCCGTCCACTGTAACAAAGCCCCGCCTCCTCCTCGTTTGTGATAGACGGAACACTAATTCAGTTTCCCAGCATTGTATCAGTGTTCAGTGTTCCGACTACCATGGACGAGGAGGCGGGGCTTTGTTACAGTGGACGGCCACCAAACAGTTAAGACTGTGTGACACAGCGGGAGAACCTCACCTGAGTATAAGCCGAGTGGGGCTTTTTCAGCCTAAAAAATGTGCTGAAAAAGTCGGCTTATACTCGAGTATATACGGTATTCAATTGTCCCCCGTAAGGGTATCCCGAAATCTTCTTTCAAAATATTTTAAACTGCTTCAAAAAAAAATTTGATGATTTTACCCAATATGTCTCCTTTCTGTGGCCAATATAGTCTGTTATTGTAGGATACTGGGGGTTTCTACAGTTATTTCCTAATAGTTTTGTAACTATTTTGGGGTGAAATGCATTATATCAGGAGTAGGGATGAGCCGAACACCCCCCGGTTCGGTTCGCACCAGAACCCGCGAACGGACCGAAAGTTCGCACGAACGTTAGAACCCCATTGACGTCTATGGGACTCGAACGTTCGAAATCAAAAGTGCTCATTTTAAAGGCTAATTTGCATGGTATTGTCCTAAAAAGGGTTTGGGGACCCGGGTCCTACCCCAGGGGACATGTATCAATGCAAAAAAAACTTTTAAAAACGGCCGTTTTTTCGGGAGCAGTGATTTTAATGATGCTTAAAGTAAAAAAAAAAAAGTGAAATATTCCTTTAAATATCGTACCTGGGGGGTGTCTATAGTATGCCTGTAAAGTGACGCGTGTTTCCCATGTTTAGAACAGTCCCTGCACCAAATGTCATTTTTAAAGGAAAAAATCTCATTTAAAACTGCTTGCGGGTTTAATGTCATGTCGGGTCATGGCAATATGGATGAAAATCAGTGAGACAAACGGCATGGGTACCCCCCAGTCCATTACCAGTCCCTTTGGGTCTTGTATGGATATTAAGGGGAACCCCGCACCCAAATTAAAATAAGGAAAGGTGTGGGGCCACCAGGCCCTATATACTCTGAACAGCAGTATACAGGCGGTGCAAACAAGACAGGGACTGTAGGTTTGTTGTTAAGTAGAATCTGTTTGTAATTTTGAACATTTTTAACGTGTTTAGCTCCAGCCAAAAAATCTTTTCTAAGCTTTTTGGAAAACATAGGGAAGGGTTATCACCCCTGTGACATTTGTTTTGCTGTCTTTCCTCCTCTTCAGAAGATTTCACCTCACTTTTTTGTCCCAATGAAAAATGTTTTTTGAAAATTTGGGTTTTTTTGTGGAACAAGGATTGGAAAGCATCAGTGGAAAGGAGAACTTGTTTTCCCATATTAACTCTTACAGGAGAGAATTTCCCTTCCTAGGGGTAGATTTCATCTCACTTCCTGTTGTCTCCTTCCGTTTACAAGTAGGAGTCGTTTGTAAGTTAGATGTTTGAAAGTAGGGTCCTGCCCTATATACTCAGCAGAAATTTGGGCCTTAGGTGTTGCTGTGGCCACAACACTGTAAGCCCTCACAGGGCCCTGCTGTGAAATATTAGATCAAGAATTGTAATTACATGCCCCTGTTGAACAGGAGCTGAAAAATTAGGCCTTAGGCACTGGTGCTGGTGCCACAACACTGCAACCCCTCACAGACACTCTAGTTGGAACGCAGGAACGAGCCCTGCTGCAAATTATTGCTTCAAAAATTGTAATTACACGCCCCTGTTAGACAGGGGCAGAAAAATTGGGCCTTAGGCACTGGTGCTGGTGCCACAACACTGCAACCCCTCACAGACACTCTAGTTGGAACGCAGGAACGAGCCCTGCTGCAAAGTATTGCATCAAAAATTGTAATTACACGCCCCTGTTAGACAGGGGCAGAAAAATTGGGCCCTAGGCACTGGTGCTGGTGCCACAACACTGCAACCCCTCACAGACACTCTAGTTGGAATGCAGGAACGAGCCCTGCTGCAAAGTATTACATCAAAAATTGTAATTACACGCCCCTGTTAAACAGGGGCTGAAAAATTGTGCCTTAGGCACTGGTGGTGGCGCCCAGAACCAAAAATGTTCTTACAAGCTATCAGCGTGATGATTGAGGAGGAAGAGGATAATTACTCAGGGATAGTCACTCAGCATCAGCATAGGCAGTCTTTGAAGGGATCTGAGATTTCAAAAAAAATTATTCGGTTACATCAGCATCAGGTGCTTGGTAGCTGGTGGTGATCCAAGACTCATTCATTTTTATGAAGGTCAGCCGATCGACCGAGTCGGTGGACAGACGCACCCTGTGATCGGTTACCACGCCTCCAGCAGCACTGAATGTGCGTTCCGAAAGAACGCTGGATGCAGGACAGGCCAGTAGCTCAATTGCATACTGTGCAAGCTCTGGCCAGTGATCCATCCTCAAGACCCAGTAACCCAGAGGATTTTCGGTGGGAAAGGTGTCCAAGTCTGATCTTGCCCCTAGGTATTCCTGCACCATGTAAAACAGACGCTGGCGATGGTTGCTGGAACCGATCATACCTTGGGGCTGCGGACCAAAAAATTGTCTGAACGCATCGGTCAGACGGCCACCTTCTCCACCGCTCCTTCTTTGACTGACCGAAGCCTCAGCAACACGTTGTCCAGAAACAGGAGTTTGTAACCTCCCAGTCTCTGGGAACGCGTTGCACAGACCTTTCTGCAAGGCCTCCCGAAGATGTTTCATCCTCTGCTCCCTCTGCGATGGCAAGATAAGGTCCGCAACCTTACCCTTGTAACGTGGATCAAGGAGGGTTGCCAGCCAGTATTGGTCCTTCTCCTTGATACCACGAATACGAGGATCCTTACGCAGGCTTTGCAGGATCAGGGAGGCCATGCAGCGTAGGTTTGCTGAGGCATTCGGTCCGGAGTCCTCTGGGTCACTAAGAACGACATGGTCCGCAGCCACCTCCTCCCAGCCACGTACAAGTCCATGTGTTTCTTGGGACTGATCCCTTAAAGACTGCTGCTGATGCTGAGTGCCAGGCTCCACCTCCATACTGACACAATCTTCCTCCTCCTCCTCTTCCTCCTCGTCCTCTTCCTGTGTGATCGGCGGGCACGCAGGAACACTGTCTGGATAAAGGGGGCCTTGAGAGCTAAGGAAGTCCTCCTCTTCCTGCCTCTGTTCTGCCTCAAGTGCCCTGTCCATTATTCCACGCAGCGTGTGCTCCAACAGGTGGACAAGGGGGACAGTGTCACTGATGCATGCACTGTCACTGCTCACCATCCTCGTGGCCTCCTCGAATGGTGACAGGACAGTGCATGCATCCCTGATCATGGCCCACTGGCGTGGGGAAAAAAAACCAAGCTCCCCTGACCCTGTCCTGGTGCCATAGTCGCACAGGTACTCATTGATGGCCCTCTGCTGCGTGTGCAGCCGCTGCAGCATGGCCAACGTTGAGTTCCACCTGGTGGGCATGTCACAGATTAGGCGGTTCTTGGGCAGGTTAAACTCCTTTTGGAGGTCCGTCAGCCGAGCACTGGCATTATATGACCGGCGGAAATGCACACAGACTTTCCTGGCCTGCCTCAGGACATCCTGTAAGCCCGGGTACCTGCCCAAGAACCGCTGCACCACCAAGTTAAGGACGTGAGCCAAACAGGGCACATGGGTCATTTGTCCCTGTCGGAGGGCAGAGAGGAGGTTGGTGCCATTGTCGCAAACCACCATTCCTGCCTTAAGTTGGCGTGGCGTCAACCACCTCTGAACCTGCCCCTGCAGAGCTGACAGAACCTCTGCCCCAGTGTGGCTCCTGTCCCCCAAGCACACCAGCTCAAGCACCGCATGGTATCTTTTGGCCTGCGTACTTGCGTAGCCCCTTGAACGCCTACGGAGCACCGCTGGTTCCGAGGAAGAGGCCATGGAGGAAGAAGAAGAGGAGGGGGTGGAGGAGAGAGGTGTGTCACAATCAGCATTTTGGAGGCGTGGTGGCGGAACAACCTCCAACACTACTGCACCTTGTCCTGCATCCTTCCCAGCTGCCAGCAGAGTCACCCAATGCGCCGTGAAACTTAGGTAACGTCCCTGTCCATGCCTGCTGGACCATGAGTCAGCGGTAATATGCACCTTACCGCTGACCGCCCTGTCCAGCGAGGCATGGACATTGCCTTCCACATGCCGGTAGAGAGCCGGAATCGCCTTCCGTGAGAAAAAGTGGCGTTTGGGTACCTGCCACTGAGGAACCGCACATTCCACAAACTCACGGAAGGGGGCAGAGTCTACCAACTGAAAAGGCAGCAGTTGAAGTGCTAGCAATTTTGCCAAGCTAGCATTCAACCGCTGGGCATGTGGATGGCTGGGAGCAAACTTCTTTCGGCGGTGTAGCAGCTGGGGCAGGGAAATTTGCCTGGTACAATCTGACGTCGGTGTACCAAAAGCAGATTGCCCACAAGTACTTGGCTGTGACACACCTAATTCTACACCTTCATTCCTCTCACTGCAGGTCTCAGAGAGGACTGAAGGTCTAGTGGGGTTGGAAATCTCAGCTGATGAGGAGCAAGGAGAGATCCTCTTTGTTCTTTGGTGTGGGTCTTTTAGATACGCTTGCCAACGAACTGCATGGCAGGTCAACATATGTCTGGTCAAGCATGTGGTACCCAAGCGGGAGATATTTTGGCCACGCGAGATACGCTTGAGACATATGTTGCAAATAGCAGCGGTGCGATCTGATGCACTCGTCTCAAAAAAGGCCCACACCAAAGAACTTTTTGAATAACGCGCAGAGACTGCAGCGCCCTGCACATGTGGAGCTTTGGGGTGTGATGCAGTCAATGTGCTGCCCTTAGGCTGGCCCCTGGAGGGCATCCTGCCTCGTTGGTGATGTGCTGCCGCCTCCTCCTCCTCCTCCTCCTCCTCCTCCTCTCTCCTATCAGGCACCCACGTTGAGTCAGTGACCTCATCATCCCCTCCCTCCTCATCACTGGAGCAAACCTGGCAGTATGCTGCAGCAGGGGGAGCATGACTGCCAGATTGCTGTCCTTCTTGGGCACCCCCTCTGTCCGCGCTCATGTTACTGCCTTCATCGAGCTCAGTATCGTCATCAGAGCCTTCCAAACGCTGGGCATCCTCCTGGAGCATGTACCCAACACTGTGGTCAAACAGTTCGAGGGAATCCTCATGAGGACATGGTGGAGCTAGGGAAGGAGTCACTGATGACATTGAGCTGAGGGAAGAGGCCGCTGCTTTGCCAGACAAAGCACCCTGGGCATGGGTGAGAGAGGATGAGGAGGATGAGGACGGCTTGGTCATCCACTCGACCAAGTCTTCCGCATGTTGCGGCTCAACATGGCCAGCTGCCGAAAAAAAGGCCAAGCGTGTCCCATGGCCACGTGCTGATGAGGATGCACCGTCTCCACGACCAGCACTAGACACAGAGCCTGCTTGCCCTCTCTTATTGGCTTGTGACTGTCTGCCTCTCCTTCTTGGCCTTCCAGACATACTAATGGCCTGTAGCTGCACTAAGCTGGGATAGAACACCTGTAATTTTCTTCAAGTAGCTTTATATACTGTAACCAGACAAGCCTGCCTGTCAGTAGGAAGATAACAGGAACGGATCTAGCTGAACACTGTGAGCAGGACGCACTGTACTAAATGTAAATAGTCTAGCTGCCTGACCGTGGTACTAATAGGATCAAATAGAACACCTGTAATTTTCTTCAGGTAGCTTTATATACTGTAACCAGACAAGCCTGCCTGTCAGTAGGAAGATAACAGGAACGGATCTAGCTGTACACTGTGAGCAGGACGCACTGTACTAAATGTAAATAGTCTAGCTGCCTGACCGTGGTACTAATAGGATCAAATAGAACACCTGTAATTTTCTTCAGGTAGCTTTATATACTGTAACCAGACAAGCCTGCCTGTCAGTAGGAAGATAACAGGAACGGATCTAGCTGAACACTGTGAGCAGGACGCACTGTACTAAATGTAAATAGTCTAGCTGCCTGACCGTGGTACTAATAGGATCAAATAGAACACCTGTAATTTTCTTCAGGTAGCTTTATATACTGTAACCAGACAAGCCTGCCTGTCAGTAGGAAGATAACAGGAACGGATCTAGCTGTACACTGTGAGCAGGACGCACTGTACTAAATGTAAATAGTCTAGCTGCCTGACCGTGGTACTAATAGGATCAAATAGAACACCTGTAATTTTCTTCAGGTAGCTTTATATACTGTAACCAGACAAGCCTGCCTGTCAGTAGGAAGATAACAGGAACGGATCTAGCTGAACACTGTGAACAGGACGCACTGTACTAAATGTAAATAGTCTAGCTGCCTGACCGTGGTACTAATAGGATCAAATAGAACACCTGTAATTTTCTTCAGGTAGCTTTATATACTGTAACCAGACAAGCCTGCCGGTCAGTAGGAATTTAACAGGAACGGATCTAGCTGAACACTGTGAGCAGGACGCACTGCACTAAATGTAAATAGCAGGAACGGATCTAGCTGAACACTGTGAGCAGGACGCACTGCACTAAATGTAAATAGTCTAGAAGATAACAGGAACGGATCTAGCTGAACACTGTGAGCAGGACGCACTGCACTAAATGTAAATAGTCTAGAAGATAACAGGAACGGATCTAGCTGAACACTGTGAGCAGGACGCACTGCACTAAATGTAAATAGCAGGAACGGCTCTAGCTGAACACTGTGCGCAGGACGCACTGCACTAAATGTAAATAGCAGGAACGGATCTAGCTGAACACTGTGAGCAGGACGCACTGCACTAAATGTAAATAGCAGGAACGGATCTAGCTGAACACTGTGAGCAGGACGCACTGCACTAAATGTAAATAGCAGGAACGGATCTAGCTGAACACTGTGAGCAGGACGCACTGCACTAAATGTAAATAGCAGGAACGGATCTAGCTGAACACTGTGAGCAGGACGCACTGCACTAAATGTAAATTGCAGGAACGGATCTAGCTGAACACTGTGAGCAGGACGCACTGCACTAAATGTAAATAGTCTAGAAGATAACAGGAACGGATCTAGCTGAACACTGTGAGCAGGACGCACTGCACTAAATGTAAATAGCAGGAACGGATCTAGCTGAACACTGTGAGCAGGACGCACTGCACTAAATGTAAATAGCAGGAACGGATCTAGCTGAACACTGTGAGCAGGACGCACTGCACTAAATGTAAATAGCAGGAACGGATCTAGCTGAACACTGTGAGCAGGACGCACTGCACTAAATGTAAATTGCAGGAACGGATCTAGCTGAACACTGTGAGCAGGACGCACTGCACTAAATGTAAATAGTCTAGAAGATAACAGGAACGGATCTAGCTGAACACTGTGAGCAGGACGCACTGCACTAAATGTAAATAGCAGGAACGGATCTAGCTGAACACTGTGAGCAGGACGCACTGCATTAAATGTAAATAGTCTAGATAGAAGATAACAGGAACGGATCTAGCTAAACTGAATACAGTGTATATATATATATGCAACACCTGGGATGCATATATATACACAATACACTGTAAGTGCAGCTAACTGACTGACTGTTCTGCCTAATCTATCTAACTCAAATCAAATGACACTGTCTCTCTCTCTCTCTATCTCTCAGCACACCGGAACACACACTACACAGGGCCGCCGTGCAGGCGGCCTTATATAGTGTGGGGTGTGTACTAAATCCCCTGAGCCATAATTGGCCAAAGCCACCCTGGCTTTGGCCAATTACAGCTCTCTCTACTGACAGCGCTGTGATTGGCCAAGCATGCGGGTCATAGTGCATGCTTGGCCAATCATCAGCCAGCAATGCACTGCGATGCCGCAGTGAATTATGGGCCGTGACGCGCCACACGAATTTAGCGCGAACGGCCCATAACGTTCGCAATTCGGCGAACGATCGAACAGCCGATGTTCGAGTCGAACATGGGTTCGACTCGAACACGAAGCTCATCCCTAATCAGGAGGTGGACTTGCAAGACTACATGTTGTGAATCTTCCATTCGTTATATTAAAGATGGTTTTACATTGGTGTTGGCATTAGTGTGCAGCCCGTTCATTCCTACTTGACAAATGGCACAGCTGAGTGGAGATGCACCTGATGGGCGCTGGGGGTATAGGGATAAAAAAACTAGTTGGGAGCTGCATAGCTACTTTTATTGCAACTTTAGAGTGGTTGCTGATTTTGTTGCATTCCAAGGTATGAATGCAGTTTAAACTTAACATACCTAGGTGGATATGAAGTGGGGGCGCCATGCTTCAGTTCCCCACCCTCCACCCACCAGACACCTTACCACTATATCAAGAATGAACCATCTGTTTTCAACAGCTTGGATAAAATAATAATAAAGACTTACTACTTTGCATCTAGATGACACTATTTCTGGAGCAAGTGGGATTAATATTTTACAGCTGTCAGATAAGAGAATGGCTGCTGTACTGTGACACCATATCATGAAACGACAGTGAGATTTATTAGTGTGCACAAACCATGAAAGAGAGGGATGCGTGTGGCAGAGAAGCACTAAGTGAGATAGCCACAGTATTCCTAGCACAAGACAGAATTTTCTTTTCCTGAACAGAGGATCTTGTTTTGTGCTCTCATTTGCAGTCTTCTCTTTATGCTGGTTGACTCGGGCAGAGTTCTTGGCTTAACCTGACTATAATTGGATGATGCTGATGTCTAGTACTCTCTATTCTAGTTACCTTTTTCTTGAACTTTTTTTAAAGCTAAACTCCAGGCAAAAATGAAATGTAAATAGTACATTGTGCATCAATTCCATTAGCAGTGGTGGCCCATAATGCAGGGCGCAGGGACGCTGCCCCCTAATCCATGCATCCGGCCACCTAATCTACATGCCGAACGCTGGACACATCGATTTCAATGGGGTATTTTTTTTTTTTTGAAGCACGTGATTAGATCCAGGGGGAAGTTTGGCTGAGAGGAGAAGCAATCCTATTGGCCGCCGAGGAGGAGGAAGGAGGAGACAGAGGGGAAGCCGCCGTGAAGCACCAGAAGGAAGCGCTGCTCGTGACTTAGATGGGGTAAGTGGGGGGGATTGGGGGGGTGCCTGTGACCGACTCGACTGATTGTTTGCCACCCCCCCCCCAAAAAAAAAATATGCCACCAGCCACCACTGCTCCTCAGTCTTGATTCCAAACATCTCATAATTGATCAAAGTCCATTACCTCACCTGCCATGAAAATACAAAAAATGATCATGCTTTGAGGGTCGTAGCTCAGCGAACCTGGGGTCACAGAGATTTTTTTTTTGGGGGGGGGGGGGTAGGTAGCCAAAGTCTTACCCCACCACTAGTCAAAATTTGGGGCTCCTGTCACCTATGGTTCTGGAGATACAAGGCTCCTTGCCCAGCCTGTCAGAAGCTACATACAGTATCTCACAAAAGTACACCCCTCACATTTTTTGTAAATATTATTATACCTTTTCATGGGACAACACTGAAGAAATGACCCTTTGCTACAATGTAAAGTAGTGATTTTACAGCTTGTATAACAACGTAAATTTGCCGTCCCCTCAAAATAATTCAACACACATCCATTAATGTCTAAACCGCTGGCAACAAAAGTGAGTACACCCCCTAGGTGAAAATGTCCAAATTGGGTCCAATTAGCCAGTTTCCCTCCCCGGTATCATGTGACTCGTTAGTGTTACAAGGTCTCAGGTGTGAATGGGGAGCAGGTGTGTTAAATTTGGTGTTATTGCTCTCGCTCTCTCATACTGGTCACTGGAAGTTCAACATGGCACCTCATGGCAAAGAACTCTCTAAGGATCTGAAAAACAGAATTGTTGCTCTACATAAAGATGGCCTAGGCTATAAGAAGATTGCCAAGACCATGAAACTGAGCTGCAGCATGGTGGTCCAGACCATACAGTGGTTTAACGGACAGGTTCCACTCAGAACAGGCCTCGCCATAGTCGACCAAAGAAGTTGAGTGCACGTGCTCAGTGTCAAATCCAAAGGTTGTCTTTGGGAAATAGACGCATAAGTGCTGCCAGCATTGCTGCAGTGGTTGAAGGGGTTGGGGGTCAGCCTGTCAGTGTTCAGACCATACGCCGCACACTGCATCAAATTAGTCTGCATGGCTGTCGTTCCAGAAGGAAGCCTCTTCTAAAGATGATGCACAAGAAAGCCTGCAAACAAATTCCTGAAGACAAGCAGACTAAGGACATAGATTACTGCAGTGGTGTCCAAACTATGGCCCTCCAGTTGTTAAGGAACTACAACTCCCATCATGCCTAGTCATGTCTGTGAATGTCAGAGTTTTACAATGCCTCATGGGAAGTGTAGTTCCGCAACAGCTGGAGGGCCGTAGTTTGGACACCCCTGGATTACTGGAACCATGTCCTGTGGTCTGATGAGACCAAGATAAACTTATTTGGTGCTGTCAAGAGTGTTTGGTGTGAACCAGGTGAGGAGTACAAAGACAAGTGTGTCTTGCCTACAGTCAAGCATGGTGGTGGGAGTGTCATGGTCTGGGGCTGCATGAGTGCTGCCGTCACTGGGGAGCTACAGTTCATTGAGGGAGCCATGAATGCCAAAATGTACTGTGACATACTGAAGCAAGACAACCACTGCCTTGCTAAAGAAGCTGAGAGTAAAGGTGATGGATTGGCCAAGCATGTCTCCAGACCTAAAACCTATGGGGCATCTGTGGGGCATCCTCAAACGGAAGGTGGAGGTCTCTAACATCCACCAGCTCCTTGATGTTGTCATGGAGGAGTAGAAGAGGACTCCAGTGGCAACCTGTCAAGCTCTGGTGAACTCCATACCCAAGGGGGTTAAGGCAGTGCTGGAAAATAATAGTGGTCATACAAAATATTGACACTTTGGGCCCAATTTGGACATTTTCACTTAGGGATGTACTCACTATTGTTGCCAGCGGTTTAGACATTAATGGCTGTGTGCTGAGTTATTTTGAGGGGACAGCAAATTGACGCTGTTATACAAGCTGTACACTCACTACTTTACATTGTAGTAAAGTGTCATTTCTTCAGTGTTGTCACATGAAAAGATATAATAAAATATTTACAAAAATGTGAGGGGTGTACTCACTTTTGTGAGATACTGTATATATACTTACAATGTGCCAAGCTGGACTTATGTAATTATGCAAAGAAAGTATAACTAAAGGCAAAACTTTATTTTCTTATTATATTACAGCCCCGACTCTCCAACCTGTCTAATATGAGAACATTTTGCATTCATTCAGAATAGCACCAGTGCAGAGCATCCAACCTGCTGCATTCAGAATGCAGCAGAACAGCCACTCAGCACAGGACTTATAAGTGGAGATTACGGGAATAGCAATGTCTACTTCAGTGATTTCCAGGTGCCAGGGACATCGGCCAGGTATCATATATACATAGTTACAGTACATTGATACAAGGTGGACTAATGTAATTATGTATAAAATATCCATACCTGGAATTCTTCTTTAACCACTTCCCACCCACCCTATAGCGGATTGATGTCCGGGAAGTGGTTCCGTTATCCTGACTGGACGTCATATGACGTCCAGCAGGATAACATGCCGCCGCACGCCCGCGGGGGCGCGCATCGCGGCGATCGGTGGAGCGGTGTGTCAGCCTGACACACCGCTACACCGATCTTGGTAAAGAGCCTCCGCGCTCTTTACCACGTGATCAGCCGTGTCCTGATCACACTGTCAATGGGAAGAGCCGTTGATCGGCTTTTCCTCACTCGCGTCTGACAGACGCGAGTAGAGGAGAGCCGATCGGCGGTTCTCCTGACAGGGGGGGTCTGCGCTGATTGTTTATCAGCGCAGCCCCCCCTCAGATCACCACACTGGACCACAAGGGATCGCCACTAGGACCACCAGTGAAGGGGCAACATGTGGATGGCCAGGTATGTACCCCATGGCCATCCACATGTACCCAATGTGCCCAATCTGTGCCAATCAGTGCCCACAAATGGGCACTGATTGGCACCATTATGTTCCAGATCTGCCCAGCAATGCCACCAATATATTTTATCAGTGCCACCTGTCATTGCCCATCGGTGCCACCTGTCAGTGCCCATCTGTGCCCATCAGTGCCTACCTATCAGTGCCCATCAGTGCCACACATCAGTGCCACCCATAAGTACCCATCAGTGCCACCCATATGTACCAATCAATGCCACCTACGAGTGCCCATCAGTGCCACCTATGAGTGCCCATCGGTGCCACCTATGAGTGCCCATCAGTGCCACATACCAGTGCCACCTATCAGTGCCCATCAGTGCCGCCTATCAGTGCCCCTCATCAGTGCCCGTCAGTGCCACCTCATCAGTGCCACCTCATTGGTGCCACCTCATCGGTGCCCATCAGTGCCGCTGTATCAGTGCCCGTCAGTGCAGCCATATCAGTGCCCATCATTGAAGGAGAAAACTTACTTATTTACAAAAAATTTTAACAGAAACAAAGAAAAACTTGTTTTTTTTTTCGAAATTTTCGGTCTTTTTTTATTTGTTGCGCAAAAAATAAAAACCGCAGAGGTGATCAAATACCACCAAAAGAAAGCTCTATTTGTGGGAACAAAATGATAAAAAATTTGTTTGGGTACAGTGTAGCATGACCGTGCAATTGTCATTCAAATTGCGACAGCGCTGAAAGCTGAAAATTGGCCTGGGCGGGAAGGTGTCTAAGTGCCTGGTATTGAAGTGGTTAACATGCCCAAGTATTTGTATTTCTAGCCATCTAGTGCCCAGATACTGTATGCACAGCCCTGCCACACAGCACAGCCAGGCAGATGATACCAGTTTCTCTTTTACTGGCATAGACTGTAGAGGGGATACAGTGTCTTTCTCCATCCCCAGCCTGCTGACTGGATAGTGAAAGAGCAGCAACAGGCTTTAGAGGCTGTCCTTCTGCTCCCTGTGCTCTTGCTTTTTATTGGCATGGTATTGTCGACACATTTTTAAACAACACTCCTGGTTGGCTCCCAGTCCTGCCCATCCCTCTTCTAGTCTGTGTGCTGCTGTATAAGGGATTGCAAGAGACTAATACCAAGTCATGTGCAGGTACTAGTTGCATTTAGAAGACACACTTACGGATTTATTAATGAATACTTCAGCTTTAACTGCTGTGATGTATGACTAAGCTGCAACGTGCCCTCATTTGAAAGACAATTTACTGCATCTATTAGAAAAATTAAAGGATCATTATTGTGAAAAATTGTACTCTGATAACTGTATGCAGTTAATATGTATAATTATGGCTTTTAGCCTATTAACTCAATTTTTATTTACATTTACATGCCGATAAAGCTGTCCAGCTGACAGTGAGAAAGGTTGGGACAAACATTACAACTGCAAACAGTTACCCGTTATTTCCATAGTTTAAAGCTCAAATCTTTGAACATAAAAAAAAATCCTCCTCCCCCCTTGCAATGTTATTCACCCCCCCCCCCCCCTCCACCCACAAGCTACAAGATTTAAATGCTTGTTATATCTAGGGGATTAAAGAACAGACTCTATCACTTACCTTACACCTGGCTCCAGTGCTTTCCACTTCAGCACCAAACTCCAGTCTATGGGTGGGATATGAACCCCTGTATTGTACATTTAGGAGGCTAGAGCGCAACGGAAGAGGCTCACAGCTCATATAGCAGGACCAATTGCAGTGCTGGAGTGAGGAGTAAGGTAAGTATTTTCTCCTTTAAATTGGTTGTAAACTGCTGTGTGTGTGTTTTTTTTTTTCTTCTGGAACATGCAAGGTAAAGCCATAATGTGCTAGTACGCATCACATACTGGCACATTTTGTGAAACTTACCTTAGAACAAAGCCCTTCCAGCGGCGTGTTGTCACTGCTGACATGGCATCCATCTTCAACCGTCTTCCTTCTGGGTTCATGGACTTCGGCTCTGTGCATGGCCAGAGCCACAATGACGTCACTCCCGCGCATGTGGGCAGGAGCCATCATTCACGGCACAGGACTCTGAAGGAGTGGCTTGGGTGGCCGTTCCTTCAAAGCTCATGTGCTGGTGACATAATTGGCAGCATGTACAGTAAGTATCTCCTAAAGGGTGCACATTTAGGAGATATTTGCAGTACCTATAGGACCTATAGGTAATCCTTGTTTTAGGCTTACCTATAGGTACAAATTATGCATGTGAGTTTACTTCCTCTTTTAACTAGAATATTATTTACCCTTGCAGTGTAAGGGGTGGGGCACTGCAAGTGTGGCTTTTTTTTTTTTTTTTTTAAGGAATTGGGTTGTAAATAAAGGTTGTGTGAAGCTTGCAGTGTGCAGTGAAATCAGAATAAGCAATTTCAGTACAGAAAAGGAGCCTGTAAAGCTGTGCAAGACTAAAAGTAGGTCTAGAGTTCAGGTTTAAAGTGGAACAATACCCAAAATGAACCCCGGATTGGAGATCCCACTTTGGCAGAATTTAAAGCAGCAAGGACTGTGGTGTGTGTGCAACTTCCTATTTCCTATCTCTCAAGTGCATTTGCAATATATTCCTATAGAGAATCCACAGAGGGGTAATGACACCAATGGTTTATTTTTATTATAGTGGTTGTAAAGGCTTAGTAGCTCAGTAGCTCAATCACAGCCAGTGAGCCAATGAGGAGAGAGTGGGGGCGGGATCGAGCAGTGCTCTGTAAGTGAATGGGGGGCACTCGGCAGGAGGGAGGGGCCAGGAGCGCCGACAGGGGATACAAGAAGAGGAAGATGGGGGCTGTTCTGTGCAAAACCATTACACAGAGCAGGTAAGTATAACATGTTTTTTATTTTAATTTTTTTTTCTGCCTTTAATATCACTTTAACTCATAATCCCAAGAATAATGTGTCTGCTAGCTAAAAAAATGAGCATCAACACCAGAATAACTGACATGAGGGGAAGAATGTTTTCTAAGAATATTAAAACACTGTATATTAATAAATGCAGCCGTGGTCTGCGTCTGAGGAGCTGTCAAAAAATCCCAAGGACTTAAACAAGTGACCTTCTCCAGAACGTATCTGAATAATGGCTGAAGTCAAAGATTCAGAAGTAATTGGCGTTACCAGAGCAACTTTCACTTGTAAACTAGTAACTTTGTGTACATCATGTCAAGTACTGTACAGTATTTATAAAAAAAAAGCACTGCCAAGTTATTCCAAAGTCTTGACAAGACCTAAGTGAGGAGAATTTGCTTCAGTTATGGTAGCATTTGTTGACCTATTCAGAAGACAAGCACATTTTAAATCATTGCCCTTGTTCATGAAGATTTAGAGTTACTGTATTTTCTTTTCACTGTGGATAAATGTAGCAAAAGTTTCCTTGGCTTGACACGGAGAAAAAAGATTTGAAAGGACAGAAAGGAAATGTACACAGCATTCTTCTGCTGGCTATACACCATATTCCAGCTTATTTGGTCTTCAAAAAAAAAGACATAGGGGTTGATTTACTAAAACTGTAGAGTGCAAAATCTGGTGCAAATGTGCATGGTAGCCAATCAGCTTCTAACTTCAGTTTGTTCAATTAAGCTTTGACAAACAAACCTAGATGCTGATTGGTTTCTAAGCAGAGCTTCACAAGATTGTGCACTCTCCAGTCTTAGTAAAGTCTGTACGGTAATCAAATGCACCAAATTCCTTTATCTTAAAGTTGGTACCAAGCACACCTATCCCTGAATGATGGGTTTTAATTCTTGTGTCAGGTTTCTGTGGTAGTGAGCCCTTGTAGAATGCTAACTCAGGGTTCCCCAGTTTGCTGAGTCTACATGCACCTTTGGGGCCCCTGATGGTGGGGTAAGATTTGTAGCAAGTTGGAACCAGGTCACGGTCCCCAAGTACACCCAGCTGATGATACAGAGAGACTTTCTTATGCAGAGTACAGATGGCAGGAGACAGAAGAGGATCCAGGAAACAAGCCTAGGTCAGAGCAGGAGACAGAAAAGGACACATGGAGGATGAAGCCAGGATCGGCATGCCGGAAGTCTGACACTGAATACCTGAAACATAAGGCAAACAGGAGCTCAGAGAATGAGTCATTTGCTCAGTCAATGTGGGCTGCACTGAGCATGTCTTAGGAAATCAAACTAGGAGGCAGACCAGAAAGTGATATAAGAAAAGGAAATAAAAGTCCACTGTATAGCAAGCAATGCCCATAGGTGAGCGCAGAAGACAAACAACTAACGTTGCCACCTGTCCAGGATTCACCCGGACAGTCCGGGTTTTGAATGATGTGTCCGGGTTTCAGGTGGACTGAAACCGGACACATTCAGACCAGCTGTGGCTCCGCAAGTAACCAAGATAGTCACACACAAATCTGTTGCCATCCAGGAGCTGTGGGCGGCTGTCTGGGGGGGGGGGCAGATTCGGCATCACTGGGTGCAGGGTGATGATGTCAGCAAGAGCAATTTGTCCACACCCACGTTTTGCTGCGGCACGCTATGTGCACCGCATCACTACTCATCACTACTCTCCTCAGGGCACCCAAAGGTGTTCCAGACCTCTGTTCCAGAGGTCTAGCAGAACTGCTGCACCAAGGACGTAAGAATACACAAGCAGGAAATTGCAGGCTTAACCATGACATCTTGAAGTGATTGTACACCTAAACTACCATGTTTACAATGCAAGGGTGAGAATTGACTCCCAAAGGAAACGGTATAGCAAAGTATTTAAAAAAACGTCCAAAATACCTTTTACTCCTTCCTTTAGTTCCAGTTCACCCAGTTGTATCCATCTACTTGGAGTAGAACAGCCCGAGTCATTGTACAGGACCAGTCTGCTCTGCTGTGAATGGCAATGACAGGAGGAGCTGCTGTCCAATCACTCTTACCCACTACCATCAACAGCGGCACCACCTTAGACAAAAAAAATGGCCAGCAAATCTCAAATATTTACTGAGATCTCTCTAGCAGAACATGCAGTAAAAACTGGTGGTTTCACACTATTGCAGAGCAAAATCAGTTATTTTTTTTTTACCATGCAGAGAGCCGTCACATCACCCTGACCCATTGGGAAATCCATGTTTTAAAATAAATGCCCACTGTGTGACATCACTGCCCTAATAAGCACCTAATACCAAAGTCAATACTACTTTACTACCAAATAACATCATCTGGAGTTGAGAATGTCACCCCATAATCCCCAGTGATGTTAAAAATTGGGTCCCTATTGGATTCTGCCAGATAGCTAAAGGTCACCCTTATAGATAGTGAGCCTATGCTCCTTTGGAGAGGACGCTTCCTGCTTTGGGGCATCCCACTGCCAGTCTGCTAATGGACATAGAATTGTTAAGTGGTCCTATTAGGGCCATGGATAAAGGGGTACCACCGGTCCTCTTGTAAGGGGCCAAGACTGGCAGGGGGCCCAGGCAGCTGGGTGAATCAGATGTAGGCAGGGACAGTGATCAGCACGGCGGGGGAGGGGGAAGAAATTACTGGAACCGATCCCCTGTATGGCTCTTCTCATCTCCCTCCTGCTGGCTTTCATCTGCTGTAGAGAGAGCCATCCAGGTGATCGATTCCAGTAATTGCACCTCCCACCGCACTGATCACCCTACCTGTGCCCTACCTGGGCACCATACACTTCCCCCTGCTGCCCAGGCCCCCCTGTGTGCCCCCCTACCCCCGCAGTGCTGCCAGCTTCCCACCTCTCCTCCCTACTGGCAGCTACAAGCACACAATAGGATCCTTCAGGATGGACAGTGGGGAAAGGGTCCAGTAAATATGTCACGTTTACAAGCCCCTTCCTTTCCTGAATGAACACAGTGAGTGATCTGTACGGATTGAGATCATTCATAACTGAAGCATAGTACACTGTGTACGGGGGGCCCTGTCAGGTTGGCTGTATGGCATGCACCCCATGGTTTAAAACAGCAGCCCTGGGTTCTATGGACAACTTTGCAAGTTCACTGAGCAAACTGTCCCAAACAATGTTCAGAGTGAACAAGGCCCTAAATGCAACAACGTCTGACTTGTAAAAATCAATTCAATCATCTCTAGTCAGCACTCTTTCTTTGCACTGCTTATGTCATGAGTGCAGTTGCCACCAAGAAAACCATCTGCATGGAATTTGCATGTTCTTTTTTTTTATATTAGAAGAACAGAAAAAAATAATCTTTTTTCCCGGATTGACAAGATAATCACCAAAGAGACGTTTATTCCCCATTTCCATCTAAATTCAAACATTACAGCTCCATTATTTTTTACCCATATACACCGAGCAGAACAACATCAGACAAGATATAATGTATCAACGTATATATATATATATATATATATATATATATATATATATATATATATATATATATATATATATATATATATATATATATTTATATATATATATATATATATATATATATATAGAAGAAGAGAAAACAAAAAGAGGGGTAGAGTATTGATTCCTCTAAACCCAGATGTCTTCTATAAAATACTAATAATTCCTCCTCGATGTACAAATATACGATGAGAGAAAACTCTTACTCCATGGGTCATTAAGTCTTTAACTCAGGGGACTACAATCCTATAGACAGTCTATAGATAAATTAAATTCTTTCCAAATATTCCGTATATTAGAATTCAGATGTTGCCGTACCATTTCCTTTTTGTGTTGTACGGGTTTTTCCCGGTTACTCCAATCTCCCTTCCAAAATAAAAAAAAATAAGGTCTTAATGTTTTTGAAGGAAAATGAGGACATTAGACTGCAAGTTCCCTTCCAGGAGTAAGGACGGTTTTAAATGACTTATTGTTATCTGAAAAATATTGCAGATAAACTGTCTGCACTGTATAAATAATTCAAAATAACTGCATTGCAAGCCACAGATAACCAGCACAGGTTATTTTAGCAATTTTAATGGTCAGTCCCAATTGCAAGTATTTTTATTATTATTATTTTACAGAATTAATACAGCACTAATAGTTTGCGCAGTGCTTTACAATATAAAAGGAGACAATACAGTTACAATACAATAAAATACAAGAGGGTTAAGAGAGCCCTTCTAATACAAGCTTATAATCTAACAGGTTCTAGCAAGTGGTACAAAGGTTATAACCTTGAGGGACGAGCTGATGGAAGAGTTAAAATGTAATTTTTATGTTTATTTTTTCAAATATCATTTTTATTAAATTCCAAAAAAGGGCGAAACCCAATCATTACAGCAATGACATGAAGATAATTGAGAATCACATAACTCAATACATGTGCAACAGGCATGCAAAGCAAAGGTCCAGTAAACATAAGTAGGCATGAGTAAATAATATTTCAAATCGGCGTGCTCATTACTGACAATTGTCATGGCAGTGACTAAAGTGTGATTACTGAGAGATAAATAAGGCTGCCCAACCTCAATTTTCACCTTTTGTTAGTGATAGCAGAGAGAAAGAGAGAGAAAAAGGTAGAATTGCAAAGGACATAGTAGTTCATTTTTTATTTGAAGGTGGGGTAGGCTTCCCTGAAGAGATGAGTTTCCAGGGGTTACCTAAAGAGTATTGAGGTAGAGAGTTCCAGAGGATGGGAGAGGCTTTGGACAAGTCCTGGAGATGAGCATGGAAGGAGCAGACAAGAGAGCTCAAGAGCGGGAGGTCTTGGGACAGTTTGGATGATATTTGGAGACAAGATCGGTGATGTAGCTCGGGGCAGAATCGTGGATGGCTTTGTATGATGTAGTTAGTATTTTGGATTGAAAGGAGAAGTACAGCCAAAGCCCGTTTGGCTGTACTTCTCCTGTGCAGATCGTTCTAAACTCCTGTGACCTGTTTTCAGCTGTCATTGGGCACGTCACTCAGCCAGTCCAGGCTGGGGAAAGATCGCAATCATAAGGACTGGATCCACCCAGGAACCTGGACTGGCACCTGACTCAGCCTCTCAGTGAGCCGCAGAGAGGCTGAGCCAGCTGACCCCCCCTCCACATCCCAGCACCCCAGTGAGCATGGGGGGGCAGAGAACAGACAGCAGTGACTGAAAGTCACCAGCTCTCTGCTCATGGGGCACTGAGAACTGAGCAATCAGCAGTGTTTGATCGGTCAGTTCTTAGTCTTAGAGCCAGCGGTCTGATGCTGCATCCACCTAGGTGAGTAGGGTTTGTAAAAAAAAAAACATAATCCATACTTCTCTTTTAAAGAAGTACAGCCAAAGCTTGTTTCCTGTGGAGCAGAGGAGTACAGTTCGTTCTGCACTCCTGTGACCCATTTTAACCACCTTAATACCGGGCATTTTCACCCCCTTCCTGCCCAAGCCATTTTTCAGCTTTCAGCGCTGCCACACTTTGAATGACAATTGCGCAGTCATACAACATTGTACCCAGATGAAATTGTTATCATTTTTTCCCCACAAATAGAGCTTTCTTTTGGTGGTATTTGATCACTTCTGTGGTTTTTATTTCTTGCGCTATAAACAAAAGAAGAGTGACAAGTTTAAAAAAAACGCAATATTTTTTACTTTTTGCTATAAGAAATATACAATTTTTTTCTTAAAACAATTTTTTTCCTCAGTTTAGGCCGATATGTATTCTTCTACATATTTTTGGTAAAAAATCGCAATAAGCGTATATTGATTGGTTTGCGCAAAAGTTATAGCGTCTACAAAATACAGGATAGATTTATAGCATTTTTATTATTTTCTTTTTTTTAGTAATGGCGGTGATCTGCGATTTTTATCGTGACTGCGATATTGCGGCGGTCATATCGGACACTTTTGACACATTTTTGGGACCATTCACATTTATACAGCGATCCGTGCTATAAAAATGCATTGATTACTGTATAAATGTGACTGGCAGGGAAGGGGTTAACACTAGGGGGCGATCGAGGGGTTAGTTATGTTCCTAGGGAGTGATTCTAACTGTAGGGGGAGGGGACTCACAAGTGGAGGAGACCGATCGGTGTTCCTCTGTACTGGGAACACACCATCGGTCTCCTCTCCTCCGACAAGACCGTGGATCTGTGTGTTTACACACACAGATCCACAGTCCTGCTGTGTTACTGGCAATTGCGGGTGCCCGGAGGACATCGTGGCTGCCGGGCATGCACATCGACATGACATGACATGGCGGGTGTGCGCGATTGACGGCGGCGCCCGCGCGCCCCCCCCCCCGTGGGCCGGGAGGGCAAGGGCGTCATATGACGCCCTCCCAGAATGAGAGCCGTGCCGCCTAGCCGTCATGTGACAGTCGACGGGCGGCAAACGGTTAAGCAGACAGCAGGCTGAAGCCCACTGTCGACTGATGTCACAGAGCCGGTCCAGGCTCGAGCAAGATCGCAACAATGAAGTCGGGATCTGCCCACATGTCTGGACCGGCACTCGGCTCAGCCTCTCAGTGAGTCGCTAAGAGCCTGAGCTGGCCACTCCCGCTCCCTCCAGTGAGCGACGGGGGGCAGAACAGAGAGCTGGTGACTGAGCCAGTGACAGTCACCAGCTCTCTGCTCAGGGAACCCCGAGGACTGAGTGATCGGCAGTTTTTGATCGCTCAGTTCTCAGTGTCAGAAGTGGCGGGGGTACAGATGCAGCATCGGATCGATGCTGCATCCACTTAGGTAAGTATGAATCTAAAAAAAAGAAAAAGCCATACTTCTCTTTTAATTCGCTGGGCAATCAGAAGCCAGTGGTGGGAATGGCAGAGAGGGATGGCATATTGCTCACGTTATTAAAATGAAATTACATACATACCCAGGACATTAGAGTTCTATGGATTTTTTACAAATCATTTATGAATTTATATACTATAACATCAGGGTTCTCTTTTCATACCGTGAGCTACAGCTTCACCTGCACAGTGGTGGTAACAGTTTACAAATTGGATTCCCACCACTGAGGGCAAATGTCTTATTTTTGCAAGGGAATGGGTTACTGCATTATGGAATTGCATTGTGTGTAAAAGCTCATTTGTTTTCTGGAGCACACAGACAAATGTCATTTCCTGCTATAGGACCCCAATAATTAAACAGCACATCCAATAAAGGAACTGCAAAATTTAGGCAAAGGTAGTCACTTTGCAAATCCATGACTACAATTTTAAATTCAGAATACTTTATTAATCGCAAAGGGAAATTGTTACTTTTAATCCATGACTAAATTTAGGATTCACCTTAATTAAAAAGTTGAGCCTTTCAGTATAGTAATATTATACACATTTATTCAAGTAATAATTTTAGGTAGTGAATTTCAACAATGCCGCTGGAATCGAAGTCATATAACTACCATTTAATGAACCTTACTACGACTAGAACTGTGAGCTCTGATATACTAGTGTCTGCCTGTCGATTCACTCAGAATTATGACAAAATGTATTGACTTTTCTATAATTCTTGACAGATAAATGATTTCCCTGTTTGTAACTAAGAGCCTGATTGTCGATTTTTTCCAGAATCATGACAAAAATGTATTTGCTTTTCCCTTTTTCTTGACAAATAAATGTTTTACGGGTTAGCTACGCTTAATTTGGTTGGCGCCAGGACCAAGCTCTTACTGCACTTGATATTTAAAGACCGAAGCAGCACAAAGGCGAATGAATTTGCCTAGGCAAGCGTGTAACTGCCATATACCCAAGAGGGTGCAGTCACTCAAAAGGACAAATGTGCTGATGGTTTCCTTGTTCTTCAATGACCATAACTATTTGGGTTGCCATTTTAAAATCTGCCTTACACATTTTGTTCAAACTTATCTAACAAGTAATAAGCCATGTGTACTTTGGTGACGAGGTGGGAGTGGGGCTACCAATTCTCTACTAGTAAAAATTAAGTCCTTACTAATACTATAGACATAGCATGAATGGGCATTGCAAGCACCACATCTCTTAAGCCCCGTACACACGATCGGACATTCCGACAACAAAACCATGGATTTTTTTCCGAGGGATGTTGGCTCAAACTTGTCTTGCATACACACGGTCACACAAATGTTGTCGGAAATTCCAATCACGAAGAACGTGGTGACGTACAACACGTACAACGGCACTATAAAAAAAGAAGTTCAATAACAAGTGCGCCACCCTTTGGGCTCCTTCTGCTAATCTCGTGTTAGTAGAAGTTTGGTGAGAGACGATTTGCGCTTTTCAACCTCGTGCTTTTCAGCTCGCTACTGCTCTTCAGTTTGTGCTTGTGGGTTCGTATCTGTTCTTAACTGCATGTTGTCAGTTCGTATCTGATTTTCAGATCGTTCTTCTCAGTCCTTTCTGATTTCCAGTGTGTTCTGTTACTTCGTTCTGACCAGCCGACCGTTTTCTAGCCATGTTGCAGGTATGTACTCACCGTAGAGTTCGTGCTGTGCAGGGGCTTGGTGTTGGAGTTATTTCTTTGACCCAAGCCCAGTCCATAAACAGGGTGGGGAGGAGTTCATGGACGAAGAATTGATTGCTCCAGCGTGACCAATTCTGTCACATGCCTTTGTTGCGGGAGATCCGGGAGAACAATCCTGATGATTTCAGGAATTATCTCCGGATGACGGACCACGTTTTTCACCGTCTGTTGGCTTTGTTGTCCCCTTATAATACCAAGCAGGACACCTGCATGCGGCAAGCCATCACTCCCGAGCAGAGGCTCGTCGCCACCTTGTGGTATGGGGAGAAGTCTGCAGGACATCAAGTTCTCGACAGGCATCTCCCCCCAGGCTCTGGGAATCATTATTCCAGAGACCTGTTCTGCCATCATTCAGGTCCTGCAGAAGAACTATATTAAAGTAAGTTTTATCCTTTAACATCACATTCTATGTATTTAATGTTTGCTAATGTATTGTATTTATTTCATTATTCCCTAATTACCATGATTGTAATATGCTGTGAATGTCCTCTTTAACCCTGATGCATGCTGGAAGCTTTTAATGCTCCTTTTTTGTCATTCATGCACATTTGCCTTCACTAACCTCCCCAGCATGCTATCCTGGGCCCATATACACCTAGCCTAGTCACTTAACAACGTATTTTGTCAGCTCCATTGTAGTGCTTACCCTAAACACTCCCTAAAATGTGTTTAAATGTTATTTTTGCCCTTAAATTTAATAAGAAATAATAAATTATTAATAATAATAATAATAATAATAATAATAATAATAATATTAATAATAAATTAATAATTTATTAAGAGTGCAAGAGGCTTTTTTGGGGGGGGCCCAAACTCATTTGGAACTCTCCCTCCCCCCCCAACCGCTAAGTCAACTGATACCAATCCTCTGCTGACTTTGCCAAACTCATACACACTATATCCACCTCTTTTGTGTTCAGATTTATGGGTGAATTCACCAAAGCATGTAGTGCAAGGGCCTGCCTGAATACTTTCAAATGGTACTGTTTAAAGTTTTGTTCTCCTATTATCTTGATAGGTAATTGCAGAATGTAAAAATGTGCTTCGATTTGTACAGTGTGTATTCATATTTTTGTATTATGACATTTCTTACCTGTCCAGTGGGCTGCCAATAGTGTATATAAGGAGGGGCTGGCCAAAGTAACACACATTATTTATGCATTCAGCTCTCAATGAAGTGGAGAAGGTTACCTGTCCAAAACATCTCCCCCCCCCCCCACCATAACATTTTACAATGGGCCATCAGAGGGGGTGAGGAATCTGATAAGTGGACCTTATACTTTTGTCTTTAAATACTCATTTCATTTCATTAGCATTGTTCAACATATTTCTGTTCAAAATTGTAATGATGTTAACTAGATGTTCTTATTGGTCACTAATTTCTGATTTAACAAAGTGGTTTACATATCAATAGACAGGAGTAGCCAAAAATGATTGGGACAAGAATGAAAAATGCTGGTGTCAGAATGATAGTCTTTTCTATTTGTTAACATTCATTTTGCAACAGTCATGAGCTCTAAATTGTGTGTGATTGATGACCAAAAAACTAAAACTATGTCCCATTTCCATACACAGGAAAGTCTCAGCCAGGAGGAGGCTATGGAAAGTGGCAGACAGGAGGTGGCCGTGGAAAGTGGCAGCCAGGAGGTGGCGGGGGAAAGTGGCAGCCAGGAGGTGGCCGTTCCCAGTAGCCTGACAGAATCACAGGTTCCTTCCCTCCGCCTTCCAACAAAAAGGCCCAGGAAGGGGAGGAATGTGGAAGGGTCAGCGCTTGGTTTGATTTGGCAGGCTACTGCGGTCCTCACAAACACCCCTAATGTCCAGGAGGCCTTTGGCTGTATGACAGCCAGTAAGATGCAAGAAATGGAGGAGGGCCAATGCCTCATCTGTGAGGAGGTCATATTTCAGGCCCTAAATAAGGGGGAGAGGGGCCAACTCACCAATAAAAGTCATGTATGTGAGTTGGACCATACGCCTCCTCCACCTCCTGCAACAACTCCAACACCACAGCCACAGCCTGGAAGGAAGCGTGGAAGGAAGTCAAGAGAGCGATGGCCTGGGTTCGGTCTGGTCTGGCAAAAAACGCAGGCTGTTGTAAGACCACAGCCTGGGGACATATATGTCATCTGCTGCTGCTCCCGATCTCCCAGAGTCCTGGACCGGATTGTGCTCCCTATTAAATGGACTCCTCATGCTACCAATTTTGCCTGTGAAATAATTGATGTCTGCCCTGGGGTACAAAGGCTTTGCCAATTTCAACAGTTTATCCAGTTTTGCCTTCCTCTTTAGTTTGTTATGACCCCTAATAAATTACTATTTTTTTTTACAAATACTTGGCTATTTTTTATTTTTAGTTCAAAAAGGACAGTTTGTTTGTGAGTAGGCAGGTACATTTCAAAAATACAATGTCGAATTAACAAGGGACACCAACACCAACCAACCTCTTTGAGATCATGATAAAGAATACAATAAAATAGTAGATCACTCTAAAAAAAAATAATAAACATTATTCTGGAGATCTGGCAAAAATAAAAAAGATTATTCAGGAAATCACAAGAAATAATAAAGAAATCAGTTTGTCAAAACTGTGTGTGAATATCAGCAGCAAAGCAACTTCATTATTCTAGCATTATAAAGAAGAAGAGAATGCGCTGCATTGAAAGATTTAAAAATTTGCAGCGTGATGAATGTGCTATCTCCATTACAAACGCTAGTTTTACCAGACCGACCGCTTCCATCTCGTATTTGATTCTGAGCATGCGTGGAATTTTGTGCCTCGGACTTGTGTACACACACTCGGAATTTCCGACAACAACGTTTTTTTGTCTGAAAAATTTGAGAACCTGCTCTTAAACAGTTGTTGTCGGAAAATTCTGACAGCAAATGTCCGATGGAGCATACACACGGTCGGAATTTCCAACAACAAGCTCACATCGAACATTTCCCGTCGGAAAATCTGATCGTGTGTACAAGGCATTAGTATTATACCAGAAAGAATTGAAAGCAAGATATGGGACTTTAACGGTGCTTTACATCTCAGTAGGGAACAGACAATTGGTAAATTAAAGCATTTTCATTACATTTTATTACATACAAAAAGTTAAAAACAGTTTCCAATTGAAACATGCGTAATCCAATAGTTAGAATATACCAGACACTCCCAGCCTTGGGCCCACTAAACCCATTCTTATAAGATAAACCAATATTAGGCCATTTAGGTATAAACTTGTCGGTTATATACAGTGGGACAAAAGCAGAAAAATCTTGATGCGTTTTGCTACTATTGCTTCTGGAGATAACCTAGTGTGAACTGATATAATATTGTAGGGGGTGCTGTCTGCAACCAAGAAAGAGGAGGAGGAAGGAAAGGAGAGGGGGGGCTCCAAATGAGATGATTCTCCAATCCATGTTCAACAGCAGAAGAGGGCACAAATACGGAGGAGCACTCAGCAACTGAGACAGATCTCTAAAATTATGCAAAGTAGATGGCCAATGATGCCTAAAACTCCCACTCACTGCACATAAGCCACAATGGATATACTGTCCATGGATAACTGCAATGACAAATTGTCCCCCACCAACAAGGTGCCAGGAGTAGAGTAAAATATCTTGGGTTTGGTGGCTCTCCACAAAGGTGGGGCCCCCTAGAAATACAGGCTGCCCAAATTGAGTAGCCTATACACACTTGCACCAAAAAAAAGCACCAAACGATCCAAGAGTCCAAAAATGATTTATTAGTCCAGCAAGTGACCATGGAAATGACAACAGACAATCAATGTGTTTCAGGGGCCTAAAGATCCCTTCATCTTCAGGGCTACAAGTGTAAGGGAAAATATTTTGGCCCCCAAAACATGCTGCTGTCCTTTCCATGGTCACTTACTGAACTAACAAGTCATTTCTGGATTCTTGGATTGTTTATTTGGTCCTTTTTCCAGTGCAGATGTATGTTTACTTTCATGGCCACCCTAGTTTTTTTCATTGCACCCACAGAACAGTCTTTCAAACAAAGATATAAGTATAACAGTCTTTTGGGGGGATGTTAGTGGATCATGTGAGATTGCTATTACATCCCAGCTAAATACATAGATAAATTACATACATATACAGTATGTACTATGGTTCAGAAAAATGCAGCATTTTGGCCACTAGATGAAAGTGAAGATCATAGTACAAAAAATACATATTTCCTTTTATCTTCAGCTTCATCTACAGTAGTTGCACAGGACTCTGAATCCTGGGGCACCTCTAACCGCTGGGTGAGACCTTCTGTCTCCAAAACTGGGAGCTCTGAGCTATCCTCACCTTTGAGTATACAAGGACCCTGCGCACCTGTGTACTCACACAGGCTGCAGGCAGCTGGTAAAATCCAGGCACAGGACTGAAGGTTCCATTGCATGCAAGCTGCAGACCCTGAGCTGAGATTGCAGAATCTACAAAAAAACAAAAACACAGCTTTCTCAGCCCAGAAACTGTAGTCTGTAATTTTCATTAACTCTTAACCAAATCCTATGTCACCTTCTCCTCTATTTTCACACTGTCTTGGAGTGTCACACTAGATACAAAGAGATCCTGAGCGTCCTGGGATTTTTACAGGTAGTGTCCTAATGTTCTTCAAGATATAGCGCCTCCACCTAAAGGGGTCTTGCCGGTACAAGAGGGATTACCCTTACTTGCCCTTAAACGAAAGTAAGATCACTCTTGAAAGCTGTTTACAATGCTTTACTTAAAATGTGTTGGTCAGAAAGACAAAGAAGGTAGAATTTCCAAAACTAACATGGGGTTCCTACAGCAACTTAGGTAAAAGTCACTGAGTGGGACATGTCATCCAAAAGCATCACATAAACTGTTTCTAAAGCATAGCAGTCACAAAATAGGAGGTTTGGGTGTATCTCTGTTCACGTAATAACAGTAGCAGAAAATTTCTAGGTTGGCATGAACTCCAGACACAGCCTGAAAAACAAGGAGGACTGATACTCTCAAGGCTCAGGCTCAAGCTTTGGGGCCCCAAATCAAGCAAACAGTCTTCTCAACAGGGGGCCTCTCCAATAGGACCTCTCTCCAAAGAGCAGGGCTACAAAAATGACCCTTTTAGAATACTGATTTCTTGTTTTGTCAAAGTTATGTCCAAACCACTGAAGACAAGCTCACCAGGAGGCTGGCCAACCAGCAGAACAGACAGGAATCCCTGTACCTGCCCATAACACAGGACTCTGTCTGGAGCCTTCTCATCACTGGCAAGTGATGTAATACAGGCTGAACATCAGATATACAGCTAAATACACAGATACATTACATACATCGGTATATATAGTATGTACTATGGTTCAGAAAAATGCAGTATTATGGCCACTAGATGAAACTGAAGATCATAGGACAAAAAATACATATCTCTTTTTATCTTCAGCTTCATCTACAGTAGTTGCAATAATGCAGTATTTTTCCCAATTTGATTTTTTCCCACTTGATTTTTAAATAAATGTAAAAATGATAGCTTCACTATAGCGTCAGTGTCAGCGCTCTTGTTCTGGTACTGCTACTGAGAGTTCTGCCTCTCGTACAGTGCAGGGATCGTATTATGTAGCTCTTCCCTTGTCCATTCACAAAATGGCTTTGTATTCTGTTCACAGAATGCAAGATGTACTGTGAATGAACAAGGGAAGATCCTGTCATTTACCCTTCCCTCTTCTCCCCTTGCCCATTCACAGAACAGCCTTTTGTTTATGCACTTCTCCTCTTCTTTTTATCCCCTTCCTGCCGAGTGTACACATATATGCGGCCTTGGCTTTAGGGAGTTATACCGGAATGATGCCCGCAGCTGCAGGCATCATCCCGGTACCGTTTTTTTAGAGCGGGCGATCGGCTATCCAGGGATAACAACTGATGCAGCTAAAAGCCACTCGGTTGTTATCCCGGGGGAGCAGGAGGAGACACCCCCCCCTCCCGCCGCCTTCAGCTGCTCTTACCGGGCCTCCCGTCCCACCGGGAGACCCGATCCTCGATCCGCCACTTCCGGCAGCTAGAGACAGACTGACATGAAGCCGGAAACGGCTTTGTTCCAGTCTTCTCTTTGTAAACACGGAAGTGACGTCATAACGTCACTTCCTGTTTACTCGGCTGCCAATGGCACTGTTTTTTTAAAAATATACAGTATTCAGAATCGCCGTTTTCGGCGATCTGAATACTTTGAAGCGCAAAGGAGGGATTTGATCCCTCCATAAAGAGTACCTGTCACCACCTATTACTGTCACAAGGGATGTTTACATTCCTTGTGACAGCAATAAAAGTGATCAAAATAAAAAAAAAAAACACAATGTAAAAAAATAAAAATAAATGAAATAAAAAAAAAAATTTTAAAGCGCCCCCGTCCCCGTGAGCTCGAGCAGCAAAGAAAACGCATACGGAAGTCGCGCACGCATATGTAAACGGTGTTCAAAAGACATGTGAAGTATCGCCACAATCGTCAGAGAGAGAGCAATAATTCTAGCACTAGACCTGCTCTATAACTATAACCTGGTAACCGTTATTTTTTTTTTTTAAATGTCGCCTATAGAGATTTTTAGGTACCGTAGTTTGTCGCCATTCCACGAGTGCGCGCAATTTTAAAGCGTGACATGTTTGGTATCTATTTACGCGTAACATCATCTTTCACATTATACAAAAAATTGTGCTAACTTTACTGTTTTGTTTTTTTAAATTCATGAAAGTCTCTTTTTCCCTAAAAAGTTGCATTTAAAAGGCTGCTGCACAAATACCGTGTGACATAAAATATTGCAACAATCGCCATTTTATTCTCTAGATTCTCTGCTAATATACATAATGTTTGGGGGTTCCAAGTAATTTTCTAGCAAAAAATACAGATTTTACCTTGTAAACACCAAATGTCAGAAATAGGCTTAGTCATGGAAAGGGTTAGAGAGCAGGACCCCTTGTCCATGCACAAAGTGTCTTATTTATGCACCCCTGCTCTTCCCTAGTCCACTCACACAATACCTTGTTGTTTACGTGCCCGTTCTCTCCCCTTATCCATTCACATAACATCTTGAATTCTGTGAACAGAACACACAGCTTTTTGTGAATAGGTGAGGGGAAGTAGGATGTGCGACACAACAGAATTTATAGTTACAGTTACATTATAGTTACAGTAGTTATAGTAGTTTATAGTTACATTGTTCTAAGCTGGACCAAATGTAACTATGTAATATACTGATGCCTGGAAATTATTCTTTAATTCTCATGAAGCACATTTGTTTTAAAACAGAAGATTTTGAAAGAAGATTTTTGTCTGAAATTCCGACCATGTGTAGGCTCCATCGGACATTTTCCATTGGAATTTTCATCACACAAAATTTGAGATCTGGTTCTCAAATTTTACGACAACAAAATCCATTCTCGTAAATTCCGATCGTGTGTACACAATTCCGATGCACAAAGCTCCATGCATGCTCGGACTCAAGCAGAAGAGCTGCACTGGCTATTGAACTTCATTTTTCTCGGCTCATCGTACGTGTTGTACGTCACCGTGTTCTTGACGTTCAGAATTTCCGAAAAGATTTGTGTGACCGTGTGTATACAAGACAAGTTTGAGCCAACATCTGTCGGGAAAAATCCATGGATTTTGTTGACGGAAAAAATCCTATCGTGTGTACAGGGCATAAGAGATCATTTTTTTCAGCCAGAGATTCCCTTCACTGTAAAAGTAATCCTAGTTTTCACAGAGCCCCTGGATTACTTTCACAGGTGGTAGAATGGGGTCCTACCGCTGCCGCGTTTACCAGGCTCCCTTGAGTGATCGGGGAACCCAGTTAGGATGTGACCGGCAGCATCTGGTTCCTGGAATACAGTGAGAGGAACTGATGTTTTACGGTTTTGGCTCTTCGTTTACCTGACCATTATCAGCCAGTGAAGAAGCCGATCAGACTGATCTGTGTCAGACCAGATCTCTCCATAAAGAGGACCTGTCATGGCCCATGCTCCCACAAGGAATGTCCATCTGTTGGGATAGCAATAAAAGTGATAAAAAAAAAAAAAAAAAAAAAAAGCGTCATTTTTAATAAATAAAATAAATGATACAATATAACCCCACATGCCAGGGTTCTAGGTGTAATCCTGGACTCTGAACTATTCTTTCGGCCCCACGTCCAATCACTGTCCAAATCTTGCCACCTCAACCTCCGCAACATCTCCAAAATATGCCCCTTTCTAACCAATGACACCACAAAGCTTCTAGTTCACTCTCTGATCATCTCTCGCCTCATCTACTGCAACTCCCTCCTCCTCTGGATTATCCCTACATAGGCTATCCCCCCCTTCAGTCCATCATGAATGCTGCTGCCAGACTCATCCACCTTACCAAGCATTCAGTGTCTGCTACTCCTCTCTGCCATTCCCTCCTTTGGCTGCCACTCACCCAGCAAATGAAATTCAAAATACTAACAACTTACAAAGCCATCCACAACTCTGCCCTCAGCTACATCACAAAGCTAGTATCAAAATACCAACCTAATCGTTCTCTTCATTCCTCCCAAGACCTTCTGCTCTCTAGCTCCCTCGTCACCTCCTCCCATGCGCGCCCCCAGGACTTTTCCTGAGCCTCTCCTATCCTTTGGAACTCCTTACCCCAATCTGTCTGATTATCTCCTACTCTATTAGCTTTTAGACGATCCCTGAAAACCCCCGTCTTCAGAGAAGCCTATCCTGCCTCCACCTAATAACTGTACTTTTATTTTCTTCATCAGCTCATCCCCCACAGTTATTACCTTTTGTATCCCTTGACCCTCTTTCCTAGATTGTAAGCTCAAATGAACAGGGCCCCCTGATTCCTTATGTATTGAATCGTATTGTAACTGTCCTCATATTGTAAAGCTCTGCACAAACTGTTTGCGCTATTTAAATCCTGTATAATAATAATAATAATAATAAAAATGTGAAAAAAAAAAAAAGTGACCCCGTGCTTGTGTACATATGCAAACACGCAGTCCTACATGCATATGTAAATGGCGATTGTACCACAAATGTGAGGTATCGCTGTGAACACCAGAATGAGAGCAATATTTCTAGCTCCAGCACTCCTGTGCAACTCTAAACTGGTAACCTGTGAAGGCTTTTAAAATGTTGCCTATGGAGATTTTTTAGGTACCCTAGTTTGGTGCCGTTCCACAAGTGTACGCAATTGTTTGGTATCTATTTCCTCGGTGTAACATATGTTTTTATATTTTACCAAACAATTGGGTATTATATTGTGTTTTTGTGCATTAAAATTCATTAGTGCATTTTGTCCACTTTTTGCTGCTCAAATATCGTGCGACATAAACATATGCAACAACCATTATTTTATTCTCTAGGGTCTCAGCTTAAAAAAAATATATAATGTGTGGGGGTTTTAAGTCGTTTTCTAACAAAAAAAAATATGTTTTTTACATGTAGAAGAGGGATGTCAGAATTAAAAGTGGTTAAAGAAGAGCGGTATCCAATGCCTTTTGCAGTATAGTACCCATTCCCATGCCATTCATTACAGAAACAGCTGCTCCAGTTACAGGAAGATGCAAGGAATCTGAAGGATATAATTGATATTATATTGGGAAATAACATGTACAATATGCAATAATGAGGTATGTCATATTTTCTAACGCTGGGAGGTATACTACTTTCTGTCGGGATCTGGCTGGGTAAGTGCTGAGTTAGATGAGTGTGCTTTAAGCCTGACCATCCATGTGTATTACAGATAAAATTCCCTCTACAGTAAAGACTATGCTCATTACATTTAAATAGAGACATACAGTACATTCGACTTTATTGCTTCACTCTACTTAGTTTATTCATAGCGAGCCAAGGAAAAACAAAAAATCCTGAGTTTTAATCAATAAACTCCAATCTAAATCTGTCTTAACTTGGTTAAACCTCAACACAAGAGTCAACAAGGCTTTGGCAATTGTTCGCTTAGCTGTAGAAAAAAAAAAGTACCTATCATTAATTTGCACAGAAATTTGTTCAAAGCATTGAGGTTCTTGTTAAAAAATTACAATACTTTTCAGCAAATACAGTGTCTTGAAAAAGTATTCATACCCCTTTAATTTTCCACATTTTGTCATGTTACAACCAAAAAGGTAAATGTATTTTATTGGGGTTTTATGTGATAGACCAACACAAAGTGGCACATAATTGTGAAGTGGAAGGAAAATGATAAATGGTTTTCAATTTTTTTTTTACAAATAAATATGTGAAAAGTATGGTGTGCATTTGTATTCAGAACCTCCTTTCACTGCAATTACAGTTACAAGTCTTTTTGGGGATGTCTCTACCAGCTTTGCACATCTAGGGAGTGACATTTTTGCCCATTCTTCTTTGCAAAATAGCTCAAGCTCTGTCAGATTGGATGGGGAGCATCTGTGAACAGCAATTTGCAAGTCTTGCCACAGATTCTCAATTGGATTTAGGTCTGGACTTTAGCAAGAGAAAACTCACCCAAGCTCTACTGCTGTATAATGCAATTAGTGTGCAGAGTGATCGGTGCTCTGGCTAACTGAGTTCACAGTGAATCCTTAACAAGTACAAGCTGGCGACTCTACAGCTTCTAAATAGAAAACTTTATTGTAGCATCATAGCAGTAACATCATCCAAAATTCTGACGCGTTTCTGCCTAAGCCTTCTTTATAGCATGAGCATTAGGTCTGGATTTTGACTGGGCCATTCTAACACATGAATATGCTTTGATCTAAACCATTCCATTGTAGCTCTCGCTGTATGTTTAGGGTTGTTGTCCTGCTGGAAGGTGAACCTCTGCCCCAGTCTCATGTCTTTTGCAGACTCTAACAGGTTTTGCCCTGTATTTGACTCCATCCATCTTCCCATCAACCTCGACCAGCTTCCCTGTGGCGGCTGAAGAAAAGCATACCCACAACATGATGCTGCCACCACCATGTTTTGGTGTGTTCAGGGTGATGTGCAGTGTTAGTTTTCTGCCACATAGTGTTTGGCTTTTGGGCCCAAAAGTTAAACTGTAGTCTCGTTTGTACGGAGCACCTTCTTCCACATGTTTTCTGTTTCCCCCACATGGCTTCTCGCAAACTTCAAATGAGACTTCTTATGACTTTCTTTCTACAATGGCTTTCTTCTTGTCACTCTTCCATAAAAGCCAGATTTGTGGAGAGCACAACTAATAGTTGTCCTGTGGACAGATTCTCCCACCTGAGCTGTGGATCTCTGCAGCTCCTCCAGAGTTACCATGGGCCTCTTGGCTGCTTCTCTAATGAATGCTCTCCTCAGTTTAGGTGGACGGCCATGTCTTGGTAGGGTTGCATTTGTGCCATACTCTTTCCATTTTCGGATAATGGATTGAACAGTGCTCCGTGAGATGTTCAAAGCTTGGGATATTTTTTTATAACCTAATCCTGCTTTAAACTTTTCCACAACATTATCTCTAACCTGTTTGGTGTGTTCCTTGGCCTTCATGATGCTGTTTGTTCACTAAGGTTCTCTAACAAACCTCTGAGGGCTTCACAGAACAGCTGGATTTATACTGAGATTAAATTACACAGAGGTGGACTATATTTACGAATTAGGTGACTCCTGAATGCAATTGGTTCCACAAAATTTTAGTTAGGGGTATCAGAATAAAGGAGGCTGAATACAAATGCGCGCCACATTTTTCAGATATTTATTTGTAAGAAATGTTGAAAACTATTTATCATTTTCCTTCCACTTGACAATTATGTTTCACTTTGTGTTGATCTGTCACAAAACATCCCAAGTAAAATACATTTACGTTTTTGGTTGTAACATGATAAAATGTGTCAAATTTTTAGGGGTATGAATACTTTTTTAAGGCACTGTACACGGGAATGCAGTGGAATTTTTTACATTTCTCTATATTGGAACCCTGATAACTAGGGATGAGCAGAGTGATTTGTCAAAAGTATCGGGACACCTGCCTTTACACACACATGAACTTTAATGGCATCCCAGTCTTAGTCAATATTGAGTTGGCCCACCCTTTGCCGCTATAACAGCTTCAACTCTTCTGGGAAGGCTGTCCACAAGGTTTAGGAGTGTGTCTATGGGAATGTTTGACCATTCTTCCAGAAACACATTTGTGAGGCCAGGCACTGATGTTGGACGAGAAGGCCTGGTTCAGAGCCTCTATTCTAATTCATCCCAAATGTGTAGTATCTGGTTGAGGTGCAGGCCAGTTCCTCCACCCCAAACTCGCTCATCCATGTCTTTATGGACCTTGCTTTGTGCACTGGTCCAAATCATTTGGTGGAGGGGGGATTATGGTGTGGGGTTGTTTTTCAGGGGTTGGGCTTGGCCCCTTAGTTTCAGTGAAAGGAACTCTTAAGGCGTCAGCATACCAAGACATTTTGGACAATATGCTCTTGCCTCAAACATTATAGCAAGAACAATAGTTCTATCGCTAGACCTCCTTTGTAACTCTAAACCGATAACCTGTAAAAAATTATAAAAGTGATTTTTAAGTATCGTAGTTTGTCGCCTTTCCATGATCGATATTGCATTGTAAAAGGGGGGCATGTTAGGTACAGTGGAACCTTGGTTTACGAGTAACGCGGTTAACGAGCGTTTTGAAAGACAAGCAACTTTTTTTAAAAAATCCTGACTCGGTTTGCGAGCGTTGTCTCGCAAAACAAGCAGGATTCAAGCCAATGGGGTGTGCAGTACCGCATTTGGCCAGAGGTGCTGGGGCGCCGCTGACACTCGGAACGGTTCGGAGCCATTCGGAAATACTCTGAATCACTCGGGAATACTCGGAAACACTCGGAAATACTCCGTTTCCGAAGGATTTCCAAATTCAGCTAAGCTGTCCCCGAGTATTTCCGAGGCTCTCCGGCGCCCCTCCCACCTCTGGCCACATGCGGTATTGCATGCAATAGAAGTCAATGTGGAACAAATTATCTTCATTTTCATTGACTTCTTTGAAGAAATTTGCTTTGATATACGAGTGCTTTGGCTTACAAGCATTCTCCTGGAACGGATTATGCTCGTAATCCAAGGTTCCACTGTATCTATTTACTCGGTGTAAGACCATATTTTATATATTTTTTTGCATTAAAATTCATTAGTGTATTTTTTAAAAAAAATTGCGTTTGAAAAACCGCAGGGGAATACTGTGTGACATAAAACAATTGCAGCGACAGCTATTTTATTCTCTAGGGCCTCTGCTAAAAAATATATATAATATTTGGGGGGTTGTAAGTAACTTTCTAGCAAAATAATACAGATTTTTACATGTAAACAAAAATGTCCGAATAGGCTGGTCTTCAAGTGAGAAGAATGTAAAGCGGATGTATGCTTTCCTATCTAGACTGTATGCTGATTGACGGATTTTTACTCTTTTTTTTTTTCCAAGCAGAGGCATTTCAGTTGCAGGAATGGTTAATCTTTATTTGCTATGTCATACAGCTCACAGCGGCACAGCGGCATGACCGGCGAATGATCATTTGTTGGAGCACAGCTCCCCCTGGATTTCCCTGACTGCCAGTAAAGCCTCTTACACTAATATGTGAGCAAATGAAAAGGCAAAAGCAGAGTGGACATGAAATGGAAAAGAACAGATGCCCCCACACCGCACTTTAAGCTCATTGCTTTAGCCAGATTATAACACAGCGCCTGTTTATTTGACACAATGAAATACAATCTGCTTAGACTTTTCTCTAGTAAATACATGTAACCAAGTACTCGTGGCTTAGCCGAGCGTCAGCAAGTGTTATTATTCACAACGTCAAACTCGGTGACTCTAGGAAGTCATAATAACGGCTTTCAGGTTTTGTTGTTGCCCCATAAATGTTAATGTTCCTCTCAGCAGAACATCAGAACGGTGTCAGTGGTGGAGAGCGGGTTTTATGGGATCCATAAGTTCAATAATGCATAAGAAGTAGGAATTAGTACCCCTGATGTGTTAAGCCCACCAGATTAGGTGTATCAATTGCTTCCTAACTGCTATGAAATCCCACATTTCCATATTTATGTTTAACGCTCTAAGACAGCAATCTAGAAGACGAGGGAGAATATTTCACAGTTCTTTCTTCAACACTTGACTTTAAAGTAGTATTAAATAAAAACAAAATAAAAAAACAAATGTAATATATTGCAACTCCTTAGACTTGGTGGCTGCCTTAGTTTTTTTTTTTTCCTTTATTTTCACCTTGTGATCCAGCCAGTAAGTCTGGTATTTTTAAATACCTTTAAAGTGGTTGTAAACCCTAAAAAAAAAAAAAAATAAACCTGCAAGACAAAGGCATAATGAGCTAGTATGCATAGCATACTAGCTCATTATGAATTACTTACCTGAGATCGAAGCCCCCGCAGCGCTCCTCGTTCAGCGAACTGGCGGGCAACATCGCTCCCAGGGGTTATTTCCGGGTATCGCGGCTCCGGTGCTGTGATTGGCCAGAGCCACAATGACGTTACTCATGCACGCAGGAGCCGCTGGTAATGGTAAAGTCTAACTGAAGCAACGGCACGTACGTCAGTTTGCTTAAGTGCGCATGTGCCGATGACGTTGGCACATGCAAATAAAGGGATATCTCCTAAACCGCGCAGGTTTAGGAGATATCCAGTGTAGCTACAGGTAAGCCTAATTATAGGCTTATCTATGGTAAAAAGTAGTTGTAAAGGGTTTACAACCACTTTAACAGACCAAGCTGTCCAGCAAAAATGGCAATTAGAGGGTTGAGACAAACTGATTACCACTGATAGGGATGCATACAATAATCAGCTTTTATTCATTTATGTAAAACCTTTATCCCTTTTTTCTGAGTTGCAGACAAGTAATGCAGCAATTAAAGTCAGACTGACATCAGATCTCCTAATCTGTATTCTTGTTCAGTGACTTTAGTTCAATAACTAGTTATTAACCATTTCAGTACCAGGCACCCTCTTCCTACATACAATGAAGGGGGAGTTGGGACTTTAAATGAGGCACCCAAAAGTGCCTCCATCCCGATAATGAATGCAAGAAAAAAAGGGGTTTGGGACTTTATATGAAGCAATTAGATAGTGGAGGAAGATTAATATAAAGTATTTTATTGTTCATTTCATATATATACACATATGGGGCGTGCAGAGACTGAGCAAAACAGATTACAACAAAACATACATAACAACGCATAATCGGGATAGTAGATGTATAAATAGATTTAAAAAAAGAGGGAGATGGTATAGGCACCCCCTTGCTGTACAGGCCAATACTCAGATTTCAGTGCTGTTGCACTTTAAATGACAATTGTGCAGTCAAGCAAAACTGTACCCAGATGGAATTTGCCGAAATTTTTTCTTAGTATCTGTTATCAAATTTTGATGTGTGCTGATGAGGCTGCACTGATGAACACTGATGAGACGACACTGATAAGGCGGCACTAATGGGCACTAATAGGCTGCACTGAGGGAACTTGGTGAGGAGGCACTGATGGGGACTGATGAGGCTGCACTGATGGGCACTGATGAGGTTGCACTGATGGGCACTAAGAGGCTGCACTGATGGGACTTGATGAGCAGGCACTGATGGGCACTCATAGGTTGCACTGGTGAGCACTGATGAGGCTGGACTGATGGGCGCTGATGAGGCTGCACTGATGTGCACTGATAAGCTTCACTGATGAGCACTGAGGAGGAGGCACTGATGAGGCTGCAATGATTAGGCGACACTCAGGTGCACTGATGAGGCTGCACTGATGGGTGCTGATGAGGCTACACTGATGCAGCGGCACTGAATGGCAGGGCACTGATGAGGCTGCAATGATGAGGCAGCACTGATAGGCACTGATAGGCAGCGCTGATGGGCACTGATAGGTGGCACTGAAAACCTGCACTGATGAGCACTGATAACCGGTTTCAGCAAAATAGTGGGCGTGGCTTAAATGGTGTGGCTCTAAGGGGGTGTGGTGAGCATCTGAGATGAACGAGTGATGGAGGGAGAGGGAGAGATGGAGGGACAGCAGGCTTCAATCATCCCGGCACCATGGTTGTTATGGTGTCAGGATGATTGAAGCACATTATTTCTATTATTACATTGTAATATAAAATGAAATCATTCAACTCACCATAATGCAGAATCAGTGGGAGCCCTGAGTGTGTCCCCTGCCACCAGATGCCATCAGGTGTCCCCAGCAGAGTCCGTCCTTACATCAGGTGTCCCCAGCAGAGTCCGTCCTTACATCAGGTGTCCCCAGTGGAGTCCATCCTTACATTAGGTGCCCCCAGAGGAGTCCGTCTTTACATCAGGTGCCCCCAGCGGAATCTGTCATTACATCAGGTGCCCCCAGTGGAGTCCCTCCTTACATCAGGTGCCAACAGCAGAGTCCCTCCTTACATCAGGTTCCAATAGCAGAGTCCCTCCTTACATTTGGTGCCCCCAGCAGAGCCCCTCCTTACATCAGGTGCCCCCAGCAGAGTCCCTCCTTACATCAGGTGCCCCCAGCAGAGTCCCTCCTTACACCAGTGTCCCAGCGGAGCATCCCTCCTTGCATCAGTGTCCCCATCAGCGGAGTCCCTCCTTCCATCTGTGCCCCCATCAGCGGAGTCCCTCCTTACATCAGTGTCCCCAGCGGAGCCCCTCCTTACATCTGTGCCCCCATCAGCAGAGTTCCTTCTTACATCTGTGTCCCCAGTGGAGCTCCTCCTTACATCAGTGTCCCCATCAGCGGAGTCCCTCCTTACATCAGTGTCCCCATCAGCTGAGCCACTCCTTACATCAGTGTCATCAGCGGAGCCACTCCTTACATCTGTGTCCCCAGCAGAGTCCCTCCTTACATCTGTGCCCCCATCAGCAGAGTTCCACCTTACATCTACATCCCCAGCGGAGCCCCTCCTTACATATGTGTCCCCAGCGGAGCCCCTCCTTACATCTGTGTCCCCAGTGGAGCCCCTCCTTACATCTGTGTCCCCAGTGGAGCCCCTTCTTACATCTGTGTCCCCAGCTGAGCCCCTCCTTACATCTCTGTCCCCAGCAGCGGAGCCCCTCCTTACATCTGGGGACACTTGATCTCAGTGACAGCTCCATGTGTCCATTCAGACACGGAGCCCAGACCTGGCCACACCCCATCTCTCCCCTGATTGTCTAGATTACTTTGATTGACAGCAGTGGGGGCCAATGGCGCCGCTGCTGTGTCTCAGCCAATCAGGAAGGAGCATTTCAGACAGTAGAGACACTTGTGGACATTGCTGGACAGAGAGGGATCTCAGGTAAGTATTAGGGGGGCTGAGGGGGATGGCTGCATACAGAAGGCTTTTTTCTTAATGCATAGAATCTTCTGCCTTTGCAACCCCTTGAAGGTAAATATTGCAGCAAAACTTTTAATTTTGATCTTTTATAGCTTTTTATTTGCATCTTGTTATTTTTAGCTAGAGTTCTGCTTTAAAGCTAACCTTTAGCCAGATATAAAAAAAAAAAAAAACTAATGCAGCTCTGTATTCATTATTACAACATTAAAGTGATTGTAAATGTTTGATTATTTTATTTTAAATGATACAAATGTTATATGTACCTGCTTTATATAATGGTTTTGCACAGAGTAGTACCAAACCTCCTCTTCAGGGGTCCCCCACCAGTTCTCCTGGCTCCTCCTCCCTTCCAAGTGCCCCCCCCCCCGCCCCCAGTAAGCTGCTTACTATGGTGGCACACCTGCTGGCTTCGATCCCAAGCCAGGCTGTCTGTGTCTATTGATACACACAGCTCGGCAACACCACCCTGCTCCCTACTCACAGGATTTGATTGACAGCAGCAGGAGCCAATTGAGAAAAATCAAACCCCCTGTCCTGCAAGACAGGGCTGTGCTAAGTAGCAGAGCTAAGTAAACCTCAGGACTGGATGGACAAAATTAAAAATTCATTGATGGGCAAATCTTATATGTATTTAATTGTTTTCCTAGAGTTCAGCTTTAATAAAAAAGCAAGTTCAGCAAAAGCAGCTCCTTTATGGCATATTTGTCTTACCTTTGTCTGACCTTTATTTCTGAATGTTCTCCAACAGGAATTCTCTGCTCCAGCAAAGATTTGCTCTTCTCATCTATTAAGACCTCTCCCAACCATAACTTTAAGGCTTTTCCAAGTTTGCAAATAATTTATGCATACTCCAATGCATTGTTGATGCTTTTTCAAAGAGATTATTCCAGAGCCCAAAAATAACAAGTTGTGCTGACCTGACAATGTATTTTATTTCATAGCAGTTCACAGACTCATCATATAGGGTAATGCAAAGTATTGCAGCATCCAGCAAATAGTGGTATCTGCTCCCTTCTACAAATAGCCCCTCGCTGTTACTAAATCTGCCTTAAAGTGATATTAAACCTTTATATATATATATCTATATAGATATATATATCTATATCTATATATTATATAGATATAGATATCTATATATAGATATCTATATCTATATATAGATATAGATATCTATATACATATATATAAATATATATATTTTATTTATTTTTTTTGCTTCTTTAACGGCTTGCCGACCTCAGCACACAGATATACATTGGCAGAATGGCACAGGCTGGCAAATTGGCGTACAGGTACGTCCATTTAAATGTGCCGCCTATCGGGTGGGTCCCGGGGGCTCGATGTTCACTGGCAGCCAGCGATTGTGGTGTGGAGAGGTAGAACGGGGAGATGCCTATGTAAACAAGGCATTTCCCCGTTCTGCCTAGTGACAAGACAGAGATCTATTGCTCCCTGTCATCGGGAGCAGTGATCGCTGTCATGTCCTAGCTAGCCCATCCCCCCCACAGGTAGAATCACTGCCTAGGACACACTTAACCCCTTGATCACCCCTAGTGTTTAACCCCTTCCCTGCCAGTGTCATTTACACAGTAATCAGTGCATTTTTATAGCACCGATCGCTGTATAAATGATAATGGTCATAAAATAGTGTCAAAAGTGTCCGATGTGTCCGCCATAATGCCGCAGTCCCAAAAAAAAATTGCAGATCGCTGCCATTACTAATAAAAAAAAAAAATTATAATGAAAATGCCATAAAACTATCCCCTATTTTGTAGACACTATAACTTTTGCGCAAACCAATCATTATACACTTATTCTTATTGCAATTTTTTTTACCAAAAATTATGTAGAAGAATACATATTGGCCTAAACTAAGGAAAAAATGTGTTTTTTTATATATTTTTGGGGGATATTTATTATAGCAAAAAGTAAAAAATATTGCTTGTTTTTCAAAATGGTCGCTCTTTTTTTGTTTATAGCGCAAAAAATAAAAACCACCAAAAGAAAGCTCTATTTGTGGGGAAAAAAAAAAGATGTCAATTTTATTTGGGTGCAACGTCGCACGGCCGTGCAATTGTCAGTTAAAGCATCGCAGTGCCGAATCACAAAAAGTGCTCTGGTCAGGAAGGGGGTAAAATCTTCCGGGGCTGAAGCGGTTAAAATTGTCTCTTTTTAACTTTTTCTGTCCCAGAGTCACCATCTCCGACTGTTTGTGGTTGTCTACCTAGATAGCCAGCTTCTAAGGTGACACCCATCATGAATGCTCCTGGCCTGTGATATGTGAGTCCATAAGCACAAACAGCTCCCAGCAAGCCACGCCCCTGCTCCCTCCTCCCAGCACGTTGACTGATGACAGTGGAAGCCTATGGGTGCATAGGTGAAATGAATGGGCTACATTACACGCAATGTGCAGGAATGTGTAGAAAACACGCACGAGCTATTTCACACCTGCATTGTGTGATTGGAGCCTAAATAAAAGTTTTTCTTAATCTTACCTAAAATATATACTGATCCCAACCTTAGACAGTGATTCTGGCTTGTGAACCTGACACTGACACTAACCTAGACCCAACATTGGTCTATCTATTTTATCATCATTAACATCATCATCATTATTACTATTATTATTTTTACACACAGACATTTTTGTTTACCTTCTCCCCTGGCTAGGAAAAACAGATACAAAGTACAGTATGTTTCTCCATTTAGAAGGAGAAAGAGAATACAGGGATCAGGTTTACTAGCAGGCTGTCACAGTGATCACATCGATCCTGATTATTAGCACGGGAACAGAAGCAGTTATAGAGCGAGACAGGGGTGGGGCCTGGCAAGAAGTGGGTGGTTCCAGGTGGGATGTGGGTGGGGTCAGAAGGGGCTGTGCTGTGCTGCTAGCATAGACACCAACAGCAGTGGCAGGAAGGGCCTGAGAGTAGCCACATTGGGCTGCACTCGCACATCATTGTCGGTGAAGCCCAGGAGAATTGCTGAATGTCTAGATTAGACTGTTGCTTCCAATCAGACATTTAGCAAATCCAATAATGCACAATATAAAAAGTTTTTAATATTATATATAATAATAAAGGGTATTTTTTTTTTGTTACATGGAGGTCCATTTTATTAAAGCACTCCATAACTGCTCTACCTCCCAGGACACAACACAATGATACTGCAGATGGGCAGACCGTGCAGGCAAACTGTTATGTCGTTGCCTGCTCCCGGGTTGAGTACACTGCAGGAGTCTGTCAGCAAGTCTGATCGGCTGTGTCCAATCACAGCCCAGAGTCCTGTGTTGACAATCAACACAGGGCTCTGTACAAAGGGAACAATCTCTCTGTGTTAGAAAAAGCAGCACATAATACACACATTATACATTGTTAGGCACATATTTAACCCCTAGATCGCCTAGATGTTAACCTCTTCCCAGCCAGTGTCATTAGGACAGTGACAGTGCACTGATCACTGTATTAGTGTCACTAGTGATGTCAGTGGCAGTTAGTCAGTTCCCCCAGTGTCAGATTGCCCTCTGCACTATTCCAGTCCCATTATAAGTTGCTAATCACCGCCATTAGTAGTATAAAGAAAATAAATAATTAAAAATTCCAATATATACAGTTAGGTCCGTATACTGTATATTTGGATACAGGCACAATTTTTTTCAGATAGTTACCAAAGCCTATTCAAGCTATATTTATAGTTATATAATGGATAATGGATATGGGCTGAAAGTGCACACTCTCAGGAGGTTTAATTTGAGGGTATGTAAATCCAAATCAGAGGAAGGGTTTAGGAATTACAGCTCTTAAGAATAGCCACCGCCCACCCACCCCCACCCCCCACCCCCTCCCCCCGTTTTCAAGGGACCAAACGTAATTGGACAATTGAATCAAAAGCTGTTTCATGGCCAGGTGTGGGCTACTCCTTCATTATTCCTTCATCAATTAAGCAGGTAAAGGGTCTGAGGGTCGATTCTAAGTGTGATATTTGCATTTGGAATCTATTGCTGTGAACCTACATAATGCGTTCAAAGGAGTTGTCCATGCAAGTGAAACAGGCTATTGTAAGGCTTCAAAAACAAACAAAAAAATCCATCAGAGAGATAACAACAACATTAGCAGTGGCCAAATCAACAGTTTGGTACATTCTGAGGAAAGAAGAATGCACTAGTGAGCTCAGCAACATAAAAAGGCCTGGATATCCAGTCCACAGAAGACAACAGTGGTGGGTGATCGCAGAATCCTCTCTATGGTAAAGAAAAACCCATTCACAACATCCAGACAAGTGAAGGACACTCTCCAGGAGGTGGGCGTATCATTGTCAAAGTCTACAATCAAGAGAAAACTTCACGAGAGCAAATACAGAGGGTTCACCACAAGGGCAAACCATTCATAAGCCTGAAGAATAGAAAAGCTAGATTAGACTTTGCCAAAAAAAAAATCTAAAAAAGCAAGACCAGTTCTGGAAAAGCATTCTTTGGACGGATGAAATTAAGATTAATCTGTACCAGAATGACGAGAAGCAAAAAGTGTGAAGAAGGCTTTAAACAGCTCATGATCCAAAGCACACAACGTCATCTGTAAAACATGGTGGAGGCAGTGTGATGGCATGGGCATGCATGGCTTCCGGTGGCGCTGGGTCATTGGTGTTTATTGTTGATGTGACAGAAGACAGAAGCAGCTGGATGAAATCTGCAGTGTTTAGAGATATACTGTCAGCCCAGATACAGCCAAATGCAGCAAAGTTGATTGGATGACGCTTCACAGTACAGATGGACAATGATACAAAACACACTGCAAAAGCAACCCAGGAGCTTTTGAAGGAAAAGAAGTGGAATATTCTGTAATGGCCAGATCTCAACCCAATTAAGCATGCATTTCACTTGCTGAAGGCAAAACTAAAGGCAGAAACCCACAAATAAAGAACAACTGAAGACAGCTGCAGTTAGAGCCCGGCAAAGCATCAGAAAGGAGGAAACCCTGTCTTTCACAATGTCCATGGATTCCAGACTTCAGGCAGTCATTGCCAGTAAAGGATTCTCAACAAAATATTAAAAATGAACATTTTATTTATGATTATATTAATTTGTCCAATTACATTTGAGCCCCTGAAAATGGGGGGGGGCTGTGTATAAAATTGTTTGCAGTTCCTAAAATTTGTACCTAATATTTATGTTCAACCCTTTGAATTAAAGTTGAAAGTCTGCACTCTAAATGCATTTGGATTGTTTCAATTTAATTTTATTCTGGTGGCATACAAAACCAAAAGTATGAAAATTGTGCCTGTGTCCAAATATACCGAAGACATGTAGAAGAAGAAAATGTAAAAGGATTTCCGCGCTCACAGACTGGAAGCAGGTTTGCAGCCTCCCCTCACACACCCCCAAAAAGGGGTGAGATATAGTATTGAGAGCTTATAGATAGGGGCGAGTGGCGCTACCTGTATTGAATAACAAACTACGTGCTCGTGTATAAATATATAAAGGGTGTGTGCCCAATAGGTTAATAACCGTGCTACTTTATTTAAAAACCAGTGCCTCCTAATCCTGGGATATAAATGGTTAATCTTCCACCCAAATGTGAATTAATCAAGTAAATAATATACTAAATAAACAATAAAACCATAAACATTCCCTCTAATGTGTGGAGGAGAATAGATATCTATGAATTACTAGGTGCAAATTATCCTCTTATAATGATAACTGTGCATTAATAACATTGCATCCTAACCACCATTATTTCATAAACTCCCTGTGCTCTCACCCGTATGACTGAGTAGGTGAAGAGTGTAATCAATCCAATACTACCACATTTAGAAAGGTGCAATATTAGTGAATTATTAAAAAATATTTTGAAAAAATAACACCTATAAAAATATAAAGATTAAAAACAAAATAAAAATGAAAATTATCAGGAATAAGAATTAGCATGTATGAAAAAGTCCCATATTACAAAGTTCCAACATAGGTATAATCGCATAGAATTGCATAAAGTTCCACCATGAATAGAGTTCCTGTGGATAGTAACTTTTGTGATGGCATCAAATTTAAATCCAGTGACTTGCGGTGCTCCCCCTCAAGGATCCCCACTCACCGGCTCCCTATACCCCTGCAGGGGTAATAGGCATGTATTATCTGGCCGTAGATGACATCTGGGATTCCAGTAGAGTTGTCCCCGGGGTTACCCTCCAGATATGGTATCTCCTTAAGTGATCCTGGTTATCCTCATGAGAAAGAAACAGGGCTCTCGTAGTGTGATACCGTAAAAAATACTTTATTTAAAAGGCTGTACAACCAGCACAAAAACGAAAACGAAATAAAAGTTTAAAAGTTCCAAACTCCTGTTACAGGAGCCTGGTATTCACACTGCATATAGAAATCAAGCCCAGATAGGAGCCCGTGGATGTATTTCCTCAGCTGAGCGGCGTGCGCCTCAGCTGCGCTCCAAGCACCTCCCGACTTCCGTGTGTGACGTAAGTACGTAGCCCCGTCTTACGCATTTCGTCATCGACGTTATCAAAGGCGTGACTGACGTACTTAGTGCGAGGCTTATGAAGGCAAGCGGATGTATCTCCTCCCATTGGGCGGGATCCCCTTAATGTATTACGAGGCTTCCCTGCCGGGTTAAACTACTCCCAAATAGGGGTTATTTAATATTACTGTCTCAGATTAAAGGCTCGATACTCCCGCTTGCTATCATTAACGACAGACATATGCATTGAGCAATGCTCATATAAAGTACATTTCACTGTTTATACACATAACACTCTGTATATAATTGTAAATTAATCCCGGGGTAGTACCATTTTCTCAGTCCATGTATAGGGGTACACAAGCTGGGGGGAGGACGTGAAGGGAAGAGCATAATTGGGATGACTATCTCATGTTAAATATTTCTTCCCATACCCAGCACAGTAAGTATGTGCTATGATTTATGGATCATTACAAATCAATTACCCTATCCCATATTTATCCCTAAGTTGACTATCATATACTGGACTGAGAAATGTATGGCAACCCCATACATAAAGGAGACATGCTTTTAATAAGGGAGACCATTAGATCCATGTATATAGTACACAATTGCCCAAATATAGGGTCAATGATCACCATTTACATACCATTATCCATACATGTATCTATATGTGTATATACGCTGTCATGTGTCCTACCCTAACCCATCTCAGAGGGGGGGGGGGTAGTTTATTTCTATGTGCCCCTCCTATAGGGAGAGGACCCATCTTGCATCATCAAGATGGATACAAAGCCCTATATAGAATAAGCCACCCAAATCCAAAGGGAAGAGAACCACATATGGGATAAAATTATTAGACCCCTATTGCTATGCCCAATACTCTCATCTGCATGTATACATATACCCTGTCATGTGTCCTACCCTAACCCATATCAGGGAGGGGGGGGGGTTCTTTGTGCCCCTCCTGTTAGGAAGGAGCTCCATACATAAGAGAGAGGGATAAAAGACCCTGTGTAGATTAAGCCACCCGAATCCACGGGGGTAAAGTATTAAACCCCTAGTGCTATGCCCAATATGCCCATTTTTGGAGGTCCTTGTCAGGGTATCCTTTGGTTCTATCCGCATAGAGGGGAGGTGGGTATGGGCCCTGTACTAGGCTCTCCACTACCAGTGATCTTAATGTATATCACTAATTATTACAAAGGTCAATGTGCACATATTTGCTATATAACTTTAGGACACCAGTAAGTAATGCCCATTTTATATCTAGGGATTGGCTATGAAGCAGTTAAGGTCTATATCCAAATTTAACCCCTTAGGGGCCAGGGATTGCAACCGATAGATCCACTCGGTTTCGTTTTGAGAAATGAGTGTGAGCTTATTATTTCCTCTCCAATGGTCCTCAATATGGTCTATACCGTAGAACACAAGCCCTGTGGGGTCCTGCTGATGTACCTCGTTAAAATGTCTATATAGGTGGTGTTTAGGGGATCCAATCTTGATACAATTGATATGTTCCCTTATTCTGACTGCTAACGGCCGGGTAGTTCTTCCCACGTACTGCAGATGACAAGGACATTCTATAATGTATGTCACATGCGTAGTCTGGCATGTGATTAGTTTTTTTATTTTATATTGTTTGTGGTCAACTGTAGACTTGAATACTTCTTTCTTTCTAGGCTGTGAGTTGCTGACCCTACATGCTAAACACCTGCGACATTTATAAAATCCTTTCAACCCAGCACTGATTTTTACTTGCTTAGGAGGGTCTATGGCATTGTGTACTAAGTAGTTCCGGAGACTAGGTGCTCTTCTATATACAAATTTTGGTCTTCTAGGGAGAATTTTTGATAATACCCTGTCCTCTTGTAGGATAGGCCAGTATCTGTTAATAATGTGTTCAACATCTTTATATTGATTATTGTATCCTGTAATAAACAGGATCTCTTCTTGTTTGTTCTTTATCTTCTTGTTGTTATTCATTAGGGTCTTCCTGTCTATTTTCATTATCTCCAGCTTCAATTTGACCGGGGTATCCTTTGCATATCCTTTTTCTTGGAACCTCTGAATTAACACGTCTGCTTGTTTTTCAAAATCTTCAATACGATCACAATTCCTGCGAAGACGCATTAGTTGACCCTTTGGGATATTTCCCTTCCACCTTGGGTGGTGGCAGCTGGACGTGGGTATATACCCGTTCCGGTCTGTGTCCTTAAAAAAGGTACGAGCCCTGTTTCTTTCTTTAAGGAGATACCATATCTGGAGGGTAACCCCGGGGACAACTCTACTGGAATCCCAGATGTCATCTACGGCCAGATAATACATGCCTATTACCCCTGCAGGGGTATAGGGAGCCGGTGAGTGGGGATTCTTGAGGGGGAGCACCGCAAGTCACTGGATTTAAATTTGATGCCATCACAAAAGTTACTATCCACAGGAACTCTATTCATGGTGGAACTTTATGCAATTCTATGCGATTATACGTTGTAAATATGTTGGAACTTTGTAATATGGGACTTTTTCATACATGCTAATTCTTATTCCTGATAATTTTCATTTTTATTTTGTTTTTAATCTTTATATTTTTATAGGTGTTATTTTTTCAAAATATTTTTTAATAATTCACTAATATTGCACCTTTCTAAATGTGGTAGTATTGGATTGATTACACTCTTCACCTACTCAGTCATACGGGTGAGAGCACAGGGAGTTTATGAAATAATGGTGGTTAGGATGCAATGTTATTAATGCACAGTTATCATTATAAGAGGATAATTTGCACCTAGTAATTCATAGATATCTATTCTCCTCCACGCATTAGAGGGAATGTTTATGGTTTTATTGTTTATTTAGTATATTATTTACTTGATTAATTCACATTTGGGTGGAAGATTAACCATTTATATCCCAGGATTAGGAGGCACTGGTTTTTAAATACAGTAGCACGGTTATTAACCTATTGGGCACACACCCTTTATATATTTATACACGAGCACGTAGTTTGTTATTCAATACAGAAAGCGCCACTCGCCCCTATCTATAAGATCTCAAATGTAGAAGAAGAAATTTTTGCCCAAATTTATGAAGAAATTAGATTTTTATTTTTTTTTTATTGGATATGTTTTAAAGCAGAAAGAAAAAACATGTTTTTCTTTCAAAATTGTACATCTTTTTTTGTTTATATTGCAAAAAATAAAAAATAAATCTGTGGTGATCAAATTCCACCAAAAGAAAGCTCTATTTGCATGAAAAAAAAGATTCACATTTAATTTATTCACAGCATTGCAGGATCATGCAATTACCAGTTAAAGTAGCGCAGTGCCAAAAAGCAAAAAATGTCCTGGTCATAAAGGGAGTAAAAACCTTCAGGAGCTGAAGTTGTTAAAAAATGTACATACGTTATGGTGTATAATCGTTTGCTTATCCTAAAATGGAAGAACAAGCATGCAAAAAGATTTACCAGAGGAAAAAATGACTCGCTCTATAGATCAATTTTCGGTGACATTAGTCCATGAGAAATTGTTTGTACAAATGATCTTTCCGAGATAAACAAACATTCAAGTTTCCAGTCTGCGCAGAAAATGGCGTCTAATGAAAGGACGTAAATTGTACTGCAGATCCTGCACAGCTGGAGATCACAGACAGCTATAGTAAAATATTTCACTGGATTAAAGCTTTTATATTATAAGTGGAACATAACTGCCTGAAACTGATTTTCTAAGAAACAAGCAAGTTACCACAGCAAAAAGAGCTCAGAGGAGTCACAGGACTGTTTTTTTGGACCAGCAAGTGGAGCGCAGAACATCTAGAAGGAATGAACACCATGATATCATGATTTGGGTGCCACAGTGGTGTAGTGTGGGTAGCACTCTCGCCTAGAAGTAAAAAGAGTCGCTGGTTCAAATCCCACCTGGAGTTTGCATGTTCTCCCTGTGCTTGCATGGGTTTCCCCCGGGTACTCCGGTTTCCTACCACACCCAAAAGACATGCTGGTAGGTTAATTGGCTTCTGTCCAAAATTGGCCCTAGTATATGAATGTGAGTTGGGGACCTTGGATTGAGGGTAGGGACCGATGTGAGTGTGCAATGTATGTGTGGAGTGCTGCATAAATTGATGGTACTATATGGGTACCTTAAATAAGTAATAATATAATAGATGAGCATCTTAATGAGAAACAATGTACAGGGATAGGGACAATTGTAGACATGCACCCACACTCACACTGGATGGACTGGTGTCTTTATTCAACCTTACTAACTATGATATGTGATTGGAGACAGTGAGAGAAATCCACCACTGGAGAGGATATGATGGAACCACCAGAGAGAAATTAGAGGAACCACTGTTGAGGTAGGGGACTAGAGGACATTGGGGCAGAGGATAGAAGTTACAGCAATTACCAGCTGGTGATATACAGGCAGTACCCTATCATGTACCAAGCCTAGTTCCCCATTACTAAGGCCCCCTTCACACTGGCGCCTTTGTGAAGCAGAATACCCTTGCTTAGAAGTGGATCTCTCCGCTGATCCTTGCTGAGCAGGCTGATGACAGGTCCAGGTCCGTGTCCTCTCCGCTATGCAGAGCGAACATGGACACAGCCCGCTCTCGTCTATGGGACAATCAGATGGAAACGGACCTCCTGTCTATTTTCATCCGATGTCATCCAATCCCCCAGAGGGATGGGAGATCTGTTTTTGGCGAACAGGATTGGATGGCGGCGGGTATCAAGGGACATGTGTCCGCTGACATCCGACGCTCCACAGAAGAGACTGAAGGGTCTGATCAGGTCCACCTGAAAAGCTGACAGGCAGACCTGATGGGATTGCTTGTGTGAAAGGGGTCTAAAGCACAAAAGGCAAGCACCAAGTGGTAAATTATGTATAATGGGTAAAATACTTGCAAAAGTGTTCAACAAACTTTTTTTAACCACTTCCCCTCCTCAACTTGTACACCCTTATGGACCAGAATAGGTTGTATATTTTTGCTATGGACCTGTTTATCTGCCAATAACTTTGTCATTACCTGAAGCCTATCTCCACATTTCATGTCACTTTAAATCGAGGGCTGGCAACCCGTTGATCAAGATTTACCCATCAATTATGCCCCTTCCTTGCCAACCACCAGAACTTGGACAGGAGTGGGGGTGGCATTTACAGGAACCAATCCCTTGTATTTTCCTCCTGCAGCAGCTGAAAGTCAGATTCTCCTACTCTCCCTCCTATTGGCATTCAGCTGCTGCAGGAGGAAAACACAAGGGATTGGTTGCTGCCCAAGCTCCCTTGTGTGCTCCCTTGCACCCCCCCATACATACACACACACACACAGCCCTGCCGGCTTCCCCTCCTCTCCCCCTGGACAGCTACTGCGGGGGGTCAAGGGGCCGGTAAATATGTCCTTTACTGGCCCCTTCCTTTTCTGAATGAACAGAGTTTGTCAGCAGGATACAGACAATAATTTTGTCTGTATACCTACTGATTGACCGTGACCAATCAAAGCATGGATCTCTGTGTTTGTAAACACAGTCTCTGGCTGGATTTCTCCCTGCTGCTCAGAACTGAAAACAAGGGGAGAAACACAGCCAGATCTATAAGTAAAAGCAGCACATATACGCTTGCATACACTTGTTAGGCACACAGTTAACTGCTTGATTGCCCTCCTGATCTTTCCTGTCACCCAGCCAGTGCCATTAGTACAGTGTCAGTGTACAGTATCATCCCTGTATTAGTGTCATTAGCGATCTCAGTCAGTTAGTGTCCCTTTTAGCCAGTGTCAGTTAGCGCCAGATTGCCCACCACACTATCACAGTCACACTATAGGTGGTTGACCATTACCATTACCAGTATAGTATCTGTATGAATCAGTATCTTGACCACAATCAGAACTATACTAGTGCCCCCAACAATATAGTGTCCCCAAAAACGCAGTTGCGACATGTAACAGAATAAGATTTGCCCTAAATTTATTAAAAGATTTCATTTTATTGGATATGTTATATAAAAGAAAGCTAAAAATATTGGGGTATTCTTTTCAAAATTTTCAGCATTTTGTTGTTTATATAATAAAAAAATAAAACCCAGTGGGGATCAAATAACATCAAAAGAAAGCTTAAATTTAATTAGGGTACAGTGTTGCATGACTGCGCAATCGCCAGTTACGGTAGCACAAATGATCTGGTCCTGAAGGGGGTAAAATCTTCCAGAGGTTAAAGCGTTTGTTACCCCAACACTTCATTTTCCTGATTTGAAGTGAATCACTCATGTGCCACATCCGTAAAAATTCATTGGAAAAGAAAAGAAAAAAACCCTCTAGGTCAGACTTTGGAAGCAGATTGGAACAACAATATATTGTCTTTAAATTTTATTAAACATAAATACGTAGACATAAGAAATATAAAATTATATGACGGCCACGCAATGGCCAGAAAAGACAGACGTTACATATACCCAAATAAAGAGAGGATGTTTCAACAGTATGGCATCAAAACGTGTGTGAGCCCCTGTGCATCAACGCGTTTCGCTGGATCGCTTCCTCAGGACACACATGGGGGGGGTGTAGAAACAGATCTAACTGATCTGGACATACGCTACTGTCTATACAGGACTTTCTATGGATGGGCGCCACAACACCAAAACAGCCAAAACCAGGATTTCAAAATCAGGATATATATCACAAAGGGTGGTTCAGCCTCTAGGGGCAAATAAGAGCTTGTATGGTACACCCTGAAAGTACCATCCCAGGGGAAGATATACAAGCACACATTACAGGTGTTGCCCCCCCTGTGGATTTATGCAGTTAAAGTTTTCAGGGGAAGATACACAGACACACGTTACAGGTGCTTCCCCCTTGTGGATGAATGTGGTAATAGCTGTGAAATAGATAATCTTCATGCAACTGTAAAGTTTTGAATGGGCTGTATTCACTATCCAATGTGAATGTGACTACTTACTTCAGTACAGCTAATACTTTACTTATGTCTGATGATAAGTGTACTATACAAGCTCTCATTTGCCCCTAGAGGCTGAGCCACCCTTTGTGATATATATTTCAAGTTTGAAATCCTGGTTTTGGCAATTTTGGTGTTGTGGCACCCATCCAGGGAAAGTCCTGTGTAGACAGTAGCGTATGTCCGAATCTGTGAGACATGTTTCTATAACCCCCCAATGTGTGTCCTGAGGAAGCAATCCACCGAAACGTGTTGATGCACAGGAGCTCATGCATGTTTTGATGCCATACTGTTGAAACATCATCTCTTTCTTTGGCTATATGTAACGTCCATCTTTTCTAGCCATTGCATGGCCGTCAATGGACAATTCCTTTTTATAACTTAATATTGCTTATGTCTACGTATGTCTGTTTAATAAAATTACATTTTTTAAGACAAAATATTTTTGATCCAATCTGCTTCCAAAGTCCGACCTAGAGGGTTTCTTCTTTTATTTTCCAACTTCATATTCCTGATATGTGGCTGCTGTACCATGTACTCGTATGAGAAAGTCTCCTGTTCTCTTAGTAGTGCTTCCCTTGTGTGAATTTCCTGGTGTTCCTGCCAGTCCCTCTGCTTTCCTATTAAAAACCGATCATACTAAACAGGAGAGCACACCATGGTCAGTTCTCTAGCTGTGCTGGGAACTCAGCCTGCTCTCCTCCAATGATCAGACTTGTCCTGACACGCCCCCCTGCACAGCCATTTACTGGGAAGTGTGCTGCTGCTTCTCCCCCCCCCCCATCTCTTATGCAGCTGAGAACAGAGGGAATGTGATCACTTATAAAAAAGGAAAAAAAGGTATTTATAATGTTTTTTATATCTATACAAAAATGATTTGCCTTTCATTTCTATTTTAAACTGAATGGGTCATTTTACAATCACTTTAAGTGTTTAAAGGATAATGGCACCCAAATGTGCAATCACAAATGTGTGGACGGAGCACAAACCAGTGTGCAATAAATGGATTCATAGCCTGATCTATAACGGATTCCCAGGTGAAAAGACAAATCTTTGTTTATGCATGTTCCAGCACCTTCTTCTGTCAATTAAAAGTCATTGTTTCTCTATACTTTTACATAAGCAGTGTCGGTCCCCCTGGAAAGGAACAGGTTAAAATGAACAGAAGACAAACCTCTGTGAGTCTGACTAGTTGTCATTCATCTTGATGACTACACAGTGGCTCCTGATGTTCTGAAATGATCCACATGGTTAAACATTAAGAATTGTGCCAGTGAATGCTGACAGCCATTGAAAGTTCAGTTTTGTCTCGATTAGTAAAGGAACATGACCTCTCTCAGCTCTTGGGAATCGCAGATTTAATTTTGCAGTTAGATTTTACACCTACAAATCTAGCAAGTCCTCATTAAGATTCTTAGAGTATCCAAACACGTCATTATACACTGCATAAGTGGGAAAAGCAAATGAATGAACTGGCAGCATTCATTTTCGTGAAGACACTGCTTTGGCATAGCACAACAGCCCACACATATCTGTGCGATGGAGCTCGGTGAAGCAATTATGTTTAGGTATTAAAATAATTTCCAACTGTAGTACAGTAAAGTAGAGCAGGTGAAGTATGTGTAGAGGTTGGTTTGGTTTTTGCTATATTATTGATACAGAGTAAAATGAGGCAAAGCAGTCATTGAGAACTCAATGTACTACTCATATGTGACTCCTGCAATGCAATGGTATGCTAATATATTCATAACTATTATATATGAGGCTATGGAGAATCAAAATACCAGGACTGTACCAAAAGTAATGTGAAAGTGGGCATACTTTTTTAGTAATCTACATCGGTTGTTCATATTTCACATGTTGGTAGAAAAACTTCTATACCTCTATACTAACTCTTCCAGTTGTGGCCCTTTACTTGCTTTCATCCGGCCCTTGGACCAACGATAGGGCACAATTTCTCCCAATGACACAAACAATGGTGCACAATTACAATTACGATGGGGTATAATGCCTACCAACGACACCAACAATGGGGCACAGTTCCTCCCAATGATGCCAACAATTGGGCCCAATTACACCCATGATGGGGCACAGTTCCTCCCAATGATGCCAGTGATGGGGCACAATTCCTCCAAATGACACCAACAATGGGACCCAATGATGGGGGACAAGTCTTACCAATGACACCAATGATGGGGCACAGTTCCTCCCAACGACGCCAACGATAGGGCACAATTCCTCTCACTGACACCAAAGATGGGGCATTGTTTACTTCAACTGATGCTGGCACATTTTCTACTCCCGGTGGCCACAGTCCGACCCCCCTAAAGTCTGAATGACAGTAAACTGACCCTTTGTTTAGAATGTTTGGAGACCCCTGCTTTATAGTAACTCTTCTTCTTCATCTTTTTTATTGCAGGTAAATAATGGATTCCAAGCAAAAGCAATGTGCCGTCTTTGAGTTCTTAATGAAGAAAACACTTGCCTGACGAATTGATAGGGTCTGCTCGTGGTGCTCAGGTGCTGCTCATGTTGTCTGAATGTTTCACACTGGTCCAATAGGATGGGGCATATTGGACAGTGGGAGGAAACTTAACACATGAGAGGACAGGCATAGTTACAGCCCTGGATACTGGCATACGAACGTGCCTCTGTGAATGCTGGGTCACTGTATATAAGCCAAGGGCACATGTGCTCCGGGTCTTTGGCTGGAGATCAGGATCCCGGAGAGAGGGGGCAGCTGCCCCTCCTCTGCACAAGCTGCTATGCAGCCTCAGGTGGTTAACCTGAGGGCCTGAATCCGAGTAAAGCGCCAACCCAGATGTCCTGCAGAGCTGACTGGAAGGGAGACACATCAGGAAGGATCTGTTTCTGCCTATTGTGAGTACAGATCTGTGTCATGGGGCCTGCTCTTTGCAGGCCATCCCTTCAGCTAGTAGAGTCAGTGGACGGGTGTCAGCCAAAGGGGATGCTAGTGACAGTGAGTGTCCTGAAGATAAAGCAGTTTCATCAAGTCTGCTGCCAGAGCAAGCAAAGGACTTATTTCTCCCATACAAGTGCAGTATGGTATAGCCAAGTGAGAGTTGTCCTCATCTGTAATTAATTCTAGTTAGAGTATCCTACTATTTTTTTCTCCTATCCAAGTTCCAACAATAAATACCAAAAAAAACAAACCCCTGGATTGATTATTGGATAACAAGCGGATGAGAGTACGGGAGGTCGTGTGAAAAACCATAGTAACTGGCTGCAAGATAATAAGGGGGAGGCCCAGGGAAGTCTGCACACAGCAATCCCTACGGGGGCAGTGCTACATTTATAACCATGTTTTATAAACATATTAAAATTATGATAATATTATAGTATAGTACATTTTAGCTATACTTAGATTTTAGCCACCACAACACTTTTGAATGCATGAACATATCTTATGCACCATCGTTAGGCCTCTTAAGGGTTAAATCCGTAATGGCCCATTGTATAAATCAGCCTTCCTTTGCCCCATCCAATAGCTTGACAAAGGAGCACGCTTACACACTTCCTGGTGTTTCTCGCATGCTCTGACACACATTGCACACTGTTGAGGACTGTCCTCTTCGGCACTGCAATCCATGCTGCGCTCCACAGCCCTGCACAGCTTTTGGCTACCATCTCTGCTTCCGGGTTGAGTCACTGGCCTCCTCTCCTTCAATGGACGGTGTGCGGAGATTGCGGGTGACATCTCGGTGGACGCTAGCCCCTGCGGGCATCCCCTGTACATCTGATATTCTTGTTTCCATCCTGCGCCATGTGAGTGGATAACTTTTTTGCCTTTTAATAAATTACAAAAGATACTACACTTTGAGGTGCTTGTCCTTTTCTTGTTTTACAATGTGGACCAGCCCTTCCTAGCTTGAGCATCTTCACTTCCTTGTTCCCCCAATAAACAAAGTCCAGTTGGAACTTGATTGTCTAATGCTTTAACCACTTGCTTACAGGGCACCTAAACCCCCCTCCTATCCAGACCAATTTTCAGCTTTCAGCACTGACGCACTTTGAATGACAATTGCGCGGTCATACAACACTGTACCCAAATGAAATTTTTATCATTTTTTCACCACAAATAGAGCTTTCTTTTGGTGGTATTTGATCACCTTTGTGGTTTTTACTTTTTGTTAAAAAAATGTAAAAAACTGAATTTTTTAAAAAAAAAGTTTTATTTTTTTATATTTTGTTATAAAAAATTTAAAACGGGTCATTTTTCTCCTTTATTGATGTACGCTGATGAGGCGGCAGTGATGGGCACTGATTCGCGGCAGTGATGGGCACTGATGGGTGGCAGTGATGGGCACTGATGGGTGGCAGTGATGGGCACTGATGGGTGGCAGTGATGGGCAGCACTGCCTGGTGGCACTGATTGGCACTACAGGTGGGCATTGATAGGTGGCACTTGAGGGCATTGATAGGTGGCACTTGTGGGCACTGTTAGGTGGCACTGTGGGCACTGTTAGGTGGCACCCTGGGCAGTGTTAGGTGGCACTTTTAGGTGGCACTGATGAGGCAGATGTGCCTCTTCCACTTGGGGACCGATGTCCCTGACATCCGAGCCGGTGATCGGCTTTTTTTTCTACTCGCGCTGTTAGCATGAGTAAAAAAAAAAAAACGATTACCGATCTTTTGTTTACATCATGTGATCAGCTGTCATTGGCTGACAGCTGATCACATGGTAAGGGGGCGCGCGCAGGGAGCGTGCACAGGGGAGGTCGTCATATGACGGCCTCCCGGGAATGCAGGTCCGCGCTGTGGCCATCATTCGGCCATAGTGCGGATAGCAGGTGGTTAAAGAACAGTTAAAGTGATTGTAAACCCTCACCTTGTAAAACAACCCATTCAGTTTCAAATATAAATAAAAGGCAAAATGTGTGTGTACAGATATAAATATATATATATATATATTTTTACATATATATACAGGGGAGGTGTATCAGGAAGGACATGTCTGATCAATGGAGGAGAGCAGGCTAGGGACCTGACCACAATATGTTCTCCTGTCCAGTATGGTCAGTTTTTGATAGTAAAGCAGAGGAACTGATAGGAACGCCAGAGATTTCACAAAAAGAAAGCAAAAGAAAGAGAACAGGATACTTTCTCATTCAAATACATGGTACAGCAGACTGTTGGCGATGTGGAGCAATTCAGGGGGGATTTTACACATATCTTTTGGACTTGCCCATATATAGTTATTTTTTGGGTGGAAGTGGTGGATTTATTGAATTCTATCACTTCCGCTCTATGTCTGTCTCTCTATTCGGTTTGGTAGATACTATTCTTCCCACAGTGTCTGAGCGAGTGTTTGCTAATATAGCATTATTTTACACAAGAAAAGCTATTGCGCTCCATTGGAAGAAACCTCGCCCCCCCACAAGCTCTCATATTGGAAGCAATTGGTAAACAATAATCTTCCATTGTATAGAGATACCTGCATGAATACGGGGTGCCCTAGTAAGTATGATAAAGTGTGGGCAAAGTGGGTGGACAAGCCGTATACAGCATCGAATGCCCATGGGGGGCTATTGTGTATAATATGTGCGTTCCCATATGAAAAATGTTTGGGGTCACTGGCGAACAAAGGAATTACTGTTTATTTTAATTTATTAATTTATTTGTTTTGTATTTATTTTTCTTTATTTTTCTTCTTCCTTTTTCCTTCCCTTTTGGATTAATAATTCTTATATTAGATTTTGGAAATTGTACTATTCTTTTTTTTTGGTTCAATGTGTATGATGTTTTGTTGTGTCTTTTTATGTTTTGTTTGTAATTAAGAAATTTAATAAAAAGATTTAAAAAAATGTACATGGTACAGCAGGGACATATCAGGGATATAAAATGTTGGGTTTACAACCCAATTTGGGTTTACAACTTTAATTCTTTGCAACACAATCCTAAAGTATTTCCAAATCAAAATCTTTATGTTTCATTTTAGAGTTTTTTTCCACTATTTCATTGGGAGATTTTCCTTCACTTCCTGTCCCGTACACTAAAAATTGCCCCGTTAGACATTTGTCCGACTGAAAGATTTCCCAGATTTTATGTTTTGTTTAGAGATAATGAATCTTCTTAATAAGGACAGCAATAGAAAACTGACAGTGGTTCTATCCGCTCATTACTTTATCCAAATCTTTAAAAAATGTTCCAACTTTAGTTATACTTTAATACAACACTGGAAATTCTTGAAAAACAGACTGACCTATGATCTAGAAATATAAGTTGGTCCCTCTGGCATTTACCAGAACCACCGAATTGCTGATCTGAACCTACATGCTGTACTGTTGACTAGACATGTGCACAGCCAAAAATTTCTTTCATTTTAGTTTTCGTTTCATTAGTTTATTATTTTTTTCGTTTTTCGGGTCATTTGTTATGATCGCGATTCGTGAATTCATTCATTCATAAATTCGTAAATGCGTTAATTCGTACATTCGTAAATTCGAACATTCGTTCATTCGTACATTTGTTCATTCGTTCATTCGTACATTCGTACATTTTTACATTTGTAAATTCGTACATTCGTAAATTCATAAAATCGTACATTTGTAAATTAGAAAATTCGGAAATTTGTAAATTCGAAGTTTGAAAATCCAAAAACCCGAAAATTCAAAAATCTGAAATAGTAACTAACTATTAAATTATAGGTATTGAAATTTCCTTTCAAATTTGACTGTCAGTGAACGTAACAAATACGAATTTATCCGAAGTTACGAATTATCCAAAACGAATGCTGCATCTAAACTAATGGAACGGAACTAATTAATAATAAATAATAATAATAAAACGTTATTATTATTATTATTGTTATTTATTATTATTAATTCATTACGTTCCATTACGTTTTTTCGGATCATTCATAACTTCGGATAAATTTGTATTTGTTACATTCACTAACAGCCAAATTTGAAAGGAAATTACAATACCTATAATTTAAAGTTACTAGTAATTACTAATAGTTAAGTTATTATTAGTTAACTATTATTTCAGATTTCCAAATTTTCAAATTTACAAATTCACTAATTTACTAATGTACGAATGTACGAATGCACATTTGTAAATTGCGATTGTACGAATGCCCGAATTTACGAATGTCCAATTTTATCGAATTTACGAATATTCGGAAAAAATTCGTTACACGGGTTTTCGTTAATTCGGATATTCCCGAATTAACGAATTTGTCGAAATTCGTTAAAAAACGAATTCGGAACGAAACAAATTGCACATGCCTACTGTTGACCATGCAGAAGTTTACAAATGTGATTCCCAGCCTTATGTATAAATGTAACCAAATATCCAATGGTTTTACAGGATAGCCTGTAAATGTAGACTGGGATATGGCTGAGCTCATGGGGATGCGTTTTTAAGTGACAACGTTGTCAGTTTTGACCTTATGCAATCTCCTATTGTTTATGCTTTCCTTTCAATGATTAAAATGTTTTTCTACTAATTGTTCTAATAGTTATATCAGGTTAAACCGCAGTTTGTTCCTTTTCCTTCACTGAAGGTAAGGACATCTTGGGTCCTATTCCCACTCCCCTTTTATTTTAGCCCCCATAGGTCCTAGTTAAAAGTCAGACAGTAGCAATAATATGCTTAATTGTGGATGTGGAAAACCATGTCAGGGGTATGATTAAAGTGTTTACAGTTTTTTGTTTTGGAATATAGGGAGGGATGCATACCTCATTATAATTAACATGATTTGGTTTTCAATCATTTTTTTCTGCAGGCTTACATTTCCATTAACTACTAATTGGCATCCAGAGCCTTAAATGAGCCATGAAGTGAATACAAATGGGTCTTCTTTGTGTTAGATAATGTATCATCAAGGGGCAATAAAAATAGCCCATATTAAAACATAAGCAACACCTCCATTTTATGGTACGTACAGTAAGCTCTTTTATGACAAGTATATTTTACCTATCCCTGAATATAGATCAACCTAATGAGGACTATTACCAATGGAGCATGCCTAATGAAATCAAATTGGGTCCGTTGGGAGAGTGCTTATCATCAAGTAAATAGCTAGTTAGTCATACTATATCCTACCACACCATGGAACCAACGTTTTGTTGTCAACACACACAATTTCTTTGGTTCATATAGAAAGTTCGGCGTTTAAGTGGTACCCTTTGTTGGCTAACTTAAAGTGGAACTTTAGCTAGAATATCAAATCTTGCTAGTTCACTTCAGGCTGGTCCCTTCTGCAGGTATAGCTACTGTATATAAAACATTAAAAATAAGCCGAATGAATGCTACAGCATGGAGGGCTAGTTCTGGGAGGCCGTCATATGACAGCCTCCCATGATCGCACCTTCCTCAGGACACCGCTGATCACAGATTGAGGTAAAGAGCCAATCACATGATCAGCTGTGTCCAATCACAGCTGATCACGGATGTAAATAGAAACCATATATCAGCACTCCTTTCCTCATGCTGTCAGCATGAGCATCGGAGAGAAGAGCCGATAACCAGCTTCTCTAAAAGGGACATGTACACTGATAATCAGGGCACTGATTATCAGTGTCCTAAATATCAGTGCAGTCCAAATAGTGCCTACCAGTGCTGCCAGTGTGTGCCCACCAGTGCTGTCAATCCATGCCCACCAGTGCTGCCAATGTGTGCCCACCGGTGCTGTCAATCCATGCCCACCAGTGCTGTCGATCCATGCCCACCAGTGCTGCCAATGTGTGCCCACCAGTGCTGTCAATCTATGCCCACCAGTGCTGCCAATGTGTGCCCACCAGTGCTGCCAATGTGTGTCCACCAGTGCTGCCAATCAGTGCCCATCAGTGCTACCTGTTGGTGCCTCCTCATCAGTGTCACTTATCAGTGCCGCCTAACAGTGCCCATCAGTGCCACGTATCAGTGCCCATCAGTGTTGCCTATCAGTGCCCACCAGTGCCACCTCATTAGTGCCCATCAGTGCAGTTTATCAGTGCCCATCAGTGCAGACTCATCAATGCCACCTCATTAGTGCCCATCAGTGCCGCCTGTCAGTGTCTATCAGTGCCCATCATAGTTACATAGTTAGTCAGGTTGAAAAAAGACACAAGTCCATCTAGTTCAACCAAGTAAAAAAAAAAAAAATCTTACAGTCCCATATACACAGTCCTATACCCTCAGTTGATCCAGAGGAAGGCGAAAAACCCCAGCAAAGCATGCTCCAATTTGCTACAGCAGGGGAAAATTCCTTTCTAATCCCCCGAGAGGTAATCGGATTTTCCCTGGATCAACTTTACCTATAAATGTTAGTATCCAGTTATATTATTTACATTTAGGAAATAATCCAGGCCTTTTTTTAAAGCAATATCCTGAGCTGGCCAGAACCATCTCTGGAGGGAATCTATTCCACATTTTCACAGCTCTTATGCCCCGTACACACGGTCGGACTTTGTTCGGACATTCCGACAACGAAATCCTAGGATTTTTTCTGACGGATGTTGGCTCAAATTTGTCTTGCATACACACGGTCACACAAAGTTGTTGGAAAATCCGATCGTTCTAAACGCGGTGACGTAAAACACGTACGTCGGGACTATAAACGGGGCAGTGGCCAATAGCTTTCATCTCTTTATTTATTCTGAGCATGCGTGGCACTTTGTCCGTCGGATTTCTGTACACACGATCGGAATTTCTGACAACAGATTTTGTTGTCGGAAAATTTTATATCCTGCTCTCAAACTTTGTGTGTCGGAAAATCCGATGGAAAATGTGTGATGGAGCCCACACACGGTCAGAATTTCCGACAACAAGGTCCTATCACACATTTTGCATCGGAAAATCCGACCGTGTGTACGGGGCATTACAGTGAAGAAACCTTTCCGTATTTGGAGATTAAATCTTTTTTCCTCTAGACATAAAGAGTGCTCCTTGCCCTCTGTGATGACCTTAAAGTGAATAACCCAAGACCCAGTTCACTATATGGACCACTTATGTATTTGTACATGTTGATCATATCCCCCCTTAATCTCCTCTTCTCAAGAGGAAATAGATTCAGTTCCACTAATCTTTCCTCATAGCTGAGCTCCACCGTGCCTCTTATCAATTTCCCTGATATCCTTTTTGAGAACTGGCGCCCAAAACTGAACTGCATATTCCAGATGAGGTCTTACTAAAGATTTGTACAGGGGTAAAATGATAAATCTCTCTCTCTGGAGTCTATACCTGTATTTTAATACAAGAATACAAGAAAGGATTTTGCTCGCCTTGGAAACCGGAGCTTGGCATTGCATGTTATTATTAAGCTTATGATCTACCAAAACCCCCAGATCCTTCTCCACTACGGATACATACATATTCTTAGCATGCATAACTTTACATTTATCAACATTAAACTTAATTTGCCATACAGTTGCCCATTTAAACAGTGCGTTGAGGTTGGCTTGTAAGTTGGAGACATCCTGTAAGGACGTTATTCCACTGCATAGCTTGGTGTCATCTGCAAAGACTGAAATGTTACTTTTAATCCCAGACCCTATATCATTTATAAAGATATTAAAAAGTAAGGGGCCCAATACTGAACCTTGGGGTACACTGCTGATAACCACTTAGACCATTCAGAGTAAGAATCATTAACCACTACTCTCTGAATTCTGTCTTTTAGCCAGTTTTCTATCCATTTACAAACTGATCTTTCCAAGCCTGTAGACTTTACCTTACACATGAGCCGTGTGTGGGGAACTGTGTCGAACGCTTTTGCAAAATCCAAGTATACCACGTCCACAGCCACCCCTCTGTGCAAGGTTTTACTTACCTCCTCATAAAAAGAAATCAGGTTTGTTTGACAACTTCAGGCTTTCATCAATCCATGCTGTCTGTAGCTTAACCACGTAAGGACCGCCCCACGTATATTTACTGCGGCAAGGCGGCCCTTAAGTGCAAGATCACATACCTGTACGTGATTCCTCTTGTCGGCTCTGGGGCGCCGGCCACCCACAAACGTTCACAGGAGAGGCAGAATGGCGATCTGCCTATGTAAACCATGCAGACCGTCGTTCTGTCAGAGAGAAACAGACAGATCCTGCTAATCAGGAACACAGATGTCTCTCTTCCTCCAGTCATTCCATCCCCCACACAGTTAGAAAGCATTCCCTAGGAGCACACTTAACCCTTTGATCGCCCCTGATGTTAACCCCTTCCCTGCCAGTGTCATTTATACAATGACAGCGCTTTTTTTTTGTTAGCACTGATCACTGTATTGGAGTCACTGGTCCCCAAAAAGTGTCGCTTAGTGTCAGATTAAAAATCGCTGATTGCCACCATTACAAGTAAAAACAATTTAAAAAATAAAAGGTCCATAAATCTATTCCATAGTTTGTAGACGCTATAACGTTTGCGAAACCAATCAATATACGCTTTTTGGGATTCGTTTCACCAAAAATATGTAGCAGAATACAAATTGGCCTAAACTGATAAAAAATTAGATTTTTTTTACATTTTTTTATTGGATATGTTTTATAGGAGAAATTAAAAAATATTGTTTTTATTTTTTCAAAATTGTCAGTCTTTTTTTGTTTCTAGCGCAAAAAATAAAAACCGCAGAGGTGATTAAATACCACCAAAAGAAAGCTCTATTTGTGGGAAAAAAAAGGACATCATTTTTTTTTTTTTAGGTACAGTGTCGCACGACCGCACAATTGTCAGTTAAAGAAACACAGTGCCGTATCGCAAAAAATGGCCTGGTCAGGAAGGGGGTAAAACCTTCCGGAGCTGAAGTGGTTAAAATATTTTTTTTCCAGCAAGAACTCATCTATGTGGTGGGTATCTTTCCACTACAGACGTTAAAATAACAGGTCTATAGTTACTTGGTAAAGACTTTGATCCTTTTTAACTATGGGCACCACATTGGCCCTACACCAATCCAGTGGTACCATTCCAGTCATTAACAAGTCCCTAAAAAATTAGATACAATGGCTTTGAAATGACAAAGCTCAATTCTTTTAGGATGGATGGATGCCATCTGGTCCAGGTGCTTTATCCACCTTTATTCTGTCCAAATATTTCTGGACCATATCACTTTTGAGCCATTGTGGATCATTTGGGGCTGTGTCAATACCATCCCCGTTATGGACATGAGCTCCCCCATGCTCCTTTGTATACACAGAGCTGAAGAAGGTATTTAATAAATTTGCTTTCTCTTTGTTCCCAGTCACCCACTCTATATTATTATGTAAAGGGCCTACATGCTTAGACCTGACCTTTTTACTATTAATATATTTGAATATTTTTTGGGGGTGTGTCCCACTATCTTTTGCAATCTGTCATTCATTTTGAATTTTTGCATCCTTTTACATATTTTTTTACATTCTTTGTAACATTTAAACGATGATAGTGTTCCTTCATTTTTATATTTTTTAAAAGCTCTTTTCTTATTATTTATAGTGTTTTTTAACTTTGGCCATGAGCCACATAAGTTTTATTTAAACTTATTGTCCATGGGAATATATTTTGCAATGTGCTCGCATATAGGAGGTTATTTACGAAAGGCAAATCCACTTTGCACTGAAACCCCCGTATTTTTAAAATATATTCAGGTGTTTTTAACTAGCTTTGCGCAAAATGTCATTCTTGAATGTGTGCACTGTAATATGTTTTGCACTTGGAAGTGCAGTCGCTCTAAATCTAAGGGGTAGATCTGAAATGAGGGAAGCTCAGCTGATTTTATCATCCAATCATGTGCAAGCTAAATGCTGTTTTTTATTTTCCTTGCATGTCCCCCTCAGATCTACAGCGACTGCACTTTCAAGTGCTCCTTCAGTGCAAAGTGGATTTGCCTTTAGTAAAAAACCCCCATAGTCTTTTTGAAGAATTCCCATTTCTGTTTTGTGTTCATCGATGCCAATATTCCCTCCCAGTCTAAATCTTAGAGAGCAGCCCTCATCCTTGGAAAATTTGCTCTCTTAAAGCGGGAGTCCGGCGAAAATTTTTTTTTTAGATGTCAGCAGCTGCAAATACTGCAGCTGCTGACTTTTAAAATAAGGTCACTCACCTGTCCCGGGGTCCAGCGATGTCGGCACCCAAGACCGAACCGTCCCTCGATCCTCGGGTGCTGCCGCCGCCATTCTCAGTGAGGGAATCAGGAAGTGAAGCGTTGCGGCTTCACTTCCCGATTCCCTAATGCGCATGCACGAGTCGCGTTGCGCTTTCTCAATGGTCCCCGCTATCTCCTGGGACCTGTGTCTTTCCCAGGAGACAGCGGGGGAGTGCGGGAGGGGGGGTGACTCCCGCGGGAGTCTATTCCCGGAAGTGGGTGTAGATACCTGTCTTGGACAGGTATCTGCACCCCCCTCCCCCCTGAAAGGTGCCAAATGTGACACCGGAGGGGGGGAGGAATCCGATTAGCGGAAGTTCCACTTTTGGGTGGAACTCCGCTTTACAGTTAAGTGTTTTTATCTTTCCCGTATGTGTTTGTTGCTTACAGCTAACATTAAATGAAATCATGTCATGGTCACTGCTACCCAGATGTTCTTTTATATGAATATTGGTAATATTGAATGATTTGAGATTACCAGGTCCAGCAAAGCGTCATTCCTAGTCGGGGTCTTAATAAACTGGACCATAAAATTGTCCTGTAATAGGTTTATACATTTTTGCCCTTTAACTGTCCCAGCATTGCCATTACTCCAGTCCAGTCCATCAGTGCAGCCTCATCAGCACACATCAGTGAAGGAGAAAAATGACCTGTTTTTAAAATTTTATAACAAACTATGAAAAAGTTGTTTTGTTTTTTTTAAATTTTCAGTCTTTATTCATTTGTTTAGAAAATTTTTTTGAAAAACAGCGGTGATTAAATACCTCCAAAAAACAGCTCTAGCTGTGTGGAAAAATATAAAAAATGTAATTTGGGTACAGTGTTGAATGACCGCACAATTGTCATTCAAAGTGTGACAGCTCTGAAAGCTAAAAATTGGCCTGGGCAGGAAGGGGGTAAAAATGTCCAGTAGTCTAGTGGTTAAAATCCAGTAATGTCCTGTCCCATCTTGCTCTGCACATGCTTAGTTTCTCTCGATGTTTAGGCATTTTTAGGCACTGCTGAGTTTGTAGAGGCTGATCTGCTGACAGCCTTAAAGCAGAATAAAGCCCTCTTACCCTCAACAGCCAAGAAAGCTGCTTCTGTATGATCTGCAATTGCCATGGTGCTGCACATGTGAAAAGTTATGACACCAGACATTTGTTGGTGTTACAGTTTGGTTGATTTTACAAGCAAATGAGACAGCAATCCTGACATTCCAGGAATGTAACTGTTTTTTTGAAACTGTTAAATCGATGGGTTTAGTTCCGCTTTATGATTACTGCTTTTCTGGGGCTCTGGGCTTCAACAAAAAGGCAACCTCCGACAAGAAGTAACAGGAAAAATGCTGGGGGCAATGTACAGCACACACTAATTTTGGTAGCATAATTAATAATGTGGAATGTATGTTTCTTGCTAAAGAACATTATTTTCAAGTTGTTATGGGTAAAGTTCTGCTTAAGGCCGGGTTCACATATGCTGCAGCCGCTGTTCACAGCATGGGGTCCGGTGCATTCCTGTTCACCGATTTAGGTGCAAATTCTTGCCTGAATTTGCACCTGAATTGGGTACCAAAGACACACAGGACCCTTTTTAAATGCGGACCACGGCCGCCCCGGAGCTGTGTGAACCAGCTCCATTGAGAGCCAGTCACGCTGTCTTGTCATGCGAATTGGATGCAAGGAAACCCACATCTAATTCACATAGGTGTTAACCCAGCCTCAAAGTGATTGTAAAGGATCATTTTTTATTTTTTTTAAATAACAAACATATCATACTTACCTCCACTGTGCAGCTCATTTTGCATAGAGTGGCCCTGAACATCCTCTTCTGGGGTCCCCCTGTGGCTCTCGCCGCTCCTCCCCACATCAGATAACCCCCTAGGAGAAGCGCTGTCCCGAGGGGATTACCAGAAAAAACTATTAGTGTGTACCAGACTTAAAGTGGAAGTCTATGCTAAAGCTAAAATCCCTGCATCTATAGATACTCACAATCTAACACTAACCTATCTAGCAATGTAAAGAAGAAATAAGAATACATACCTTTTCTGCAGGCGTTCTGACCCAATCCCACGCTGAGCTGTCATCTGTGGCTTCGCTGTGGAGGTGGGTGCAGAGGACACGTCTGACAACGGAAGCCCTATAGTAAGTTTATGGGTGACGTCACTTCCCATTCATTTCACAGCCGTTGTCGGCCGCGTCCTCTGCAGAGCATCCGCAGTTGGAGATCGGGTCGGATCACCTTAAAAAAAGGTATGTATAGTGATTTTATCTTTACAGGGCTAGATAGGTTAGTGTTAAAATGTGGGTGTCTATAGATGCAGGGATTTTAGTTTTAGCATGGACTTCCACGTTAACATTGTAAGCTCCTTGAGGGCAGGGACTGATGAGAATGTATAATCATTAGGCCCGTTTCACACTGGGGCGGTGGGTGCGTCAGCACCGTCAATTTCACGGCGCTATTTGGCCGCTAGAGGGGCACTTTTACCCCCCGTTAGCGGTCAAGAAAGGGTTAAAAAAACAGCCACGAAAGGGTTAAAACCACCACAAAGCCCTGCTGCGGCAGCGATATCCCGGCGGTATAGTCGTGCTGCCCCATTGATTTCAATGGGCAGTTGTTCGTGTATACACTGCTCCTTCACCGCTCCAAAGATGCTGCTAGCAGGACTTTTTTCAGCGTCCTGCCAGCGCACCGCTCCAGTGTGGAAGCCCTCGGGGCTTTCACACTGGAGAGACAGCAGCGGCTCTTTCAGGGCGCTTTGTAGGCGCTATTTTTAGCGCTGTAGTGCCTGCAAAGCGCCCCAGTGTGAAAGGGGTTTAAATGTAAAGCGCTGCTATATAGGTACCTGCAATAAATACATTCTGAAAGTTTGCATCTTTGGTATCACTTAGGGGTCTGTTTATAAAAAAAAATGATATGTGAATGTGCCAGCATTCGCACAGCCATTGCAAATCATGCCCATAATGTGTGTATTATGTGTGAAATTTTCTATTTATTTCCTATTACTGTCAGCTCCATCAAGTGGTTATGAAGCAGAGTCTTCCTGCAATACCGTAATCAAGAAAATGTTACATTATAGCCACTAGATGGAGCTGATGATTATAGAAAATAAATAGATAATTAAGTTTCACACATAATACACACATTATGGGGATTATTTGCAATAGCTGTGGAAATGCTGAGATATTCACACTGTTAATTGTTTTATAAATAGACCCCTTAAACGCCAAGTTTTTTGCATGGCTAACACAGGACAATACTCTACACTGCCATTTAGGCTCATATAGATATCTTCAAATTTGGCAGAATCCTATTCAATATGCCTCATAGTTGTTCGTGGTGATCTTGGAGTTAACAGTTTTTAATATATAGACCAACTGTATATGTATGCAAGACAATCTTATCTCCCCTTAGTTTGCTCTTCCCAAGGATGAATAATTAAAAATTACCGTATTTATCGGCGTATAACACGCACATTCATTTTAAGAGGGAAGTTTCAGGAAAAAAAACTTAAATTTTAAATAAGGAACTTTGAAGCAAAATAAGGGTCAGTGCCCATCTGCAGCCTCACAAGTGCCATCATTGTAGCCTCATCAGTCCACATCAATGCAGCAGCCTCAACATTGCCATCAATGCAGCAGCCTCACCATTACCATCATTGCAGCCTGATCGATGCCCATCTGCAGCCCAGAGGGGACAGGGAGGGGGCGGGATGAGCCGACAGATTACATACAGTGAGAATCTCCTATGATAGACAGAACAGTGGTCCAATGGTGGCCCAGGAGACGGGACTTCCTATTATAGAGGCCTCCAAGTAAACAGGAGATTCTCACTGTATGTAATCTGACGGCACTCGTCCAGCCCCCCCTCCCTGTCCCCTCCGAGGCAGCTAAAATTGAAGTATTGGCATATAACACGCACACGCTATTTTTACCTGATTTTCATGGTGAAAAAGTGAGTGTTATACACCAATAAATACATTACTCTTTTCCCACAACTGAAAGTGGTTCTAAAGACTCAAGGTTTTTTACAATCCTGCATTCTATGCAAAACTTAAAGGGTTACTAAACCCTCCTTTTTTTTTTTTTAAATAACAAACATATTATAAACATATCATACTTACCTCCACTGTGGGATTTTTTTATACAGAGTGGCCCTGATCCTCCTCTTCCGGGGTCCCTCAGTGACACTGGTGGCTCCTCCTCTTCTCAAGTGCCCCGTCGGAGAAGCATTCTCCTTCGGGACACCCGTGTCCGGAGCGTGCTCCCGAGTCCTGCTGCTGCGTCTATTGACACAGACAACAAGACTTGGCTCCGCCCCTGGCTTTAATTAAATCGCTTATCGCATAAATAAGGATGTCCACCATAAGTCCTCTGTCCTGCAGGCACTGCCGGGATCTGGTCCACTGTAGATGGATGTGGAAGAAATGAACCCTCTGTAGTTGGCAGGAAGCCCACACCGACCCGCGCTGGACAATACGGCAGATATGAGGTCACCAGGAAGAGAGAGAAGAGGCTGGACAGTACTGACAATACAGGCTACGCGCTCAGAGCTGTCTGCTCCTTCAAAAGGACAGAGGACTTACAGCGGAAAACCTTATTTATGCAATAAGCGATTTAATCATTTTAATCCAGTAAGTGTTTTTAACCTTAGGCATTAAATCCTTCCTTGTGATACTGCACTTATGCCGCGTACACACGACCGGTCATTCCGTCAGAATAAACTCTGAAGGACTTTCCGACGGAGTTCCGACAGAGTTCCGCTGAAACTGTCTTGCCTACACACAATCACACCAAAGTTCGACTGTCTAGAATGCGGTGACGTAAAACTCGTACGACGGGACTAGAAAAAGGAAGTTCAATAGCCAGTAGCCAATAGTTGCCGTCTCGTACTTGCTTCAGAGCATGTGTCATTTTTGGTCCGTCAGAACAGCATACAGACAAGCGATTTTCCCGATAGGAAATGATTCCGTCAGAAAGATTTCAAACATGTTCTATTTCTAGGTCCATCAGAATTTTCAAAAAAAAAGTCCGATGAGGCCTACACACGATCGGAATGTCCGATGAAACGATTCTGTTGGACTTTTCCTGCCGGAAAGTCCGACCGTGTGTATGCGACATTAGTGGCGCTTCCCCTTCTCGTTCCTTTTTGACCTCTTCAGGCACTGCCAGCCCATCTAGCTGCAGTTGCCCCTCTCTCTAGCCCTCTTGGCTAAACTTCAACAGTCCTCCCAGACTGACTCTGCATCCATCTCAGACAGCTCTCACCCAGTCCTCTCAGGCTACCTCTCAGTCCTCCCCGACTGTAACACTCACCAGCCCACCTGACTGTCTTCTTCCCTGCAGATTTGCCCAGCAATGTTATCCTTGTGCTGTCCTCACACCTGCTCCAATTCCTCCAGTCAGGACACCCCTGTATGCCATGAAGAGGGTCTCCCTCAAGGGTCTCCAACAGCCTCCTAACACTCTCCATCCTCCACCCGAACTCTACTTCCCCAGCTGGGCTGACCCTGAGTATTTGAGGGAGCCTGCCCCCTGCCAACCCATTTGTAGGGGATTGGTCAGGGGCCTCCTGAATACTCCAGGCAGCTCCTTCCAACCTCCACTACCATTCTTCTAGAATCTTCTCCAAGTTTCCAGAAGTAGGAGAAGGTACCAGAGATGCTGCCTGTGAGTCATACCAGCCTCCCTGAGTCACTCCCCTGACCCAGATAAAACATGGGCTTGGCTGCCAGCCAAACCTAAATTTACCTACACTAACAAAAACTATATACAATGCCTAATCTAGCACACTAGAGGGTGCTACATTATAAATATACCAGTAAAGTACAATATCTGTTTTTGCCAAATCATTTTTGGGCTTTTACACTGGCCTTTGTTCACTTCAAATGTTCAATCAGATTCTGGTGACATTTCCTCTTTTAATTATTACCCTCATGCCATTTAGTTGATATAACCCCATAATATACCATTAGTAGAGATATGAGGTAGTATCTAGTGCCTATGTAGCCTTCTGAATCCACAGTAATATAAATTGTGCAGTCTAATTGCTGATTCCCGGAGCACAGACGGATGAAATGACATATACAGATCTTATCCTGCTAGTGCATAAACACAATGCTGCCGTACTGTACTTACTGCTCCTAGAGGCACAAAACTGTTCATCAGATATGACCGGGGATAAACTTTCCCTGAAAGTCAGCAATTTATTTGAAAACCCGTATTCATTACCGGTGAATGCAAGCAATTGCCTAAGTTATCATAATTAGACGGGATAGCTGAAGGAGACGTTATTATAATGAGACGCAACCTCACAAATCTGGACGTGGACAGATGTCCCTACATTTAATAGCCTGTGTTTTCAGCAGTGTCAGAGATATCATGTAACATGGCAGTCAGATTAATGTATGTAATGTTCAGATAACAGCCGCAATCATAACTATTAAATGGCTTCATTTTCCTGCACTGGAAACTATATTTATCATATGTAACCCTGAGGAGGGCATTTATTAAAGCGACACCGAGAATAACAGCTCATGAGTCATGGCCTTGCTCATTGATCTGTATAGACTGCAGCAAAATATACAGGTAATACCGAGGGGCAAGACAGGTCTTAATGAACACATTTTTATATCGACCTTGCTTTAGAGGACATGCAAAACTATTTTTTTTTCCAAATAGCAGAGTATCTTGATTCAGAAATAATAGCCAACATTCTCAGATTTTGGGAAGAATTAAAATGGTTGTAAACCCTCCCATATACCCAGTGAAGTGACTAGCCTCAGATGATACACAGTGATGAAACAAATTCTCCTACATAAGTTGTACCTGTTTATCTGCAGCCCTCTGTCCTCTATGGCTTTTTAAAACACACAAATCAAAGGATTATTCTCAGCTACAGCAGTCAGAGGGTGGGGATCTGATGTCACACACTGCACAGGCTAGAGTGGGAAGACCAGCGTAACCCAAGATCTGAGTGGAGGGAATGACCCCCCCCCCCCCCCAAAAAAAAAAAAAGAATAAAAAGGAAACATTGTGTATGCAGAGGCTGTCAATTAGTGGTGGTGTCAAGTTTTGTCTTTTTTCATCTCAGAGGTTTACAACCACTTTAAGCCCACTTTTGCTATTTCTAGCATTTGCTTATAAATGCTCTACAGTGGCCGATAATGTCCACTGACAGGTTGCACTTTTTGTGGCATCTAAAGCTTGCCATACACTTGTAGGAATTTGTTAAAAACTTTCTTTTTGAAATGTTTGTTCAATTTTCTAATAACTAATGGACACAAATCGATGTTCATTTTGACCATATGGATGAACAAATTCAAAGGCTCAGGATAGCATACAGGTATTTTTGTTGTTTCTTATCTGAATGAACTGAATTCCAACTGTTATTGTGGTCCTCAGATGGAAAAAAAAAGCTTTTGTATTGTTTTTGTATACTATTTTAAAGGATAAAAAATCAAACATTAAAAACCTATGGGTATGGCAATGGAAGGCAAATTTGTTGCAGTCAAATGAAAACTCTTTAAGTCAAAGATGGGCACAGAGCACAGTCAAATGATCTTTTGCAGATGGTCATTAAACTGTGTATGGCCAGCTTAGTAGTGAAGTTTAGGTAGTTTGGTCCAGCATGGACCAATGTAAGTATGTACAGTATGTGAGATTCCTGTGGGATCCTTCTGGAAGTTGGAAATCATTGAGGTAAGCAGCACTGCTACAGTAATTGCTAATGCCATTGGCTTCCAGGTTCCATGCCAAGTGGCTGACTTGCAACTTACTGGATACAGGAGGTTGCCCAGTCAGCATGGGCACCATTCAGAGAACACTTTGCATTTTCTTAATGAATGCAAAGTATTATCGGATTTTACAGGGTGGAGATAATACCATCACCACACCACTTTTCCACCTTGTCCAATCAGAGAATACCTTGCATTAATTTAGAAAATACAAAGTATCCTCCAAATGGCACCCATGCTGAGTGAGCATCTTGTGTTCACGATGCAGCAGGGTAGACGGTCGGCACAGGAACCGGAAGCTAGTAGAGATGACAGTAGTAAAAGTTCCTATAAGGTGATTTACGACAGTCCCCACCCTAAGCCACGCCCCTCTGATGTGTTTTACCCCATTTGGGCTTATTCGTAGAGGTACCAGTCTACGACAAAGCCCAATCGAGGTAAAATGTGTCAGAGAAACATAGCTTAGGTGGGGGAATGTCTTGGAAATAGGCTACACTGATTAAACGTAATGAAATAACTTTTATGGAGTGTGGTTTTGTATTTTAGTTTTGCTACATTTGCTATCTGGATGAGCTCTTTGTTAACCCACACCCAGAACACGACCTGAGGAGAAAGACTGGAACAGTGCAATTTCATTTATCTTTGAACCTTTTTTGCTATCGTTTTAAATAGATTGGAGAAGGGTTTGAAGCTATTTGGGGCTTCACAAAGACAGGAAAAGACAGATAATCCCTCAAATGAGGAAATAGTATCAAAATCAAAATAAATAAAATAATATTGATTTGATCTTAAAAGAAAAGTACAATGAAGCTTTCTTGATCTTAAAAGAAAATTACAATGAAGCTTTCTTAACCCCTTCCCGACCAGCCGTCGCATTTATACTGCGGCAGGTTGGCTCCCCTGCGCGAGCCATCGTAGCTGTATGTTGGCTCTTTAAGACGCTTTTGCAGGTGCGCGCGCAGCATGTCCCCGTAGCCGATGTGCATGCCCAGAGGGCGCGATGACCGCAGTATAAATGCGACGGCTGGTCGGGAAGGGGTTAAGAAAGCTTCATTGTAATTTTCTTTTAAGATCAAGAAAGCTTCATTGTACTTTTCTTTTAAGATCAAATCAATATTATTTTGATCCATTGTTGCAGGGCTCTTAAAGGGCATGGGGCCCATAGGCTGGTGCATAATCTGCCTATTTGGTAATCCAGCACTGTGCACAACTGATAGACATGAAGCTAAATATGTGAAGGATGTACCAGGGGTGTTTGAGGTTATTGTAAAGCTAGTTGGTGAGTGATCCTGTCAGCTTCCTCTCAGATTTAAGATTCAGTTAATTGTTTTTTTTTACTCTGTTGCTGTCTATTTCCTCATTTGAGGGATTATCGCTTTTGACAGAGCGAGAACTGGGATCTGTGTGTGTAAACACACAAATCCCGGTTCTTTTAGGGGAGAGGAGACAGATCGTGTGCTCCTACTAAGTAGAAACACCGATCAGTCTCCTCCCCTTTATTTTTTGTTTTTTAATTTTTGGATATTTATGATAGCAAAAAGTACAAAATATTGTGTTTTTTTTCAAAGTTGTCGCTTATTTTTTGTTTATAGCGCAAAAGATAAAAACCGCAGAGGTGATCAAATATCACGAAAAGAACTCTCTATTTGTAAGGAAAAAAGGATATAAATTATGTTCGGTTACAACATCGCATGACCGCACAATTGTCAGTTAAAGCGACACAGTGCTGTATCGCAAAAAATGGCCTGGTCAGGAAGGGGGTAAATCCTTCTGGGGCTGAAGTGGTTAAATTGTTTACAAAAGATAGAAAAAATTAATTAACCCAAAGAAATGAAAACTTTACATTAAAGACTATAGAAAATACTACAGTATATTCATGTAAGGTACCCAATAACAACTTAAAGTACATAAACCATAGACATCAGCTTCACATTACAGCATGTCTCTTAAAAGCTCATCTTTCAGTTGTCAGTTTGTTAAAAATCAAACAATAAATAACAAGTAAACAATTTTTTTGAATACATTTAATCTTCATTTAATCTTCAGAAGACCATGACAATAGGGGTCGAAACGCGTTTGGGTATTCATGTGGATGACTATGTTGTAATGCTATGTAAACAATGGGCTCCATGTTGTGTGTTATTTTTAATGAGAATGATAGATTCTGTTGGTTATATGTCACAAACCAGAGCTCATTTTTATAACTCAGTGAATTTGTACTTCACCCTTTGATACAATACAAGATTTTTACATAATAACCAACATTCTATTATTTTGCTGCTACAAAACCCCCTGTGGCAAACTTCCCATTTAAAAAAAAAAAAATTACGATGAAGCATTCTTAAATTTACAAAAGATAGAAAAAAATAATTAACCCAAAGAAATGAAAACTTTACATTAAAGACTCTATATAGAAAATACTGTATTCATGTAATGTACCCAATAACAACTTAAAGTACATAAACCATAGACATCAGCTTCACATTACAGTATGTCTCTTAAAAGCTCATCTTCTTTCAGTTGTCAGTTTGTAAAAAAGGTCTGTGCAACCTATGTATGTGTAATGTACAGTAGTGATGGTCATCTCTATCTAGCAGCCGACGTGCAAACTACTTGGTTCAATGTTATCCCACCAGAGTGCATGCATGAGAAACCTCTAGAAACCTGTGAGGGCCACCCTAAGGTTTTGACTGCCTAGGGGCCTCCACAGATATAAATCTGGAATTGGGTGTGCAGACACCTATCAGTTTTACTTTGTATTCATATACAGTTTCTGGCAAGAGTAGAAGACACACAAGCTTGAAATATGACTGAACCAGATAGGTATATAGACTAATTAAGTGCAGAACTGTAATCTAGCAGATGGTGGAGAAGGGGATTGCAATAAAATTCCAGGATTGGTGAAAGCTTGGGAAGCAATGCAGTCTAAAAGGATCCAGCAAAACATACAGTTTTTAAGCTTTTTCCTCTCTATATGGACAACTAATTAATACAGGGTTGTTTTCCAAAATTGTTACTGCCTGGTTAAGCAGTTTTGGCAGCTGAATGATTTTTTCGCACTGCGCTTCAACCTCCACGTTGGTCTTCTTCATAACTGTAATGACATCCATTGTGCCCATTGAAAGTCTATAGAAGCCTGATGAGAACAGATGACACCATTCTATTCACCGCCATGTATTTCTGCATTCAAAGCAAAATAAGAAAAAGAATGACCATGTATGTATTAGAGTATTTTTACCCTACAACACTTCTTAATAGTAAACATTTTAAAAGCTCCTTTGAACTCTTCGCAATGCTCTAGGCTTGTAGGAATCATTCATTGCTATGGAAACCACATACATGCCATGTGATCTATTGTCAAGGCACATTCCATGTGAGGAACGTATTAAATACAACACCAATAAAGATGTTCTGAAAATTGTGAATTATTCCCTAGCATTTTACTGATTTTTTTTTTTTTTAAATAAGTCTATCACAAAATAAGGTTGTTCTTAATCATATAATAAGTGATGTTCTTAAAGCGGTTGTATACCCGCTGGGTTTTTTTTTTTTCCTACGCCTGCAAGGGAAAAGGCATAATGAGCTAGTATGCACCGCATACTAGCTCATTATGGGATACTTACCTTAGAACGAGGCGCCGGCATCTCATCCTGTCCACGCCGAGGGAGCTGACATTTCCCCTCGGCGTGTCTTCCGGGTATCGCGGCTCCGGCGCTGTGAGTGGCCAGAGCCGCGATGTCGTCACTCCCGCGCATGTGCGCGGGAGACTTCTGTCCGGCAAGCTCCGGAGTTTGTCAGGCTGTCAGCCGAAATTCCCCTGTGCGCATGCGCCGCTGTAGTCAGCGGCTCATTGCGAGGGGAACATCTCCTAAATCGTACAGGTTTAGGAGATATTTTTTTTACCTACAGGTAAGCCTTATTATAGGCTTACCTGTAGGTAAAAGTTAAAAAAAAAAAGGTATACAACCACTTTAAGTATTATTAATGTAATGAAGTAAAGAAAAATTCCCGGTTGGGTAGGTTAACTCTTGATCTGTCAGATGGAACGTTAAAGATACTGGCTACCATTTAAAAAATAGAGTTGGTCAAATATTACATTGGTTTACCTGTCTGGAATCTATTGGGCAATATACTGTATGTCTTCAAATCGGACACCTCATTCAAACACAATTTGGGTTATTGGTACTAGATCCGCAATATACTCCCCTTGAAAAGCTTGAATGGGTACTTAGGATATTCATAATATCAAAGCATCTGTCCACATTGAATAATTTATACAAAAACAGGTACAAAGCGGCTTTGAAAACTCATTGTAGTGTTGGTCAAGGGAAGTTCTATTACCTGGGACGAATGTGAAGACATTACAAACACTCCATTCTGACAACTACTCAAGATCTGGTTTCTACTGTATCCACTAGCTTTACTACATTCAAAGAGGCTTAAAAAAAAAAAGGAAATCTTAAATTTGCTTAAATGTCACAGATGCAATTCCACCCCAACATATAAGATGCACATTTTCTGGACATATCCCATCTACATTACCTATTGGCACCCAATACATCCTTTCCTGATCTCAGAGTTGCTCATTAAAGTCTTGCTTTTAAAATTCACTTTTTCTAGAAAATAGCCTATGCAGTCAAGAGGCCCAGATAGATTTGGTGTTCATTGATTTTGTTGTCATAACGGTAAGACCATGTTGGTCCCCCAGAAACCAAATTCAAAAATTCAGAGTTAACAACCGCCATGACCTGGCTTGCTGCTAGGACATGGAAACCTAGCATCACAGAAGTGAAAACCAACATTTTTTGTTTTTTGTATCTTAGCAACAAGGCAGGACACAGGGAATGCTAAGGCTGCTCTCCCACTGGGGCGGGTGGGCATTGGCTGTAAAACGCCGCTAGTTTTAGCGGCGCTTTACCGTTGTTTTAGTGACACTATTTGGCCGCTAGTGGGGTGCTTTTAAGCAGCTGAATAAAGGGTTAAATGTCCCTTGCAGGCGCTTCGGCAGCGGTGCCAATTCATTTCAATGGGCAGAAGCGGTGGAGGAGCAGTGTATACACCGTTCCTCCACCACCCCAAAGATGCTGCTTGCTTGACTTTTTTTAACGTCCTGCCAGCACAGCGCCCCAGTGTGAAAGCACTCAGGCTTTCACACTGGGACTGCAGGGGAGGCGTTTTCAGGCGCTATTTTAGCCCAAAAGCACCTGAAAAATGCCTCAGTGTGAAAGGGGTCTAACTGTGAGTTTTTCGGCTAAGCTTCAAAGTGGAAAGAGGGGGTCAAATGAACTTCAGGTATTGCCATAAAATTAATGAACATTTTACAAAACTGCACAGATTTTTAATGGGGCCCCTAATTGCATAAGTTGTTTTCTGGAAATAGGTAAGCTAAAGCTTGCCACAGACAATTAATTTTTTTCCATTCACCCAGCAGGATGAACAAAAAACAAATGTATTCCTGCATCCACACAATTGAGGAGAATAGAGGAATTCTCCCCACTGGGACACTGTATTCTGACAGTGGGACTATGCTGTCAGGATACACTGATCAGTGGCTGCAGCTGATTGACTGCAGCTGGCTGATCAAGAAAGAATTTCCAGCAAGCCCTGTTGAAATGGTTGAATTTTGATCCATCTATGACCAGCTTCATCCTTTATTATTCCCAGAACATACACCAGGATGCAGCTATGTATACTTCTGTTTATGCACGAAAAGCCACATTGCTACAATAGAAAAAGCAAGGTACCAACTATACAGTTTCAGTAACTTTTGCACTAGCAGCAGTGTCTACAGCTCTATCGTTCATTTTCTTCTTTTTTTTTTTTCTTGCATGTTACTTTAAAATTGCCTTAAAGGAAATCTAATAAACACTGTAAAAACCAACCTATACTGGTTGCGCATGCCCAAATAAGTTTGAGAAACTTTGGTTCACATGGCTAGAAGCAACTCTGCTCAACATTAACTAGGGCTTTGAAGTGGTAACATTTTTCTAATTATTTAAAATCTAAATTTGGCTAGAACGACCCAAAGGTTTTAGCACTCCACTAAATCGTATGCTTTTTTGGCATCTAGATGCCTCAGGGTAATACCAGTGCCTTTGACGGGCATGAAACCTGATTGGTCTTTGTGGACAATTTGAGTAGAAATGATGAGTCAATTCTTGAGTAGCTTTGTTAAAAGTTTTTCATCCACATTTAATAATGATATGAGGTGGGATGAAAAGCATCTTTCAGGGTCTTTCCCAGGTTTTAGAATCATCATGACAATAGCTTCCAACATAGTATTATAAGTAGATACACTCGCGCCAATGTAAGCTCAACGCAGCTGCTATTCCAAAGCGTTGATTGGTATTGACTTATAAACATAAAGGCTCCAGCTGTACGTGAGTCTACGCACTGTGCGTTAAAATTTGACATGTTTCGTCACTGCGTAATGTCTTCAGAAGTTTTCATTTCCGACTTTTGAAGACGTTACATGGTTACAAAACGCGTCAAGTTGGAACACACGGTGCGTAGACTCATGTACAGCTGGAACGCACGCTGGAGTCTAGCGGCCCACGGCTTCTGCTGGCTAAAGGGGTGCCCATGTTTTTAATTGTTGCATCATTGCGGACTATTTTTTTATAAAATTGGAAACATTTTACATGAAGAGAGGCCCGTCCTTCTCTCTTTTTTATCCAATAACAACTTTACTTGCCACGAGAGACCACTGCGGGAAAGGGATATTGGTGAATACCCGAGGATACCCCTGGTCAGTGAGAGATCACCAGGGCGATCTTTGACTCCTCTTTGTCATATGGCAAGAGGGTCAACTACATCTGGTGAGTGGGGACCCATATCATTCACGTGGTGGCACTGGAGTGGAATATATTATTATATGAAGAAAAGCACAAGGCACTTTATTATATGTGGAAGATTGCACAATTGCACATTTAATTAGGATTGAGCAATTTTACTATATATTGCTTTTGATCTGAATGGATGTAATCTTTGCATGTTTAATACTTATTAGTTTATATTGCAAGTTGCACAGAGGGATTATTTCTGTTTGTTGGGGTGACACGCAGAGGAGTACCAACACTGTGGGCTGGAACTTGAGAGTGCTGATGTCAGGTGAGCAGGGGGACAGCTATTAGTACACCATGGATGTGCCAAGTTCAGGTAAAAGTGGAGTCGGGTCTCAAGCCTGGTCCAGTAATAGCTGAGCAGGAAGGCACCAAGTCATAGGCAAGATCGGAGACAAACAAAGGTCAGCAACGTGCAGGCAAAAAGAGGCTAATTTGATGGGCAGAAGTGTATTCAGTAGTCCAAGCTGAGGTTGGTTATGGAGATTGGCAGCTAACATAAGCTAGCAAGGGTAATCGAAAAAGCAGGTCAGATGGTCGATAACGGGATCAGGAGGAGTATCAGTATCAGGAACACAGAAGACTGAAGACCATTCAGAAAGGAACTTGTTTAGAGTTCAGGTAAAAATAGAGCGCTTGGTGGCAGTGGAAGTGATTGCATGCAGTTAGGCTTCTATTCGCACAGATTTGTGCACGCTTATGCACATGCACAATAGCCTGACGACTGGTACAATGTTCCTGACACTCTGTAGTAATTTACCTTGGCCCTCCTCCCCTGTCTGCCAAACCTTTCTTCTGATCTTTCAACACTATAGACAATATAAATGATAAATAGTCAGGTTTTTATAGCTGGAGATGAAAAGGCAAAGCTCAGCTTTTATAGGAAAAATCAAGATTTGCATATAGATTCAATGGTGTCCAACTTAAAAGAACCCAAAAGGTCATATATGTATCCACAAATGGAGTGGAGGGCCCTGTCTAAATCAACCATTAGTTTTACAGTTCTCAATTTTCCTTGGATTACACATGTGCAGGAAAGGGGTGCAGGGGGTAGGACGGTGGACAGTATGTACAGGATTGCAGTACCTGTGAAGGGTTGAGGTAGCCATTATATATAGGTATGTGCTTTGAGTCAGAGAGTAGGGGTTAGGTAGCCAATGAGTGATATGCTATAAGCTATGGTATAAGGGGGTGCAATGTGAGTAAGGAAGGAAGTGAGATAGCCAGGGAGACATGCACTGTTGTTGGGGAAAACGTGGGTGGGATGTGTTGTAAGCAGGAATAGAAGTTGGAGAGCTAGCTGGGGAGTGATATGCAGGGAACCAGGGGTGATGAGGTGTGCTGGAAGTGGGAAGTGAAGTGGCTGGGGGGGGGGATTTGCTGTGGGGGCTCCACGGTGTGGGAAGAAAATTAAGTTGGCAGAATGATGTGCTGGATACCAGCTGATGGTTGGTGGTGGTGGTGATAGGATTGATACCTGCTGTAAGAAGAAAGAGGGGAGATGTTCTCGATATCCGTTCTGTGTTTGTGTAAAGGTGGGATGGGGAATATGCTGCTGTATCAGCACATTCCCGCTTCCGAAATGGCAGGTCCAGAACATCTGTCTATTCCCCACCTGCCCATGTCCCTCAGTTTCTGTGCCCAAACCTTCACCTCTTCTGCTCATAAGGTGCTTGGTAGAGGAGATAGCATCTCCTGAAGATTGGCTAAGAAGAATCCATGACCATAGAGCTGCACATGAGTGGAGAAACCCAACATTAAAGGGTAGTGTCCTCAAAAAAACTTTTGTAAATGCTTTTGCAGCAGGTAGTCACTACGCTGGGGTGGGAGTGCATGGGAAACCTGCCTACAGAGTGGCTACCTCACTAGTGGTTAGAATTTGGGACTGACCTCAAGGCTGCAGAAGAAAGTCCTGGCCTAGGCCTCTAGTTGAATAGCCTGGGCTTATATATGTGGATCTATTGATTATTTTGACACAGTATGTATTTTTTCTTGTGCTCATTTTTAACTTTTCATGTTAGTAACAGGTTTATTTATTGTCTTCAGGGGATCCAATTGCTATTTCCAGCCAATTATGTTCTATATGTAGGGCTGTGATTAAAGCAACATCAGCAAAAAGAGGGATAAGCTGGCCAAAAAGTACACGCTACAAATCGGGGGGCTGGGAACAAGTGCACTCAAGGAGGTGCTGAGATTAGGGGGCAGGTGGTGTTGAGGTCCTGTGAGGAGGGGGGTGAGATGAGAGGTGGGTAGGCAATGTGAATGAGTAAATGGGTGGTGTTAGGGTTTTTTGAGAGGGGGAGAGGGGGAGAGGTGGCTGGCAAGGAGGCTGTGTGCGGGGGGGGTTTGAGCAGGGTGGTGGAGAGGCTCTGAAATTATGAGGTGAGTTGGGTAATGGTGAGAGTCCATATCGGGGTAGAGTGAGGTAGATGGCAGAAAGGCTTGTAACAGGAGTGAAGTGGGTGGCAGAAAGTCTCTGTTGGGTGAGGTGAGTGGTTGTCTGAGTCTTTGGGGGTTGGATAAAGAAAGTTGTTGGGATGCTCTGTAGTGGTGCGGCAGGAAGAGTCTTTGGAAGATGTGAAGTTGGTGATGGGGCTCTGTAAGAGGGGATGAGGTAGTTTGGGGGGGGGGGGGGTAGGTGGCAGAGAGACTTTGTAAGGATTGGATGAGATGAATGGTGGGAGTTATCTTAAGGGGAGGTGAGGTGGCTAGCAGGGTGGCCCTGTGGAGAGTGGTTGAGGTGGGTAGCAGGGATTTTCTGTAAGGTGGGGTGAAGTGGGTGACATGGAGGCTTTGTGAGGGGTGAAGTAGGTAGAAGGGAAAGTGGGTGACAGGCAGGCTATGGGATGGGGGGGGAACCTGTGACTGAGATAAGTTGCACATTTTGATTTGATATAAGTCCTCTATAGCTGCTGTTCCCCAAAATCTGGCAGTACCACTGATAGGTGAATATGATGCCACTGATGCAAGCACAGAGCAAATGTCTCCAATGAGGACACAGAATGCCAAAAACACATTATCTGGGGAAATAAGGGAATGTTTAGAACTTCTGTCAGGGTTTGATTGCTGTCTGTGCCTCCATTAGGGAGATTTTTCCTTACTTTCTGTAAAGGTGATTGATGTTAGATACAATAGATAGCGAGAGGTAATATCTTCAACAAGTACATGGACAGCATTTAGAACCAGACAAAACAATCTTAGCAGGGACACAGACAACATTTAAAACCCAATGACGGTTTTAACCTTTCCCTGCTCTATCCAAGATGAAAACAAACATTTTGGCTGGAGATGTGTTTCAAAAGAGAACCTATTTAATATATACAATAAACTCTCCGCTTTTAATAAATATTACATATGTTCAGATTATTCTCTGTGTGCAGAAAAAAAATGCAAAACTGTATTATCTTACTGTATATTATGCAGTAGAAAAATACAATATCATTTTTTTTTTTTTTTATGTAAATCTTCTGTATGAAAAATTTTCTTTTCGTAAAGCATAATGTTGAAATCTGTGGGTTTAAATACATCCAGGAAAATGCAATATCTCAGCAACAGATGCCATGGGGGCATCGGTCTATCCTGCCAAGAATACCAGTTGAACAAACTGTCATAATGTAGACCCACAAACAATATGGCACTTAAGTCTTATTAGCTGTGGAAATTTGCAGAATGAGTGTGAACTTCGCTGTTCCTTAACTCTACACAGAGTCTACTAATTTTTCTGAGAATTCGTTTAAAAACATTCTTTTCAGAAGCAGCGACTTATATAGAACAACTTCAGAACTCCCAGAAATTTAAATTAGTGCCGGGAATACGTTTTTGTTTTAAAAAATAAAAATAAATCTTCAGGAAGCAAATAACGTTACAGAATAATTAAGAGGATATGTTTTATGAAAATACAATTTAGCTTTAGATGAACAGAAAATGTTCAGGTAAATATGGAAACAATTTTTCACATGTTATTCTTTTTCTAGGCTCATATCAATGGCAACTTGGCCATGACTCTCAGACATCTGGAAGACGCCATCTACTGAAGGATAGTTCCTGGTATGTTTAAAATGTACCTTTTGTATTACATTGAAAACATTTTTTTTAAATTTTGTATAGAGCGTTAAGGAAAATGTTGAACCTTGTCAGTTTTTTTATTGATAGAAAAATAAATAAATCATACCTTCAATGCCATCAGTAGTCAGAGTGCATGGTCAGCAGTGGTACTACAATATACTGAAAAAAAGAAGAATGGATAGTCAAAGCCTCCATGAAGAAATGTATTTAAAAAAGCATGCCAAGCCCTCAAGGTCCTCTTTCTCAAATCATTTTTGAGCTTGACTGCTGCTTTGAATACATTTCTTCATAAGGACTTTGATGTGCTGGCTATTAATTTTTTTCAGGTATAGCTATCTGTGTTCCCTGTTAACCACTTAAAGACCGAGCCTCTTTCTGAGATTTGTTGTTTACAAGTTAAAAAAAAGTTTTTTTTTGCTAGAAAATTACTTAGAACCCCCAAACATATATATATATATATATATATATATATATATATATATATATATATATATATATATATATATATATATATATATATATATATATATATATATATATATATATTTTCTAACACCCTAGAGAATAAAATGGCGGTCATTGCAATTACTTACTATATAGGGTTTCTATGACTACACCCCACCACTACCCACTGCGCTGTTTTTATACTTTTTTATGTCATCTTTTGATGTCAATTTTACTTTGAGCCGAGTTTTTACTGCCCCTATTTGTAAAAATTCTTTTGGAGCACATTCCTTAAATAAAGTGCTTTTACGCTTTCTACAAATTAAGGATTTACACTATGTGGAAGTTTTTTTCTCTTCTTTGCCTATCTGCACATATGACGGGCCTTTGAGGAGGCGGTCATCTGGCGACCGAAATCGCATCCTGGGGACCCTGGATCCCAATTCGGTACATCCTTTGAGGACTGCTGACAAGATGTTCCACGAGTCTTCTTACAGACCTTCACCCCACACCGCTTGATGGTACAAGCTCGTTTGACTCACCGCCATGGCCTGTGAGTCCACCTGATCTGGTAAGGGCATCCTTTTGCTTTTTCTTTCTCTGGGTTGAAATCACCCACATGAGCCAGGATTCAGCTTGTTTTTAAGGACCCTTCCTGAACAACTTACAAACACCTTATAGGAAGACGGTTGTGGGACTAAATAGGAGTACCCCATCCACCCATCAAGAGACTTGTAGTTTCCATATATGTTTATCCCCCTTAGGGATTTGGATATCCTTTCTCTTGATTTCTATCCTAATGAACAGTATTTTTGTTGAACAGCATACTCAGTATATTGAGATATACCTTGCATCAATATTTGCCTTTTTCGTTTTCGTTTTTTTGGAATATGGTTTTATATGCATGATTGCTTCTTAATCAACTTATAGGTTGTCACTGAGTATTCCACTTTTCTACACATCTTAGTATTCACCGTTATCTATTCCTTTTGGATATTTCACTAAATAATTACTTCTCACTTCACAAGTTTACACTGTAAGTTTTATCACTCCTCTATGGAGATCATTGTTACTTGATTAGTAACAGGTGTCTCACTATTCATTAGCGCCACACTCTTTATTTTTATTCCATACTTGCAACGGTCAAATTGCTGTGTCGGCTGCTTCATTTCCCTTTAGGAGTTGGCGCAATTTCTACATCTTTCTTCTAGATGCTGACATGCCATTTAAAAAAATTTAAATCGCCGTAATTACCTTTTATTTTTCTATTCTTCTTTGCACTTCCTGGTTCTCCTCCCGTGGGAGTAGGCGTGTTTCTAGCCTCTCCCAGACTCCTGGGAGCTAGTCTCAGGCTTCCCAGGATGCCACTGAGCATGTGAATGCTGGGAGCACAGCATTCACCACATCCAGGAAATAAATGCTTGTGGGCTTCAAATGCCCACAATGAAGATGGAAACCGCCTGCAGTTAATAATATAAGTTATTCTTTCCGACGAAATCTGACACAGGCGGACATATTACACACAATATGTGAGTATGTAATGCTGAGAAGAAAAGTTTGTGAATGAACTCAAAAAAAAAAAAACGATAGATAGGTGGACCCTAGCTTTAAGCTCTGGCAACGGTTACTGCATTTTGGCCACACCCACAATGCATAGCATGTCGCATCATTCCCCTTCTCATGGTGCCCGAGGTATTTCATCTCTATGCCATCAATGTCTGCCTCTTGTTCCAAAAATCTGTGACTAATTGTTTCTGGGCCTGTTAAAAATGGTGGCGTGATTTTAATTGGAGTGGCTAAAATGAGGATGTGTTTTGTGGGTGTGGTCATATAGTGTTCCTGGATTTAATTAGAAAAAATCTGGTAATTCTAATTTAGATACACAATAATGTTGCTGCTATTCTTAGTTATGTCCATAACTTACATAGATATTTGTTGGCATCAGATCTACTTTTACCCCCATACAAATCAATGGGAATGTGTGAGTAGATGCAGTGTGATGTGGCGGGCAGAAAGCACATAGGGGTTTAATTACTAAAACCAGAGAGGGCATAATTTGGTCTAGTTCTGCATAGAAACCCATCAGCTTCCAGGTGTTTTGTCAAAGCTTAATTGAACAAGCTGAAGTTAGAAGCTGATTGGTTACCTTGCACAGCTGCGCCAGATTTTGCACTCTCCAGATTTTGCACTCTCCTGTTTTAGTAAATCAACCCAATGGAGTCCAAGTGCAGCAACAAGAATACAGTATATTGTAACAGAAGTCCAGCAATATAAGCAGACCCGGCAGGAAGGCAACTCAACTGGGAGCACTCACAACGTAACAGCAATGTGAAAGCAGACTGGAGATTCAGAGGTGCGTCTATCTCAAGGAATGTGGCCTGGCCAGTCTGTACCCACATAAGGAGGCATCCAGGAAGCATGGCATGTCCCTGCACTTTCCCTACTTCTCCAGAACCTTTCCCTGCCACTAAGCACTGTCCCTGACAGACAGGTGACCTGTCCCTCCTCTGACCACTCACCAAATGTGTGCCAAACCTGGAAGCCAGGGTCTTAGACTCTGCTTGCATCCGATAAGATAGTTGCTTTCCAGTGACCGAGGAAACCATAGGGGAACTTCTTCCCCTATCAGCATTGCTGCTGTGGATGAGCGCCACCTGTAGTGGAGAAAATAGACTGCACCTGCCTACAAATGCAACCGCAGAAGGAGCCAGAAGCAATTCAAAAGCAGCTTGGAACTCAAAAAGATTTCAAAGGTGAACTGAATGCATTTGCAAATGTTGAATTTGCTAGTCTACACCAGCCCTAGACTTGCAAGTATATTGGTCCCGTGAACCCGTGGGTGCAGGAGGACATCAAAGTGTACACATACAGAAGTGGGTTCCGCATGGGATGTACCGTAAACATCAAAATGCTTGGAAACACAGAAAGGCTAGAGCCATGAACAGATCATCTTTCTTAAAGGCTAAGTTCACTTCTTTTTTTTTTCTTCTAAATTCCAGCCCCCCTATGTACCAATATAGCATTAATGTACTCATTTTGCAAAAATAAAACAGCTTTCCATTTATTCTACACACTTATCCCACTCTTCTCATGGCTGTTTAAACACACTGCTTGATCACTTCTGCCTTACTTCCTGGTCAGACTTTAGGTCATGACACAGGAAGGAGTTGACCAGTTGATCTCATTAGCACACACCCTGCATCATCCACCCTCAGCTGGTCAACTCCTTGCTGTGTCATGACCTAAAGTCTGACCAGGAAGTAAGGCAGAAGTAATTGAGCAGTGTGTTTAAACAGCTATGAAGAGAGTGAGGTTATCCGGTGTAGAATTAATGGAAAGCTGTTTTATTTTTTCAAAAGAAGTACATTAATGCTATATTGGTACATAGAGGGGCTGGAATTTAGAGGAAAACAAAAAGTGAACAAAGGTGAACTTAGCCTTTAGGGCCCAGTTCACACTAATGCGACAATCGCTCCAACTTTGGAGCACTTGTCGCATCAGAAGTCAGACTCCAGAAAGCCACCAATCTGTGCAATGGAACCATTATAATCGGTGTGACTTGAGTCACTCCGACTTAGAAAAAGGTTCCTGCACTACTTCTGTTCTGACTTTTGTACGAGTTGCATTGACTTTTGTTAAAGAAGTCACATGCAAGTTGTGCCGAAGTTGCGCTGGGGTTCTGACTTCAAAGTCACGCTGAAATCGCGGGCAGTGTGAACCCGGGCTAAGTCTTAAAAGACTGAGCAGAACTTAGTAAAGTGTGAAAGTGATCTGGAATCCTTTTTGTTGCTAAAACATTATTTATTTATATATAAATATAGTTGGTATAATGATTATAATTTTTATTTTTATAGTTGAATTATATTGGTATAATTTAGTCATATCCAAGTCTAGGAGGAGGCCTGCTCTATCACTTATGAGGTCCAGATAACATCAAGTCCAAGGAAAGGGAAAATTATGTACAAGCCAACATTTCATTGTTCATTGGTTTGCAAAACCAATTTTGAACTGATAGTGAATCATGAATGTCATACATTTTATTTTCTGGAGGAAACTGTTAAAAGAGATAATCAGAACACAGAGAAAGATGTGTTATTCATAAAAACTGAGCAAAGTTCTAAGAGTTCACCTTTCTTCGACCCACAAGCTCTCAGAAAATCCACTATCCTCCTGTGAAGGCGCTGCTGGATATAATGATTTATTCAGCAGTCAAAGCATGTGCAATCTCACACAATTTTTCTGTTATTTTAAATCACCTATTTACATTACAGCTGGACTTGCTGACCACTTACGCAGATTTACTTTAAACCTTCAGTGCTGATGGCTAGGAAAGAACAATTGTCCAATGCAGACCTACCATTTTACTTAATATAATTTTATTGCTATTACTTTTTTTTCCCCCCAAGCACAAACCTAATTTTGATATTGTTTGCTTGGTCTTTCTTTATCTAGATAACTCAATCATACATTCAGTGTCAAAATAAGGTATGCATGACCCTTAACATATGAGGGCTTCACGTAGGCTCAAAAAAACATATTTCTATACCAAACAAATACTGTATGCATTATTACACAAAATCAAATTTATAAATGCATTTGCATTATCATATTGAGATAATAGAAGACAATACATTTTTTAAAGCTCAAATATATTACAGGGCCTCATTAGTGATCAGAGCCAACAACAGGATTATCTGAAATGCTAAATGCCTTGCCCAACATGAATTCCTTAAAGTGTTACTAAAACCACAACAGTAAAATCAGTCTGTATATGCAGTAAAGCATGCTTGGTATACTCACTGTGGAACCTAAGGGGTTAATCCTCAGCAATGTGTAAAAAGGCTATTCGATCCTGTCTTCTTTGATCCTCCCCTTCTTCCACTGTCTCCAATCCATCTCCTGGTCAGACAGAGCCTTTGGGGGTAATCTGCATATGCTCAGTTTGGTGTGTATTGCTAGAGATTTTTTTTTTCTTGGGAGAGTGCATGTGATCAGCACAGGGCCAATCAGCACTGTCAAGACAGAGGGTCAGGGGTCCTGCGGCCTCATAGGACAATCAGAGTAGAATGAAAACTCCTCTTACAAGCTTTAACCAGACACTGATAGAAGTCACGAGGCTACTATATACTGCTGATGAGAAAAGGTATTTAGCAGTTTATATTTTCTAAAATAATTGCATTTCATTCATGTTCTGTGTACTGTGGGAAAACAGATATACAGTGCCTTGCAAAAGTATTCCCCCCCTTGGCATTTTTCATGTTTTGTTGCCTCTCAACCTGGAATTAACATGGATTGTTTGAGGATTTGCATTATTTAATTTACAGAACATGCCCACAACTTTGAAGATTTTTTTTTTTTTTGTGAAGCAAACAACAAATAGGACAAATAACAGAAAAAGTCAATGTGCATAACTATTCACCCCCCTAAAGTCAATACTTTGTAGAGCCACCTTTTGCTGCTATCACAACTTCAAGTTGCTTTGGATAAGTCTCTATGAGCTTGCCATATCTTACCACTGGGATTTTTGCCCATTCTTCCTTGCAAAACTGATCCAGCTCAAGTTCAAGTTGGATGGTTTGCGCTTGTGAACAGCAATATTTAAGTCTGACCACAGATTTTCTATTGGATTGAGGTCTGAGCTTTGACTAGGCCATTCCAACACATTTACATGTCTCCCCTTAAACCACTCAAGTGTTGCTTTAGCAGTGTGTTTGGGGTCATTGTCCTGCTGGAAGGTGAACCTCCGTCCTAGCCTCAAATCACACACAGACTGGTACAGGTTTTGCTCAAGAATATCCCTGTATTTAGCACCATCCATCTTTCCCTCAACTCTGACCAGTTTCCCAGTCCCGACTGCTGAAAAACATCCCACAGCATGATGCTGCCACCACCATGTTTCCCTGTGGGGATGGTGTTCTTTGGGTGATGTGATGTGTTGGGTTTGCGCCAGACATAGCATTTTCTTTGATGGCCAAAAAGTTCAATTTTAGTCTCATCAGACCAGAGCACCTTCCTCCATACATTTTGGGAATCTCCCACATGCCTTTTCACAAACCCAAAACCTGCCATTTTGTTTTTTGCTGAAAGTAATGACTTTCTTCTGGCCACTCTGCCATAAAGCCCAACTCTGTGGAGTGTACGGCTTATTGTCGTCCTATGTACAGATACTCCAGTCTCTGCTGTGGAACTCTGCAGCTCCTCCAGGGTTACCTTAGGTCTCTGTGCTCCTCTCTGATTAATGCCCTCCTTGCCCGGTCCGTGAGTTTTGGTGTGCGGCCGTCTCTTGGCAGGTTTGCTGTTGTGCCATGTTCTTTCCATTTGGTTATGATAGATTTGATGGTGCTCCTAGGGATCATCAAAGATTTGGATTTTTTTATAACCTAACCCTGACTTGTACTTCTCAAAAACATTGTCCCTTACTTGTTTGGAGAGTTCCTTGGTCTTCATGGCAGTGTTTGGTTAGTGGTGCCTCTTGCTTAGGTGTTGCAGCCTCTGGGGCCTTTCAAAAAGGTGTGTGTATATGTAATGACAGATCATGTGACACTTAGATTGCACACAGGTGGACATCATTTCACTAATTATGTGACTTCTTAAGGTAATTGGTTGCACCAGAGCTTTTTATGGGCTTCATAACAAAGGGAGTGAATACATACGCACATGCCAATTAGCAGTTTTTTATTTCTGAAAAATAGTTTTATGTATATATTTTTCTAATTTTACTTCACCAACTTAGACTATTGTGTTCTGATCCATCACATATAATTCAGATTGAAAAAACATTGAACTAAAGGCTGTAATGTAACAAAATAGGTAAAAAGCCAAGGGGGGTGAATACTTTTGCAAGGCGCTGTAGTGAATGCAGGCTCCTGGGTTTAGTAGCACTTTACATGAGGGTTCACTTACAGTGATTTTTATTCTTTGCTTAAAGTAGAACTGAAGACAACACTTTCTTTTTTTATTTTGCATAGAGTAATGCCCTGTACACACGGTCGGATTTTCTGACGGAAAATGTGTGATAGGACCTTGTTGTCGGAAATTCCAACCGTGTGTAGGCTCCATCACACATTTTCCATCGAATTTTCCGACACACAAAGTTTGAGAGCAGGATATAAAATTTTCCGACAACAAAATCCGTTGTCGGAAATTCCGATCGTGTGTACACAAATCCGACGGACAAAGTGCCACGCATGCTCAGAATAAATAAAGAGATGAAAACTATTGGCCACTGCCCCGTTTATAGTCCCGACGTACGTGTTTTACGTCACCACGTTTAGAACGATCGGATTTTCCGATAACTTTGTGTGACCGTGTGTATGCAAGACAAGTTTGAGCCAACATCCGTCGGAAAAAATCCTAGGATTTTGTTGTCGGAATGTCCAAACAAAGTCCGACCGTGTGTACGGGGCATAAGGGAGGTTTTATGCCATCTGTGTCCCATTGGGGAGATTTCCCTCACTTCTGCCCATTTCTGCCAAGTGTACGCATATATGGGGCCTTTATTCATGAGTATTTATTCGCGGGGCCACATATACGCACTACTGTGTTTGTGCTGAGAGCTCTGGGTCCCGTACTAATGATCAGGAACCTGGAAGACTGGTTTTCAATCATCTGATCTCTATCACAATGATATTGGCTGTCACAGTGATCAGTCACTGTAAAGCCCACCTCTGTTTGTTTTTTTCTTCTCTTAAATGGAGAAAAAGCTATATCTTTTTCTCTTTGCTAGAGGAGAAAATTGTAAACAAAAAGAAGTTCAAGATAAAAATAAAGATAAAATATCTAGATCAAGGTTTGATCTAGGTCAGGGTCAGTGTTAGGGTTAAGGGCAAGCTTAGGGTCAAATGTCATGTGCAGAGTCAAAGTCAGAATCAAAGGTCAGTGTGTTTTGGGTAGATTTTTAAAAAAAAGCAACTTTCAATTTAGTATCAGTGTCAGTTAAGGTCTTTACCTGTGTGTTTTAGTTAGGATAAAACACTGCCGTTTCTGTAGCTTGAATGATGCTTTGGATAAAGTTTCTTATGGATGACAAAAATTTGTACTACGGTACAAACAACAAATAATCTACATGTATGTGGTATTGCTGCAATTGTCAGGAGCAGGGGAATTTGTTTTGGGTTGTTCTTTGGTGGTAGGTTGTGGTAATAGCAAGAATTATACAGCAACATTTTAAAAACAGTTTTTATTTTTTTTTTACTATTTTTGGACAGTTTTCCTTTGATAATAATAAATTAAAAAAAAGAAAATGAAAGCATAATTTGTTCTGAGAAAAAAAAACAAGGTATAATTCACCTAAATACACTAAGGGAGAGATTTACTAAAACTGGTGCACATTGAATTGGTTGCAGCTGTGCATATAGTAACCAATACGCTTCTAACTTCAGCTTGTTCAATTAAGCTTTGACAATAAGTGCCGTTCACACTTATGTGACTTTTCATGCAACTTTGGCATGACAAGTCGCACGACAAGTCGCAGCTTATTGTTTGCAATGGCACCCGTTCAGATCTGTGCGACTTAAAGTTGCAGCAATTTTGAAAAGTTGCCTGCACTACATTCTTGCAAGTTTTGATTCAACATTGGTCCAGAGAATGTAAAGTCCGATCAAAGTTGCACCAAAGGTCACTTCAAAGTCGCACTGGAAATCATGCGACTTTGGAGACGCACTAATGTGAATGGAGCTTAAAGAGGAACTGCAGTCTGCTCACATAATTTGTAATAAAAACATATTTGCCATTCTGAAGCTTCCCTCCAATCACTTTGCATATTATTTTATATATACTGTGATTCTGAACTTGCCAAATATGCTGCAGAAATCTCCCTCCATTGAGTCTGGCTGCATCCATTTTAACTATGGGCAGCTGAAGCTGCTGCCTGTTCACTTCCTGGATTTACACAGCGGCACACCTCAAGCTCGGCAGCTTTCATTGGCCCTCTTATGACTCATCCCCCCTCCCTTCCTGGCAAACTGTCACAAGAGTGAGAGAGAGAGCTGTGCATGATGTCATAAGCCTAGGCTTTTTACCGGACAAGAAACAGGAAGTGGGCTGTATAAGGTATTTACTGGCAGAAAAGAAATGTTTTACTATCCAAAGTTAAAATAACAAGGGCAGAAGATTTAATAGATGGAAAGTTGAAAAAATGACTGAAGTTCCGCTTTAAAATTTAGAAGCTGGGTGCTTACTATGCACAGCTACACCAGATTCTGTGTTCACCAGTTTTAGTAAATAAGGCTACTTTCACACTGAGGTGCTTTTCAGGTGTTTTAGCGCAAAAATTAGTGCCTGTAAAGTGCCTGAAAAGCGCCTAAAACGCCTAAAAAGCCACTCCATTGTGAAAGCCTGAGTGCTTTCACACTGGGGCGGTGCGCTTTCAGGACGGGAAAAAAAGTCCTGCTAGCAGCATCTTTGGGGCGGTGCGGGAGCAGTGTATACAGCGCTCCTAAACTGCCCCTGCCATTGAAATCAATAGGCAGCGCTGCCAAATCGCCTGCAAAGCGCTTCGGTGCTTCGGCAGCAGAGCTTTGTGGATGCTTTTAACCTTTCATTCGGCCACTAGTGGGAGTAAAAAGCGCCCCGCTGGCGGCCGAAAAGCACCGCTATAACAGTGGTAAAACGCCACTAAAACTAGCGGTGCTTTACTGCTAATGCTCCCCTGCTCCAGTGTGAAAGTAGCGTTAGTAGTTGCAATGATATGTACAGTTTTACTAACACATGTCAAAATTGCAGAACAGTGTTCAGGTGTTAAAATTAGTTTTACCTTCGTCATGAAGGGGTTAATGCCCCATAGCCACAACAGGAAGCGAGGGGAAATCACTCCAAAGTGAGGGATTTCCAAAGGTGTAACCAAAACTATTGATCAACTTCTGTCAAACAGGCAGGGCCAGTGGCGGCCTCTCCATTAGGGGCGCAGGGGCGCCGCCCACCTAATCTATGCGCCCGGCCCTTAATCTACATGCGTGGCGCCAAATGCATGGATTTCAATGTTTGTTTTTTTTTTAAGCAGGTGATTAGAGCCTGAGGCTCTAATTGGCTTAAAAAAGGGGTAGGCTTGGGGCGCAGAGCACTGCATCCTGAGTCCACCCAGAAATAATATTCGCTATTGTCTTACTGCTTCTCCTCCCAGCCAATCAGGAAGCGCGTCTTAAGACCCGATTGGCCGTGAGGAGAAGCAATCGTACTGGCCGGGAGCAAGGGGGTAGGCGCCGAGGAGGAGACACAGGGGAAGCCGCCGAAGCGCCCGCGGCCTGGATGGGGTAAGTGCAGGGCTGATGGGCAGACGGACGGACCGGCAAGCAACGGGGGGTTTTACCAATCGACCAACCGAGTGATGGGGGTGGGATGTTTGACCGACTGACCAATAGACTGAATGGGGGGGTCAGGTGGTTTGTTTGCCACCCCCCCAAAAAATAAAGCACCAGCCGCCACTGGGCAGGGCCACACCCAAATAGAAATGTGGCCACTCCCTGCTGAATGGACAATAATGCTGAATGAATATATATGTCGCACCCGTGCTCTATTCTTATCTATATAGCCTGGAGTTATATGTGCCCAACTGCTGCTCAAAAGTGTACACCCTTTACGAAGGTACTAAAACAATTTATACTTATATAAAGAGAGAGCAGCACGTAGGCGGGTGCAGTTTAGCCTCCCTGCAAGAGTGGTGCTGTTCGGAGGGGATGGAGGACAGGGGGGAACCAGGTTTCTCTGAGGCCTCTGTGGGTCTCATCAGGGAAGAAGCTGCCTAGTTGGACGCTGCTGCCCTGGGGGCCATCTTTGAGGTGGTTAGTGCTTATAAAAAGCACTGTCCCCTCAGAGTGAGAGCGGCATTCAGCATAGTGGGTAGGACAGGGACAGATCTCTTACTGGCTGGGGACAGCTGAAGCAGTATAGGGTTAGGTTCCTGTGGAGGAGGGACAAAGCGGGGACTTTTGCTATGTACTATCAGTAGCCTTCTTGTTTTGGGGCCCAGTTGCTGGTCTGCCTTCCAGCCACCTCCCCTGCCAGACACTGGCCCCCCACCTGTCACAGCTGTCACACTGCCTTCCCACCTGTGACACTGGCCCCCCCACCTGTGACACTGCCTCACCACCTGTCACACTACCTACCCACCTGTCACATTGGCCCCCCCACCTGTCACACTGCCTTCCCACCTGTGACACTGGCCCCCCACCTATGACACTGGCCCCCCACCTGTGACACTGCTCCCCCACCTGTGACACTTCCCCCCACCTGTTACACTGCCCACCACCTGCCACATAGCCCCTCTTTTATCACACTGCCCACGTCATACTATTTCCCCATCACACTGCCCCCAACCTGTCATACTGCCCCACCTGTCACACTCTCCCCTGTCACACTGCCCGTTTGGCACAATACCCTCCAGTCATACTGCCCCCTCCTGTAACACTGCTCCTCCATCATTCTGCCCCCTCGTTACACTGCCCCCTCCTGTCATATTTACCCCCCTCCTGTCACACTTCCCCTGTCATACTGCCCCCCTCTTGTTACAGAGGGGTTTCACAGTGCTCCTTCATTACACTGCCCCCCTCCTGTCATACTTCCTAGGTATCCTTTTCCTGTCACACTGCCTCCCTCTTGTCACAATATCCCCTTCATACTGCCCCCCCGGTCATACTGCCCCCCCGTCATACTGCCCCCTCCTGCCACACTGCCCCATCCTATTGCCCCTTCTTGTCACACTGCCCCCCTTCTTTCACAGTGCCACCTCTTATAACACTCCCCCCTCCGGTCACACTTTCCAGATACCCTTCTTTGGTCACACTGCTCCCCTCCTGTCAAAATACCCCGTCACACTACCCCCTTCCTTTCACAATACCCCCCATCATACTACGGGTCAGGGGCCCTTCATGGTTTCTTGCACTGGAGCCCTGAAGGTTATAGTTATGCCTCTGTTCTGGCACACTGTAATCTGGAGTAATGAGAAATAGAGCTTTATGGTCATAACCATAAACGTTATGTTTGCAGAGGGGTCAACAAGGCCTAGAGCGACAAGAATACCATTCCCACTGTGCAGCATGTTGGTGGCCCACTGATGTTTTGGGGGTGTATTAGCTCTGAAGACACTCTTCTGCATGAAAGCTGCGCATGGGATGCTCTTGGGCTTTCCAGCATGACAATGACCCTAAGCACAAAGCCAAGTTGACCCTCCAGTGGTTACAGCAGAAAAAAGTGAAGGATTTGGAGTGGACATCACAGTCTCCTGACCGTAATATCATCGAGCCACTCTGGGATGATCGCAAACATGTGGTCCATGCAAGATGACCAAAGACTTTGCATGACCTGGAGGCATTTTTTACTAAGACAAATGGGCAGCTATACCACCTGCAAGAATTTGAGGCCTCATAGACAACTAATACAAAAGACTGCACACTGTTATTGATGCTAAAGGAGGCAATACACAGTATTATAAACTAAGGGGATGCAGACATTTGAACAGGGGTCATTTCATTTGTATACTTGTTGTATAATTTGTTTTTGTCCTATGATTGTGCCTTTCTGTTATGACCTACAGTTGAATATGAATCCCATAAGAAATACAGTAAATGTGTTTTTCCTTATTACTCATTTTTTCTTTAAAAATGGTACATTACCAATTCTCCAAGGGGATGCAAACTTTTGAGCACAACTGTATTAATAAAAGACAAATTATGGCACTCTGTGCTCAACAATCGATCAATATAAATAAATAAACATATGTTAATGTGCTCATTAAAGTCCTCCAATAAATCTTTACCAAATTTATTACCAACCCATGTGCTCCAGAGTGCCCCAGTTGAAGTGTTGACTCATCAGATTAAATTGACCTGTCATTAAAATAAGAAGGTCTTGTTTTCATCAAGAAAAGCACGGTTGGCAGGGGACTTTAAAGGCATAGATGTGGACTCATGTTAATATCAAATATAAAAAAGTCTATTTATACATTCAATTAAAACCAATATAGAAATAAAAAATCATACAAACGAAAACTGCATGTTGAAAATAGTAAAAACCTTCGCGCCAGTGGTGTCGATAGCAGATAATATATATAAATTACATATACTGGTAATACATCTAGTAAGAAAACATTCCCAACAATAAAGAAAATTTGTGGAAATATATAAACAATCAGTGTAAGCTGCTCCCCAATTTTTGAATAATCAAAAAAATAGATATTCAAAAAAAGGAATGTAAGGAAGATAGGGGGCGCTAGATACCATATTATTCAAGTGCTCTAAATAAAAAAATCTCCTGCATTACCAAAAAAATGGAAATGTAAGAAAGCTAGGGGGCGCTAGATACCATACTAATCAAGTGCTTAAAATAAATAAATCTGCATTACCAAAAAAATGAAAAACATAATAATGACAAATCATAATTAGATTACACATTGAAGTGCCCACAATAGTGAAAAAAATATATAGTGATTGATTGTCCACATAAAAAAGTGATTTGAAGTGGTTGAAGTGATATCTTTCAATATTATCCCTATCTTGTTGCTGTAAACAAAAGGTTTTCCATCACCAAAGGAAAATAAGAAAAGGAAAACACCTCGAAGTAGTAGATATCTGCTTACCAGATACCAATGACTCCTTTAGTTAAAAAGAGAGTCACTAGCGCTTGTGCAGGGTTGTGCCTGCTCACATGGATGGCCGGACTGTGGTTGGTATTATAGGCATGGATCGTTCCCGTCAAGCTCATTCAAGATAGGATAAGGATACATAAGAAACAAAAACAGTCTCCATAGCGTAAAACCATTTATTAAAAAAGTAAACAAATTAAAAAGCCAAATGGCCGCTTACATTGGTGGGTGCCTACCCGGCACTGGGGCTGCTTGCATGTCAGGGTGACTTCGCAGTCAGAAAAAGCCTTTCATGTCTCCTCCACGCTGGCGTGCGTTCCAGCTTACACAGGGGGGCAGCCAAAGGATCCGGATGTTATTGGGTGATAGGACATGTGACCACGTACCGCTCCGACGTACGTTTCGTAGTGAACGTCTTCAGGGAAGCGTACGTTGGTCACTGGAATGGTGGTTTTTATTAGGAACAGGAAGGGGGCGGGTAATTGGCAAATGGGCCACAGGAACTGTGCTCATAGCAATAAAGTTGGAAAGTTCAACTATGGTCTGGAGCATTAGCTCCATCTTGTGGATATTTACTATATTGTTCACAAAAAACTCCTTAATTGAAAACGAATGTGACTTTTTATTAGGAACAGGAAGTGGGCGGGTAATTGGAAAATAGACCACAGGAACTGTGCTCATAGCAATAAAGTTGGAAAGTTCAACTATGGTCTGGAGCTTAGCTCCATCTTGTGGATATTTACTATATTGTTCACAAAAAACTCCTTAATTGAAAACGAATGTGACTTTTTATTAGGAACAGGAAGTGGGCGGGTAGTTGGAAAATAGACCACAGGAACTGTGCTCATAGCAATAAAGTTGGAAAGTTCAACTATGGTCTGGAGCTTAGCTCCATCTTGTGGATATTTACTATATTGTTCACAAAAAACTCCTTATTTAAAACAAATGTGACTTCATATCAAACATCTCCTAAGTGGAGACGACATGTTGTTATAGTCCCCCTACTGGTTAAAAACAGGTAGGTGAATCCACCCATATAGGTGGTGGGGAAGTGAGAAAAAATATATAAGTGAATAAAATTAATGGTGGTGTTTTTGTAGAGAGAAAGGGGGGGGGGGGGGGAACTCATGTAACCCTGAATTCTATACCAGCCCCAGTCTCGGTTTACATACAAAAATGATTACAAAACTAAATAGCATTTATTAAACCTTAAAAGGCTGCAATATAACCTATCCCCGTCTGACTCGAATAATAAAGGGGACAAAGAAGAGGGGGGGAAAAATATTCCATCTTGCACCCTGGACAGCTATCTCTGACCTCAACCATAATACAAGTGGTGCCTAACTCACTCACATGATCTGAGGTGGACAGATAATGATATTCCTAGACACTCCTGGACTCAATCATTTGTAAGAAAACAATTAAGGTCCAGATCTATATTCATCCCATGTGGTTGCATAGTCCGTAATTTATAAAGCCAGTACGTTTCATTCCTAGATATTGCCCTTTTCATATGGGTACCTCTCCAATCCCTAGAGATTTTGTCAATCCCATAGAATGTACACAGTGATGGGTCACTATCATGGTAAAGTTTGAAGTGTCTTGATACACTATGGTTAGGGTATCCCTTTTTAATATTTGTTAAATGTTCATTTATTCTTACTTTCAGTTGGCGTGTGGTTCTGCCCACGTATTGAAGGGAGCATGGGCATTCCAGAACATATGTTACGTGATCAGAATCGCATGTGATGAGAGGTTTGATATCAAATTGTTGTTGTGTTACTATAGATTGGAACTGGGTCTTCTTTTTCTTGGTACCTGGTTTTCTGGTTATTTTACAAGCATTGCATCTAGTGCAATAGTGAAAACCAGAACCATCCAGGAAAGTGGGAGGTTTCCCGGGGGGATCTGGTACGTTTGGAGCCAAGCGATTCCTAAGGGTAGGGGCTCTTCGGTAGATAAACTTAGGTTTATTGGGCAGGGAAGATTGGAGATCTTTATCTTTGAGTAGGATAGGCCAGAATTTTTTGAAGATACCTTCTACTGTTTTGTATTGGCGATGAAAGCCCGATATGAACGCACAGTCACCCTTATATTCTTTTTTTGGTTTAGGGACCAATAGGGACTGTCTGTCCATATTTGCCACCTGTGAGACCAATTTTGTCAAGATATGGGCGGGGTATCCCTTTTCTCTAAATCTAGTGGTGAGAATTGCTGCTTGTGTGAAATAATCCAAGATATTAGCACAATTTCGCTGTATACGCATGTATTGCCCTTTCGGTACAGCTCCTATCCATTGCGGATGGTGACAGCTGTGTGTAGGGACATATGCGTTACGGTCAGTTTCTTTAAAAAAAAGTCTTTGTACTAATATGATCACCTTGTTTGAAGAGTGTTAGATCCAAATAATTCACCGTGGCCAAACTGTACTCCGCTGTGAACTTTAGATTGTACTTATTCATATTCATACTCTCCAAAAACTTGTTAAAACTTTCTTTGGTTCCCTCCCACAGAATCATCACGTCATCTATGTATCTTTTATACAGAAGAAGTGAGTGAGGTCTGTTTTTGAAAATGGTCTCCGATTCCCATTTATTTAACGTAATATTCGCCACGCTAGGTGCATAGCGGGCTCCCATGGCTACACCGCCAATTTGATTGTAGTATTCGTTTAATGCCCAGAAATAATTATTCCCCATGGCCATAGATAATCCTTTAATCAAAAATTTGATTTGTGATTTTTTCAGGGTGGATTGGTTGGTGAGAGCCCACCTCACTGCTTCTAACACATCTGTTTGGCGAAGGTTTGTATACAAAGACTCGATGTCTACTGTTACTAGTAAGGTTTGATCCGTGATGATGGTAGATTGTAACAGTGTAATTAGTTCTCGACTATCTTTGAGATAGGATTGGCTCTGTGGGACTAGAGGCTGGAGGAAAGTGTCGAGGTATTCCCCCACCCCCACCCTAGAGTACAGAGAGCCAATCCCACTCACTATTGGACGGCCTGGTGGGTTTACCTTATCTTTATGTATTTTTGGTACTATGTAGAGTACCGGAATTCTGGGTGTAGTTAGGTTCAAATAATCTGCTTCTTTCTGAGTTAATATTTGTTTACTGGTACCTTGGTTAATCCAATCTAATAGTTGTTGTTTCAGTTGTGGGGTAGGGTTACTTTTAAGCTTTTTATACGTTGAGGTGTCATTCAACTGTCTCCTTAGTTCTGTATTATAGTTTTCTTTGGTTAGTACTACCAAACCTCCCCCCTTGTCAGCAGGTCTCACCACTATCTGTTTGTTCTCTTCCAGTTTTTTTATTCCCTCCCATATTCTCTGGTTGTTTTTATGTTGTGATATTTCAATCTGTCGTACTTCATCTTGGACCATACTCTTGAATACTTCTATGTGGTGGTGGGAACCCTTTTGGGGATTGAACACCGAATTATTTTTCAAATTACTGTGTACAAAAGGGTCTGTTATTTCCTGAATCCTAGTGTTGCTGGTTTGCCCTGCAAAATGTTTCCTGATATTTAGTTTCCTTATATATTTCTCAATATCTACGAACAGATTGAACTTATCTATGTTCTTATTTGGCGCAAATTTTAGTCCCTGTGCCAAGACTTCCAATTCTGCATCCGAAAATTCTATGGTGGTTAAATTGAATAATCCTGCTTTTAGTTGTTTCTCTTCCTTTTTCTTTCTCCCTCTGCCTCTTCTTCCTCTCTTTCTACTCTTTCTATATAGTTTTGTTGTGAGTTGGAAGGGATTCTGTATGGTTTTTTTTTTTGGTAATGCAAGAGATTTTTTTATTTAGAGCACTTGAATAATATGAAAACTGCATGTTACCTGTGATGAACAAGAAATGACAAAAATTCCATTCCTCAAAGGAGCATGACAGCCCAAAGAGACCTCTACGCGTTTCAACTTGCTGAGATTGACATTTATCTTATAGAGTCCATTCATTGTACTCCTAAATAAAGGACCCCCTGAAAAATACTCAGCGAGCTGAAACACGTAGAGGTCCCTTTGGGCTGTCATGCTCCTTTGAGGAATGTAATTTTTGTCATTTTTTGTTCATCACAGGTAACATGCAGTTTTCATTTGTATGATTTTTTATTTCTATATTGGTTTTAATTGTATGTATAAATAAACTTTTCTATATTTTATATTAACATGTGTCCACATCGGTGCCTTGCAAGTCCCCTCCCAACCTTGCTTTACTTGATTCAGTACATGGATGTGGCACCTTTGACATTTGGACAGTCTAGGCATCTTGTTGTCTTGTTTTCATAATGCCCTCTCCACCTCTTTCCTGGACATTGTTAAATGCCAGGTCCATAACTCCACCCTCCAAGGGTGACCATAACTGGTTTTACCACCTCTCAAATTATGCTCAATGGCGAAACAGAGACCTTATTAAAAACTACCTTTCCTTTTCAATCTGCAGTCACTGTTATTTTATGAAAATGTAATGCAATATGGTAACCTGTAGTTGTTCTGTACACAAAGTGTGTACTGACCACTCCCCAGAAACCTCATTTCCTGTTTGTGTGATTGGCTCACCAATTTTCCCAGAAGTCGGCACTAAGATACAAGTCAGATTTCAGGCATCCCCTGCAACAAAAATTTCATTTTTGGTGAGATACTCCCAATAGGAAATCACGTCTAAAGGGATGCAGTCCAGCAGCTTTCCTCATTAGTGCACTGCAGCTGCACAGCTGACTGATAATTATGAAACCACTCCCATGAAACCCACTTAGCACAGGGGCACAGAGGAACAAGCAGTGATTTCTTCAGAATAATAAAAGGTAGGAATCTGCAACAAAGGTTGTTATAATCCTTGCAATGTACATAGATCACCCAGAGGGGAATGTTTTTTTTCCTCAGCAAAAGTGGAGTAACGCTTTAAATACAACCAGAAGAAATCTCTATCTGTCTCAAAATAATGATATAAAATTCATATTTGTACACTGTTACAAGAGTAATTGTCACTCAAAGAATCGCAACTCTGAAAACTGAAAAATGGCCTGGTAATGAGGGTTGTGAAACAAGCTGGTACTGAAGTGGTTTAAGAAGTATTGGGGTCATAGAGTCACTATGTGGAAGAGCATTAATAATTTGCCATAAAATAAAATATCATTACAATTTTTATTGCAACTACAACTATAACTTGTATCCAAAGTACTGCTCCCTAGTAAAGGTACTGACTATGCTGATAGCTTGTCTGCTACCTGTTCTTGATTTAGTCATACTTTATGTTAAGATCAGTGACATATATTGTCACAGCTGACATTGTCAGCTGCTACACAGAGAGTTAGCCTAGGGGTCCTATCAAAATGTTGCCATGGGGCCCCATGATTTGTAGGCACGCCCCTCTTTGTACTAAAAGTTGTCCCTCTTTCCCATCTCAGAAAGTTTGGAAGTGTGCCTTTACAAGTGATTTGCCTTACGCTATTTGAAGGATAAGGTTGCCTGAGTCGAAGTCTGTTTTAAATAATCCTGAATAAGTCATTGCGTGCTGTAGACTGCTGGTTAACATATAAACTGTCAGTGACATCCTTATTACCGTCTTCAGATAAAATACATAAAAGCCATGATATAACAAGAAAGATAGCAATGCGCAGAGAGCTGCAAATCAAAGCAACCAATCAGCAATAATATTTTATGGTTCTGTCTGGTGTGAACTAATGAAATCTGACTAATTGATTTCAGTTGTTGTACATCATTACTTTATGCACCACAATAATAAACAATCTTTACTGCCTAACAATGTGTTATCATTCATTATTCATATTTTAGCTAAAACGTGTCTGTTTTAACTATTATAAGTTCACATTACTGTCAATTACGTTTGGTTGTCTTGAGATGTGTAATGACCCAGTTGCTGTAAATACATGCCGGTGTGTCAGCTTGGGTTCTTTTTGAAACAGATCACCTGAAGACATGGTGTTACTAACACTGCTCCAAGGGCCCCAGCAGGCAACTTCCCGACTGAGCCTCAGGCTTCCCGGCATACTCAAGAAGCCCCAGAAGCACACTAGCATTTTCTCGTAGTTGCCTTAGATGTACAATTGTGCTGCTCAACTGTGTTATTTTTGATGATGACAGCACAGCTACTGGGTGTCCATGTATGAAGTTCAGGCTCTGAATTCAAAGGCAGAACCAGTTCTCCAACCCTTAAGGAGCAGAGAAAGGAAAGTGGTATTGAAAAGGAACTTCCATTTCTATTGTGAGACTAGGGCGTCACCAGGGTTAGAGGAAGAGTGGTGAAGGCATCAGCAGAATTCAATTTCATTTTTATTTTTATTTATTTTTATTTTTCATTTATTTTTCATTATTTTTTTTCATTTTATTTTCTATTTTATTTTCATTATTTTCATTTATTTTCATTATTTTGATTTATATTTTTCATTTTATTTTATTCTTTAATCTTTTCTTTTTTCATTATATATATATATATATATATATATATTTTATTTTTTTTTTTCTTTTTTTTCTGCATAAATGTAACAGGCAGTTATTGGCATATTCTTAATATTGAACATTTTTTTAAGGTTTCTTATGCCACGTACACACGAGCGGACTTTACGGCAGACTTTGTCCGGCGGACTTTTCGACTGACTTTATGACGGACTTTCCGAATGAACGGAATTGCCTACACACGATCAACCAAAGTCCGACGGATTTGTACGTGATGACGTACGACGGGACTAAAACAAGGAAGTTCATAGCCAGTAGCCAATAGCTGCCCTAGCGTCGGTTTTTGTCCGTCGGACTAGCATACAGACGGGCGGACTTTTCACGGACTCGAGTCCGTCGGAAAGATTTGAAACATGTTTCATTTCTAGGTCCGTCGAACTTTTGGGGAAAAAAAGTCCGCTGGAGCCCACACACGATCGAATTGTCCGACGGACTCCGGTCCGCCGGACCAAGTATGCCGTAAAGTCCAGTCGTGTGTACGCGGCATAAGAGACAATATTCATGTTTTGTAATCTAGAGAATCTTTTATTTAGTAATATAAGATTGTAAGGGATTGACGTCCTTTGGACTATTTTTATTTTATTTTATTAATTAAATTTCAACTCTTTTCCAACCTGAACAATGGCTGCTACAACTTTGTGAGACACGTTTTTTGTCCAACCTATATAATGGCTGTCATGACATTCAGGTGGCGTTTGGTACTGCAATTACCTTTGTGAGAGGAATAGGTTACAATATTATGGCCATCTAATTGTTGATTGGTCATACAAGAGGGAGGAGACTCCTCTCTTGTATTTAAACAGGACTCTGAGTACCGGAAATGAGGTCCCTGATGACGCCCTGTGGGAGGGCGAAACGCGTTGATGGAATTTCCGGTTTTCAAGTGCAAACGACACAATTTCTGGTTTCGGTGGAACGCACGCTGGATTCGGCGTTTCCTATCTGTTTTTTACTGCAATACCTCATGTGAGATTAATTTTGCTAGTCTGTAAGTACCTATCCACTTTGCGCAATAAAGCGTTTTTTAACAGTACTTCATTATCAGCCTTTCCTTTACTGTTTGGTGCCATATTCACCCTATGATCATCACGAGTGGGGAAGATTTGTGAAGGATATGCCATTTATGGCCAAAGATCAAGCCTGATTGGCTCCTGGACTGAAAAGCAAGGGGTCCATTCTTTTCGGTGAGTGGGGACACAGGAGGGGTGTGTGATGCACCTAGAAGTTCGGAGCATGATTGCACTTTATCATTTAGAGCACATTTGCACAATTCATAGGGACCTTGTCACATGTTAAATTTATTTATTTTGCAAGCGCTGTAATTCTTTTTATTTTCATCAGCAGAACCATCTGTACTTGGATAATTCTCTAAGTTCCTGTTGTATGTATTAATTACATTGAACTGTAGGGCTTCCCCTTTTCCCATAAGTTATGCTTCACATCAATTTTTCTGCTACAATCATTTTTATTGTTTTTCAGATGAGAATGATAAATACACCCACACAGATGCTAAACATCTGATAAAAATAACAGACAGTAAGGCTGGGTTCACACTATCGCGAATTGGATGCGGGTTTCGCCGCATCCAATTCGCATAGCAAGAGATTGTGACCGTCTCTCTATGGAGCCGGTTAACACATCTCCACTGCAGCGGCTCCATTGCGAATTGCACAGAAGTCTTGTGTGTCTTTTGGTCTGTTTCAGGTCCAAATTCAGCCCAAAATCTGGGCTAAAGTCGGACTTAAAACAGTGAATGGAGACGCACAGGACTCCTGCTGTGAGCCGCTGCATTCTCCAGTGTAAACTCAGCCTGAGGGTATAGTCAAACTTAACCACCTAAGCCCCGGACCATTTGGCTGGCCAAAGACCAGAGCACTTTTTGCGATTCGGCACTGCGTCGCTTTAACTGACAATTGCGCGGTCGTGCGACGTTGCTCCCAAACAAAATTGACGTCTTTTTTTTCCCATAAATAGAGCTTTCTTTTGGTGGTATTTGATTACCTCTGCCTTTTTTATTTTTTGCGCTATAAACAAAAAAATAGCAACGATTTTGAAAAAAAACGCATTATTTTTTTACTTTTTATTATAATAAATATCCCCAAAAAAATATATAAAAAAACATTTTTTTTACTCAGTTTAGGCCGATATGTATTCTTCTACATATTTTTGGTAAAAAAAATCACAATAAGCGTTTATTGATTGGTTTGCGCAAAAGTTATAGCGTCTACAAAATAGGGGATAGTTTTATGGCATTTTTATCAATAATTTTTTTTTTTACTAGTAACAGCGGCGATCAGCGATTTTTTTTTTTCATGACTGCGACATTATGGCGGACACGTCGGACAATTTTGGCGCGATTTTGGGACCATTCACATTTATACAGCAATCAGTGCGATTAAAAATGCATTGATTACTGTGTAAATGTGGCTGGCAGTGAAGGGTTAACCACTAGGTGGCGATGTAGGGGTTAAGTGTGTCCTAGGGAGTGATTCTAACTGTGGTAGGGAGGAGCTGTGTGTGACACTACACTGATCACCGCTCCCGATTACAGGGAGCACTGATCAATGAGAGTATCACTAGGCAGAACGGGGAAATGCTTGTTTACATTAGCATCTCCCCGTTCTTCCTCACCGTAAGACGATCGTGGGGACCCGCGATCGCGGTCACGGAGCTCCCTGCCGGAACGTGCCCGCAAGCCGCCTCTTAAAGGGCAACATACAGGTACGTTAATCTGCCTGTACGTGCCCTTCTGACGCAGTATATCTGCATGAAGCGGTCGGGAAGCGGTTAAGCAGCAATAAACTTTCAGGGCCTAGAACCCTTCCATGGGCCTAAAGCTGACCATAGAAGAATCGAATCTCAGTCAGTTCAGCAAGGACAAGATTGGATCGATATTCGATCCAGTTATAGGATTTTTTTCATGCAACCACTGCCATTGTATTCTGGCAGTAGGGAAGGCTCCCCACCAGCAGAACACAATGGCGCAGCGCGAGGGATTATCCCATCAATGCTGACTGTGTTGATGAGTATCATCCAGCTGTAGATTAGTAGGGTGGAGCTACACTCAAGGTTTTTTCTGTTCTGCTCTTTTTATTTTTTGTTTTTATTGGCGGTAGACGGTTGTACTGCTTTTGGTTGTACACCTAATGCAAAATCCAAATTAAAAAGAATTTATATATATTAAAAAATATACTATACAATTTCTCATTAACCAACACCGTATTCACACGCTTCTTCCAGGCTGTGCCCATTGTTTGTTTAGCAGCCAGGAACAAGAGAGGCTTCTGGGTAACACCGACGTCACTTCCTGCCCCAACCCACACCAAATCGAGGCTTCGATCATATGTCCGATCGCGGGAGACGGAAGGACGCTTGCTAGTCCTAAGAGCATTGCTGGAAAGACATAGTGACGGTCTATAGGCACCACACTTGTGAGTGAAAATTCTCTATACTTATTTTAATGATTGAATAAATTATAATATGTTGCGCAGTGATGGCTGTTTGCTTTTTATGAGATCCTGAGATTAATGTGGAGATGCAAGGAGTGATTACTGGCATTCAATCTGGAAATCTTCAGGCATGCTTATATGAATGGAGTGGTTAACCCAACATGAACCAAAGGCGTCTTTTTACCTTGTTTCTGGCGAGTGTTCATTTTAGAAGGTGGCGGTGTTTCAAGAATTGGTGAAAAATTTCCAATCACGGATGTGGATTTGTACACGTGGGATTCAGATAATCATCTTTTGAAGAGGAATATTGGGAATGTTCTTTGTTTAACACATGATTTTATTCTTGATTAAGAAGGATCGTTTTCTTTATAATATTGGAGTTCACTAAATATGCACTTTATTTGAATTCATGATGATGAATCACTGATAAAGATTGTTTTTGGTATGTGGTAAGATATACTATTTAGGGTCAGAGCAGTTACACCTTTTTCTCCAACATTGTTTACCCCACACTATTGTTGGGGGATCTATAACTGCAGCAGATCTGCAATTTAAATCAAAAGGTAAAGTCACACATTATTATAGATTTATATATTTTTGTGCCGGTGACACATTTTTTCACAGTTTTAGGTACAAGTATGTGGCTAATTTCTGTTGGTATGAGAAAAGCCCGGAATCGTATGGTGTAGAATGGCCATCCTAGCATCCCTAGGCACGCTTGACACCTATTTGTAACAGGTTTAGCCCATGTTTGGCCTGTTTAGTGTGAGTTAGTTCAGTCCTAGCTAGACCCTCCCTATTTCTTGCATTTGTCCTCAGTGTTAGTTCTTCACAGAGACAGGGCTTATTAAAGTCATTGGGGTTTATTTACTAAAACTGTAGAGTGCAACATCTGGTGCAACTGCATGGTAGCCAATCAGCTTCTATCTTCAACTTGTTCAATTAAGCTTTCACAAAAAAAACTGGAAGCTGATTGGTTTATGTGCAGTTCTGCACCAGATTTTGCACTCTTCAGTTTTATTAAATCAACCCCATTGGCTTCTTACATATCAAAAGACTAGAAAAAACATCCTCTGTATTGCAATTATCTGAAGTAAAATTGAGTTGGGGGTCAACGTCTGCATCTCGCAATCAGCGTTTATTGATTGGTTTGCGCAAAAGTTATAGCGTCTACAAAATAGGGGATCGTTTTATGGCATTTGTATTAATAATTTTTTTTTTTACTAGTAATGGTGGCGATCAGCGATTTTTATGGTGACTGCGACATTATGGCGGACAGATCGGACACTTTTGGTGCTATTTTGGGACCATTCACATTTATACAGCGATCACTGTGATTAAAAATGCATTGATTACTGTGTAAATGTCACTGGCAGTGAAGGGGTTAACCACTAGGTGGCGCTGTAGGGGTTAAGTGTGTCCTAGGGAGTGATTCTAACTGTGGGGGGGATGGGCTATGTGTGACACGACACTAATCAGCGCTCCCGATTACATAGAGCTGTGATCAGTGTCAGTGTCATTAGGCAGAATGGGGAAATGCTTGTTTACATTAGCCTATCCCTGTTCTTCCTCACCGTCAGACGATCGCGGGTATCCCTACAGACATCGGGTCGGCGGGACCCGCGATCGCGATCACTAGGGATGAGCCGAACACCCCCCGGTTCGGTTCGCACCAGAACCTGCGAACGGACCGAAAGTTTGCACGAACGTTAGAACCCCATTGACGTCTATGGGACTCGAACGTTCGAAATCAAAAGTGCTCATTTTAAAGGCTAATTTGCATGGTATTGTCCTAAAAAGGGTTTGGGGACCCGGGTCCTACCCCAGGGGACATGTATCAATGCAAAAAAAACTTTTAAAAACGGCCGTTTTTTCGGGAGCAGTGATTTTAATGATGCTTAAAGTAAAAAAAAAAAAAGTGAAATATTCCTTTAAATATCGTACCTGAGGGGTGTCTATAGTATGCCTGTAAAGTGACGCGTGTTTCCCGTGTTTAGAACAGTCCCTGCACCAAATGTCATTTTTAAAGGAAAAAATCTCATTTAAAACTGCTTGCGGGTTTAATGTAATGTCGGGTCCTGGCAATATGGATGAAAATCAGTGAGACAAACGGCATGGGTACCCCCCAGTCCATTACCAGGCCCTTTGGGTCTTGTATGGATATTAAGGGGAACCCCGCACCCAAATTAAAATAAGGAAAGGTGTGGGGCCACCAGGCCCTATATACTCTGAACAGCAGTATACAGGCTGTAGGTTTGTTGTTAAGTAGAATCTCTTTGTAATTTTGAACGGGTAAATTTTTAACGTGTTTAGCTCCAGCCAAAAAATCTTTTTTAAGCTTTTTGGAAAACATAGGAAAGGGTTATCACCCCTGTGACATTTGTTTTGCTGTCTTTCCTCCTCTTCAGAAGATTTCACCTCACTTTTTGTCCCAATGGATTGGAAAGCATCAGTGGAAAGGAGAAATGTTTTTCCCATATTAACTCTTACAGGAGAGAATTTCCCTTCCTAGGGGTAGATTTCACTTCCTGTTGTCTCCTTCCGTTTGCAAGTAGGAGTTGTTTGTAAGTTAGTTGTTTGAAAGTAGGGTCCTGCCCTATATACTCAGCAGAAATTTGGGCCTTAGGTGTTGCTGTGGCCACAACACTGTAAGCCCTCACAGGGCTCTGCTGTGAAATATTAGATCAAGAATTGTAATTACATGCCCCTGTTGAACAGGAGCTGAAAAATTAGGCCTTAGGCACTGGTGCTGGTGCCACAACACTGCAACCCCTCACAGACACTCTAGTTGGAATGCAGGAACGAGCCCTGCTGCAAAGTATTGCATCAAAAATTGTAATTACACGCCCCTGTTAAACAAGGGCTGAAAAATTGGGCCTTAGGCACTGGTGCTGGTGCCACAACACTGCAACCCCTCACAGACACTCTAGTTGGAATGCAGGAACGAGCCCTGCTGCAAAGTATTACATCAAAAATCGTAATTACACGCCCCTGTTAAACAGGGGCTGAAAAATTGTGCCTTAGGCACTGGTGGTGGCACCCAGAACCAAAAATGTTCTTACAAGCTATCAGCGTGATGATTGAGGAGGAAGAGGATAATTACTCAGGGATAGTCACTCAGCATCAGCATAGGCAGTCTTTGAAGGGATCTGAGATTTCAAAAAAAATTATTCGGTTACATCAGCATCAGGTGCTTGGTAGCTGGTGGTGATCCAAGACTCATTCATTTTTATGAAGGTCAGTCGATCGACCGAGTCAGTGGACAGACGCACCCTGTGATCGGTTACCACGCCTCCAGCAGCACTGAATGTGCGTTCCGAAAGAACGCTGGATGCAGGACAGGCCAGTAGCTCAATTGCATACTGTGCAAGCTCTGGCCAGTGATCCATCCTCAAGACCCAGTAACCCAGAGGATTTTCGGTGGGAAAGGTGTCCAAGTCTGATCTTGCCCCTAGGTATTCCTGCACCATGTAAAACAGACGCTGGCGATGGTTGCTGGAACCGATCATACCTTGGGGCTGCGGACCAAAAAATTGTCTGAACGCATCGGTCAGACGGCCACCTTCTCCACCGCTCCTTCTTTGACTGACCGAAGCCTCAGCAACACGTTGTCCAGAAACAGGAGTTTGTAACCTCCCAGTCTCTGGGAACGCGTTGCACAGACCTTTCTGCAAGGCCTCCCGAAGATGTTTCATCCTCTGCTCCCTCTGCGATGGCAAGATAAGGTCCGCAACCTTACCCTTGTAACGTGGATCAAGGAGGGTTGCCAGCCAGTATTGGTCCTTCTCCTTGATACCACGAATACAAGGATCCTTACGCAGGCTTTGCAGGATCAGGGAGGCCATGCAGCGTAGGTTTGCTGAGGCATTCGGTCCGGAGTCCTCTGGGTCACTAAGGACGACATGGTCCGCAGCCACCTCCTCCCAGCCACGTACAAGTCCATGTGTTTCTTGGGACTGATCCCTTAAAGACTGCTGCTGATGCTGAGTGCCAGGCTCCACCTCCATACTGACACAATCTTCCTCCTCCTCCTCCTCCTCTTCCTCCTCGTCCTCTTCCTGTGTGATCGGCGGGCACGCAGGAACACTGTCTGGATAAAGGGGGCCTTGAGAGCTAAGGAAGTCCTCCTCTTCCTGCCTCTGTTCTGCCTCAAGTGCCCTGTCCATTATTCCACGCAGCGTGTGCTCCAACAGGTGGACAAGGGGGACAGTGTCACTGATGCATGCACTGTCACTGCTCACCATCCTCGTGGCCTCCTCAAATGGTGACAGGACAGTGCATGCATCCCTGATCATGGCCCACTGGCGTGGGGAAAAAAAACCAAGCTCCCCTGACCCTGTCCTGGTGCCATAGTCGCACAGGTACTCATTGATGGCCCTCTGCTGCGTGTGCAGCCGCTGCAGCATGGCCAACGTTGAGTTCCACCTGGTGGGCATGTCACAGATTAGGCGGTTCTTGGGCAGGTTAAACTCCTTTTGGAGGTCCGTCAGCCGAGCACTGGCATTATATGACCGGCGGAAATGCACACAGACTTTCCTGGCCTGCCTCAGGACATCCTGTAAGCCCGGGTACCTGCCCAAGAACCATTGCACCACCAAGTTAAGGACGTGAGCCAAACAGGGCACATGGGTCATTTGTCCCTGTCGGAGGGCAGAGAGGAGGTTGGTGCCATTGTCGCAAACCACCATTCCTGCCTTAAGTTGGCGTGGCGTCAACCACCTCTGAACCTGCCCCTGCAGAGCTGACAGAACCTCTGCCCCAGTGTGGCTCCTGTCCCCCAAGCACACCAGCTCAAGCACCGCATGGCATCTTTTGGCCTGCGTACTTGCGTAGCCCCTTGAACGACTACGGAGCACCGCTGGTTCCGAGGAAGAGGCCATGGAGGAAGAAGAAGAGGAGGGGGTGGAGGAGAGAGGTGTGTCACAATCATTAGCATTTTGGAGGCGTGGTGGCGGAACAACCTCCAACACTACTGCACCTTGTCCTGCATCCTTCCCAGCTGCCAGCAGAGTCACCCAATGCGCCGTGAAACTTAGGTAACGTCCCTGTCCATGCCTGCTGGACCATGAGTCAGCGGTAATATGCACCTTACCGCTGACCGCCCTGTCCAGCGAGGCATGGACATTGCCTTCCACATGCTGGTAGAGAGCCGGAATCGCCTTCCGTGAGAAAAAGTGGCGTTTGGGTATCTGCCACTGAGGAACCGCACATTCCACAAACTCACGGAAGGGGGCAGAGTCTACCAACTGAAAAGGCAGCAGTTGAAGTGCTAGCAATTTTGCCAAGCTAGCATTCAACCGTTGGGCATGTGGATGGCTGGGAGCAAACTTCTTTCGGCGGTGCAGCAGCTGGGGCAGGGAAATTTGCCTGGTACAATCTGACGTCAGTGTACCAAAATCAGATTGCCCACAAGTACGTGGCTGTGACACACCTAATTCTACACCTTCATTCCTCTCAGTGCAGGTCTCAGAGAGGACTGAAGGTCTAGTGGGGTTGGAAATCTCAGCTGATGAGGAGCAAGCAGAGGTCCTCTTTGTTCTTTGGTGTGGGTCTTTTAGATACGCTTGCCAACGAACTGCATGGCAGGTCAACATATGTCTGGTCAAGCATGTGGTACCCAAGCGGGAGATGTTTTGGCCACGCGAGATACGCTTGAGACATATGTTGCAAATAGCAGCGGTGCGATCTGATGCACTCGTCTCAAAAAAGGCCCACACCAAAGAACTTTTTGAATAACGCGCAGAGACTGCAGCGCCCTGCACATGTGGAGCTTTGGGGTGTGATGCAGTCAATGTGCTGCCCTTAGGCTGGCCCCTGGAGGGCATCCTGCCTCGTTGGTGATGTGCCGCCTCCTCCTCCTCCTCCTCCTCCTCTCTCCTATCAGGCACCCACGTTGAGTCAGTGACCTCATCATCCCCTCCCTCCTCATCACTGGAGCAAACCTGGCAGTATGCTGCAGCAGGGGGAGCATGACTGCCAGATTGCTGTCCTTCTTGGGCACCCCCTCTGTCCGTGCTCGTGTTACTGCCTTCATCGAGTTCAGTATCATCATCAGAGCCTTCCAAACGCTGGGCATCCTCCTGGAGCATGTACCCAACACTGTGGTCAAACAGTTCGAGGGACTCCTCAGGAGGACATGGTGGGGCTAGGGAAGGAGTCACTGATGACATTGAGCCAAGGGAAGAGGCCGTTGCTTTGCCAGACAAAGTACCCTGGGCATGGGTGAGAGAGGATGAGGAGGATGAGGACGGCTTGGTCATCCACTCGACCAAGTCTTCCGCATGTTGCGGCTCAACATGGCCAGCTGCCGAAAAAAAGGCCAAGCGTGTCCCATGGCCACGTGCTGATGAGGATGCACCGTCTCCACGACCAGCACTAGACCAGGAGCCTGCTTGCCCTCTCTTATTGGCTTGTGACTGTCTGCCTCTCCTTCTTGGCCTTCCAGACATACTAATGGCCTGTAGCTGCACTAAGCTGGGATATATATATATATATATATATATATATATATATATATATGTACTGATACTGCAGCTAGCAAAATCAACTGCCTGCCTGTAGTATGAGAACACCACCAACCTTCTACAGGTAGCTTTAGCTGAACACTGTGAGCAGGGCGCACCCCACTAACTTGTAGGTTTAGCAGAACACTGTGAGCAGGACGCACTGCACTAACTGTAAATAGTCTAGCTGCCTGACTGTGGTACTAATAGGATCAAAAGAACACCAGCAATTTTCTTTAAAATACTGTAACAAGACAAGCCTGCCTGTCAGTAAGAAGATAACAGGAACGGATCTAGCTGAACACTGTGAGCAGGACGCACCCCACTAGCTTGTAGGTTTAGCTGAACACTGTGAGCAGGACGCACCCCACTAGCTTGTAGGTTTAGCTGAACACTGTGAGGTGGACGCACCCCACTAACTTGTAGGTTTAGCTGAACACTGTGAGCAGGACGCACCCCACTAACTTGTAGGTTTAGCAGAACACTGTGAGCAGGACGCACTGCACTAACTGTAAATAGTCTAGCTGCCTGACTGTGGTACTAATAGGATCAATAGAACACCAGCAATTTTCTTCAGGTAGCTGTATTTACTGTAACAAGACAAGCCTGCCTGTCAGTAAGAAGATAACAGGAACGGATCTAGCTGAACACTGTGAGCAGGACGCACCCCACTAGCTTGTAGGTTTAGCTGAACACTGTGAGGTGGACGCACCCCACTAACTTGTAGGTTTAGCTGAACACTGTGAGCAGGACGCACCCCACTAACTTGTAGGTTTAGCAGAACACTGTGAGCAGGACGCACTGCACTAACTGTAAATAGTCTAGCTGCCTGACTGTGGTACTAATAGGATCAAAAGAACACCAGCAATTTTCTTCAGGTAGCTGTATTTACTGTAACAAGACAAGCCTGCCTGTCAGTAAGAAGATAACAGGAACGGATCTAGCTGAACACTGTGAGCAGGACGCACCCCACTAGCTTGTAGGTTTAGCTGAACACTGTGAGGTGGACGCACCCCACTAACTTGTAGGTTTAGCTGAACACTGTGAGCAGGACGCACCCCACTAACTTGTAGGTTTAGCAGAACACTGTGAGCAGGACGCACTGCACTAACTGTAAATAGTCTAGCTGCCTGACTGTGGTACTAATAGGATCAAAAGAACACCAGCAATTTTCTTCAGGTAGCTGTATTTACTGTAACAAGACAAGCCTGCCTGTCAGTAAGAAGATAACAGAAACGGATCTAGCTGAACACTGTGAGCAGGACGCACCCCACTAGCTTGTAGGTTTAGCTGAACACTGTGAGGTGGACGCACCCCACTAACTTGTAGGTTTAGCTGAACACTGTGAGCAGGACGCACCCCACTAACTTGTAGGTTTAGCAGAACACTGTGAGCAGGACGCACTGCACTAACTGTAAATAGTCTAGCTGCCTGACTGTGGTACTAATAGGATCAAAAGAACACCAGCAATTTTCTTCAGGTAGCTGTATTTACTGTAACAAGACAAGCCTGCCTGTCAGTAAGAAGATAACAGAAACGGATCTAGCTGAACACTGTGAGCAGGACGCACCCCACTAGCTTGTAGGTTTAGCTGAACACTGTGAGGTGGACGCACCCCACTAACTTGTAGGTTTAGCTGAACACTGTGAGCAGGACGCACCCCACTAACTTGTAGGTTTAGCAGAACACTGTGAGCAGGACGCACTGCACTAACTGTAAATAGTCTAGCTGCCTGACTGTGGTACTAATAGGATCAAAAGAACACCAGCAATTTTCTTCAGGTAGCTGTATTTACTGTAACAAGACAAGCCTGCCTGTTAGTAAGAAGATAACAGAAACGGATCTAGCTGAACACTGTGAGCAGGACGCACCCCACTAGCTTGTAGGTTTAGCTGAACACTGTGAGGTGGACGCACCCCACTAACTTGTAGGTTTAGCTGAACACTGTGAGCAGGACGCACCCCACTTACTTGTAGGTTTAGCAGAACACTGTGGGCAGGACGCACTGCACTAACTGTAAATAGTCTAGCTGCCTGACTGTGGTACTAATAGGATCAAAAGAACACCAGTAATTTTCTTTAAAATACTGTAACAAGACAAGCCTACCTGTCAGTAAGAAGATAACAGGAACGGATCTAGCTGAACACTGTGAGCAGGATGCACTGCACTAAATGTAAATAGTCTAGCTGCCTGACTGTGGTACTAATAGGATCAAAAGAACACCAGTAATTTTCTTCAAAATACTGTAACAAGACAAGCCTGCCTGTCAGTAGGAATATAACAGGAACGGATCTAGCTGAACACTGTGAGCAGGACGCACTGCACTAAATGTAAATAGTCTAGAAGATAACAGGAAAGGATCTAGCTAAACTGAATACAGTGTATATATATATATATATATGCAACACCTGGGATGCATATATATACACAATACACTTTAAGTGCAGCTAACTGACTGACTGTCCTGCCTAATCTAGCTAACTCAAATGAAATGACACTGTCTCTCTCTCTCTCTAAGCACACCGGAACACACTGCACAGGGCCGCCGTGCAGGCGGCCTTATATAGTGTGGGGCGTGTACTAAATCCCCTGAGCCATAATTGGCCAAAGCCTCCTTGGCTTTGGCCAATTATGGCTCTCTGTTAAGGCGGCGCTGTGATTGGCCAAGCATGCGGGTCATAGTGCATGCTTGGCCAATCATCAGCAAGCAATGCACTGCAATGCCGCAGTGAATTATGGGCCGTGACGTGCCACACGAATTTGGCGCAAACGGCCCATATCGTTCGCAATTCGGCGAACAATCGAACAGCCGATGTTCGAGTCGAACATGGGTTCGACTCGAACACGAAGCTCATCCCTAGCGATCACGGAGTTCCCAAGGGACGCACGCGTGCGCTGCAAACCGCCTCTTAAAGAGCAATGTACAGGTACGTTAATCTGCCTGTACGTGCCCTTCTGCCGCAGTTTATCTGCGTGAGGCGGTCGGGAAGTGGTTAAAAGTGCCAACAGTAACAATAGCATATAAGTACTGGCAATTACCATTGTTAGTCTCAAGATTATGTCTCTGACCCAGGACTTTGCCTAGGTTGTCTAGGTTTGTTCCGCTGGAGGCGGCCATTTTTGCACCCCCCCCACCCCCACTTACTATAGATATTGTTCTGTAATTATAACCACCTACCCCTGAAGAATTATTATGTATATTGACTACAACCATATCAATGTATTGTTTTAGTTCTGCACATGAACTTCCTGTTTTTAACATTTACCAATAAAAACGTTTTGACTTTTTAAAGCAGAAGTAAACCCATCCATTAACAGTTTAAAAAAACAGTTACATTTCCGGCACGTGCCGGAAATGTAACACCCCCATTGGTAACACTCCAAACTGTCAAACCATCCAATGGCTGGTGTCATAACTGATCACATCTGCAGCATCATGGCAGTTGTAGATTAAACAGAGGCCAAGATGGCAGCTTCCTTGGCTGAACACGATAGGAGGGTTTACTTCCACTTTAAGTATAACAATTCTATTTATCTGGAGTTCTTGCCCTTAAGAATCCCATTAGCAGATTGTATCCTGTAGATTGCACCCCCTAGGTTGCCACCAACCCTACACCCCAATGCCACTCCATTCTTTCTGCCCCCCCAGGTTGCTGACACAACAACCAATGACTCCAGAATCCTAGCAACCAGTGACGCTACGGACCGTTAGTTAGGACACAGGTGGATGGGCCATAGAGCATTATTGGTTGTTATGGTGCAGGCAGGTCTAGCCACCAGCTTCCTAGTAAGAAGTTTAATAACACTGCCTCATGTATACACCCCCACTGAGTACCACGTTGGACAACCCTGCTCTAACCCTAAGGAGCCTCCTGAATCCAAGACTGTAACCAAGATCACAACTTCACTCCAAGATAAAATTATCCCCACCGCAGTTCAGTTACCAAATGCCAAAACCTTATCAGGCAGTAGAGGCTTTATATTTGACTGTTGAATAGCTCTAGTGAGGGTGGGGATTCATTCTAGACTTAGTGAGAAATAAAGACCCTGGGTACAACAATGGCTGTGGGCTGAATTAAAGCCTAATACAGGTACGTACATGCACAAAAAGGTGTCTAAACCTCAATTACCTTTTTGGTACATTTTAGGCAGGTGGACTTTAATAACTAAGATGATGCTAAATTGATTCCAAATACCAACTATATTGATTCCAGATAGCTATTCTTCTTGAAATGTCAGATAAAAGTCAACCATACTTTTCGAGATACTAAGGTGTCCGAAAATATTCTTCAAATGCAGGCACCTATGGATATATATTTACTTGCATGGCAGCAACGTGTCGTTTTCTTATTATGATATCCAAGATAAGCAGAAGGCTCCAGTCTGCGGAAAGTAAAGTTAAAAGATTTAAAACTTAAATGAAGTCTGTGAAAAATATTATACTGGAAGGTTCAGTGTATTTGCAGGACAGAACATTATGGTAGCGCACAGATAACGCATTCGGCAGCCAATAAAATAGTGATAGCAGATGTAAGAAGCATATCACAGGTGGGGTGTAGAACATTAAACACATGTATCAGATGGCAATGTCAGATTTGAGTGAAGAGAGAAAAAAATAATATTTAAAACCAGCGTGCCCAGCATCCAATTTATGCAGAGAAATATTGGAAGCTGACATAAAGGGAGGAGAGACATAAAGAAGCTTTCCCAGACTTGGAAAGTTACACAGGGAAAAAAAAAAGAAATTCTTTGTGCTGAAGGAGACAGAGGAAGGCATTGAAGAATGCATAGAGACACAGATAATCTTTGTGGCTAGGATCAAAATCCTGTTTGAAAACCAAAGTCAGACTTACTTCAAATGCATCAGAAAAGCAAAGTTAATCCAACATGAGAGGTAAACCAGAACAGTTTGTTATGAACATTTTGTTCCCATGTTTGGAAGAACCACCAAGGCATTAAAAGAAGACAATGCATAAAATGACTATTTTGCATTTACAATGAGCTACAGGTAAAATTAATACATATCCTATAATAAAAGGTATCTGTGATGGCAACTATAGGGAAGAGAATAGTTCCCAGGCCTTTAAAAAATATGCTTTAAATCTCCCCAAACTACTTTATCTGTTTCGAGTCTTACCAGTCCCTATACCACTCCTTGTCATGCTCACTATCCAAGGCCAGGTAATGCACTTTACATAGCAAAACCATAAAGTGAGACTCTTAAAACATATTAGGTTTCAAGCCAAACACAACAGAGGCTTAGGTGTCCTGAACATCTTAAGATACTACCAAGCTGCACAACTTGCTCAGATCACAAATTATGATGTGAGTTCTGGAACACCACTTTGGGTCACTGTAGAAGAACCTTTTCAACACAAAGAAACCCTTGAAATAATTTTCCGATCTCAGGGAACCTTTTTTAAAAATTACTATATCTAAAAGTCATGGGACACTGGTGTGATGGTCTGTGGAAAGAATGTTCTGTACATTTGTGGATGTTGGAAAGAATTACTCCCTTACAGATAGTTAAAAAGATTAATGGTGTCAGTGGGAATAGTGAGAGGCAGAAAATGCTCAATGCTCAAGGAACCCTTAGCAATCTCTGGAGGAACCCTAGTTGAGAAACCCTGCCCTAGAAGCTGTTGATTGCGACCCACTGTCCATACACAATCATTTATGGCTACATCTGCATGATAAGAACTCTCTCTCTAATCCCATTGTACAACACTTCATTATGATATGGGATAACCTTAAATATGCAGGTAGATTACTTTCTACCCATTTACACCTTATATCAATTATTTGCAGTCCCTCAGTTGCCCTGGGATTTGACTCCCCAAGCGCTTTCAAGCAATGGATTGATTCAAAAGTAACCTATTTTCATACTCTGCTTTCTTCAAAAGGCATAAACCCTTTCCCAACCTCCAAAAATGTACTACTTGCCCAGTTCTGCGTTGTTCTGCTACTGGCAGGTTAAACATTGTTTCATCCACAGCTCACCTGCAAGAGGAAAGATTGCCCTTCACACCATTTGACTCTAAATGCAAGGATGACCCACACTCCCCAGGGTTGACTTCCCTCCTATACTGCACTGTACTATCAAAATACACCCCTGTGCCCCTGAATTACTCCTCAAAATGGGAATAAGATTTAAACATACAACTTACACCAGTGGGTGTAAGTTTGGGACCCCGCCAAGTCATGCTCATGCAATCTTTCATGGATTGAAACAAATGTGTTGCTTTGGCGGTATATAATAATTCATGGCACTCCTTCTACCTGCTTTCATGACTGTCCAGACATAGCCACATTTTTATATATCTGGTGAAAAATATGAAAATTGCTGCGCTAAACCACTAAATAAATGAATTTAATACAAAAAGCTGCTAACGTTGAAACAAACAAAGTCCAAATGAATTAAATATAAGAAAGTGTATCGCTAAATGTACCAGAAAATTGAACACCAAAGGTATGGTGTGCCAAAGTGAAAAGTAGGTGAAAATACTATAACATGAAGTGATAGGCCTCATGTACACTGCTGCTGCTAAACGGACGTTCAGAGGCAGGTTCGTTTAATGTCATTTTTAGGCAGTTGCATTTATAGGCTTTTCTTTGAAGGCAAAAGATGAGTTCAGACACCGAAGTTTCTGACATTTCAGACGCAAAACGCAGCTAAACGCGGCTAAGTGCGGTACCGGCATTTAGCCGCGTTTTCGTTTAGAAGCGTTTTTACAGGTGCCCTATTTTTTTACATTACAAAACTTAAAAATGATAGCAAATGATAAAGAAAAAACACTAAAAAATATTTTAAAAACTTGTAATTGCTTGTTATGCTTCATAGACCATTTATATACCCCTAATGAGCCCATGATCCATTCCAAAACACCACTAGCATTGCTGTTAGCCAGTAGAATTGGAAGTAATTGGAAGCAAGTAGAATTGGAATTTGATCTATATGTTGTTAGATTTCAACCAGATGACCCCACCATTGAGCTTCACCCCCGACTTGATCAAACATAGTAAGGGAGGGTTATAACTCATGTTGGTTTATTTTTTGTCATCTGTGCCACATTGAGGAGATTTCCCTTCACTTCCAGTCCCATAGCCAAAACAGGAAGTGCATTAATCTACCTTTCATTCTCATGGCTTCTTGCATGCATCAGACCATCTAACTTCATTTTGTTAGTAAACTAATCTTAACTGATGTAAGAAAGGTGAGATGTTCTCAAACACACCCAAGCTCTCAACACTTGTGATTAGCTTGGGTTTGGCCAAACCCTGACGATAGTTGCCTTTCCTGGGCCAGTGGGCTGCGGGGAGAGATTCCCCACAGCTCAGCTGCATGTACACAAAAGAGTGGGGATGCTTGTGACATCATGGACCTAATACGACCACACTGGTCAAATTAGTTCCATGATATGCAGGAGACACACATCACCTGGCTGGTCCTCTTGAGTTTCTCACTTTGAGGATTTTGTTTTCCTTGGGGTCCGGGTCTGCCCATCTAGCAGCTCCCGGAAGGAGCTTACTCTGAGGAACTTATTCCATCTGGCTGTGATCCTTGACATACTTGCACCATCAATGATGTTTTTAGTGCTTCTTTGTAAATTTTGTTGCAAATACACAAATCAAATTTTGGGTGTCACCTGATGAAGTGGGTGCTGCTCCACGAAATGCGTAAAGACTACAGTCCAAATATACACCAACATTGTGTCTTTGTAATCTGACATACACAAAATGTAATATGTCTGATTTTAACTCCAACATGAAATACATTTTTTATTTGTATTTATTTATTGGTATTCATTTTAATTTGGTACAACTCCCCAAAGTCCCATGGTCAAAATGTTTTCTTTGGTTTTTGCATATTTTAGGGACTGATTTCTTCCATCGTCTCAGCACCTTTGGCCTTTTTGTGTCTGTAGTTCCGTGATATCACAAGCATCATCACTCCTTTGTGTACGTGCAGTGGTTTAGAAGAGAATCCCCTTCCTGCAGTTCATTGTCCTTACACTGACAGCTAACTTGGACTGCACATGAGTTCCGACCAAACCCAGAGCCAAACTAAAGCTCATCCTAGTTAACACTAGCATAGATGCCAACTGTCAGAAATTTGCCAGGGCACACATCTATGTGCTTTATACCAATGATGCTGTGTCTCGGGCTGCATCCCAAGATTACAGCATCACCCCTATTTGAGCTAATGAGCACGTGCAGTAACTCAAAAAAGAGTATTACTGATTGCAACTGCAAGTGGGCTGTGCCTGCATAATCAGGGAAGCAGGGCCGGATTGGCCTACCGGGATAGCGGGAAATATCCCGGTAGGCTGCCTGCTCTGAGGCCGCTGTCAGCTGGGAGCTTTGTAACTTTTTTTTTTTTTTTAAAGAACAGCTGAGAGAGAAGCGGCTGTGCTGTGATCAGGAGGCGGGGCTGGCTGAGGAAATATGTAGCAGGGAGGGCTGGAGGAGCAAGTGACCATCGTGCAGCAGACAGTGTAACCCCCCTCCCTCTCCAGCCCGCCACATTTAAAAGTGCAGAGGTGCTGGATCGGGGCCGTCAGGAGGGAGATACAGTACCAGAAGCCGAGGAGATAGAGAGAAGGTATGACCACAGCCACAGCCAAACGAATCCTGCAGCACACAAGAGCTCTGGCTGAATGGAAACAAGATCATCTGGAGCAATGTCAGATGTAATGCTGGCTGGCCGGTGTCATCCAGAAATCTCTGCCTTCGGGCAGTGTGCAGGTTACTATCAGCCTCCCCTCCCTCCTGTCTGGCTCTGTACTGGTTTTTTTTAGCTTCCTAACCTGCACACTGATAAGATATCTGGGAGAAGCTGCAGCCAGCCCCATTCTGTGTCCAGTGAAGGGTCACACATGGCTATCTGTTAACCATTTCAGCTCAGCTATTTAGCCAGAGCTCTGTGTGTTCTGCACAGTTTGATTTTTTTGGATGATTTACTGCTGATTCAGGCTGGAAGCTTCACAGACTCATTAACTGTTTAAAGTTCTCCACTAATCCTGACCACTTCACTGTAAGACAATTAGAATTTTGGAAATTGGATGTGTTGCTGTCTTCTGGCACTTAGTTGTACTTTAAAAGGAGGATTACTAACTTGATCTTGAAGAGCTGGTTTAAGTAGAGTGGCGCAGCCCTACTATACGCTTTTACACAGAGTTCAGCCATACATGCATTCCCTGTCCATCTCCTGTATCATGTCTGCAGTAAGGATGAGCTCCAGCGTGTTCGCACAGCCCATGTGCAGAGCCCGCCAGGAAGTCGGCGCTGCGCTAATCACAGTGAGCGGCTGCAGAGATCAGGAAATGTCTCACTGCCTGTGATTAGCACAGCACAGTGCCAACTTCCTGGCTGGCTCTGCCCGTGGGCTGTGCAAACACGCCGGAGCTCATCCTTATTCTGCAGTCTCTGACCATCTCCTGTATCATGTCTGCAGTCTCTGACCATCTCCTGTATCATGTCTGCAGTCTCTGACCATCTCCTGTATCATGTCTGCAGTCTCTGACCATCTCCTGTATCATGTCTGCAGTCTCTGACCATCTCCTGTACTATGTCTGCAGTCTCTGACCATCTCCTGTACTATGTCTGCAGTCTCTGACCATCTCCTGTACTATGTCTGCAGTCTCTGACCATCTCCTGTACTATGTCTGCAGTCTCTGACCATCTCCTGTACTATGTCTGCAGTCTCTGACCATCTCCTGTATCATGTCTGCAGTCTCTGACCATCTCCTGTATCATGTCTGCAGTCTTTGATCATCTCCTGTATCATGTCTGCAGTCTCTGATCATCTCTTGTATCATGTCTGCAGTCTCTGACCATCTCTTGTATCATGTCTGCAGTCTCTGACCATCTCTTGTATCATGTCTGCAGTCTCTGACCATCTCTTGTATCATGTCTGCAGTCTCTGACCATCTCTTGTATCATGTCTGCAGTCTCTGACCATCTCTTGTATCATGTCTGCAGTCTCTGACCATCTCCTGTATCATGTCTGCAGTCTCTGACCATCTCCTCTAATGTGTCTGCAGTCTCTGACCATCTCCTCTAATGTGTCTGCAGTCTCTGACCATCTCTTGTATCATGTTCACAATCTCTGACCATCTCTTGTATCATGTCTGCAGTCTCTGACCATCTCTTGTATCATGTCTGCAGTCTCTGACCATCTCCTGTATCATGTCTGCAGTCTCTGACCATCTCCTCTAATGTGTCTGCAGTCTCTGACCATCTCCTCTAATGTGTCTGCAGTCTCTGACCATCTCTTGTATCATGTTCACAATCTCTGACCATCTATTGTATCATGTTCACAATCTCTGACCATCTATTGTAGTGTGTCTTACACACATACAAAAATGACATTTAAATCCTGCAAAGCTATTTAAAAACACCTGAACATATTCAAAAAATATGGGGATTTGGTCACACTATATGGCAGCCCACTTACTGCGTCAAAGTACCCCTTAATTAGAGGGTCCTACACTAGTAAAAGAATGAAAGGTCCTGCGTCTCAACCATGGGAGATACACTCCTCTTTATGGGAGAACTGAACGGACTCCTCCTATGAACTGGTGGACACTAATAAGAGGTAATGGGGGGGGGGTGGAGTTCTCCCATAAAGAGGAGTGTATCTCCAATGGTTGAGACGCAGGATCTTTCATTCTTTTATTAGTGTAGGACCCACTAATTAAGGGGTACTTTGATGCAGTAAGTGGGCTGCCATATAGTGTGACCAAATCCCCATTTTTTTTTAATATGTTCGGGTTTTTTTAAATATCCTTGCAGGATTTAAATGTCATTTTTGTATGTGTGCGCTGTAATATTTTTACTGTTTGTTGGTCTTATCAGCACCATCTTGAATGTAAACGCATTGTAGGGTGAGCCCCCCCAAGTATGATTTTGTTTTTTTACACATACAGAACTCGCATTGTGTGTGTGTGTGTAGATAGATAGATAGATAGATAGATAGATAGATAGATAGATAGATAGATAGATAGATAGATCTCTATCATTTTATGCAATAAATGGGCATGTAGCCATTTACTTTCCCGGAAAGAGGGAGAGGAAAGGGGGCAAGAAAGGAAATGAGAGAGGGAAAAAAGAGAGAATGCATGGAAAAGAGGGGAAGAGACATAATAAGAGAGAGAACAAGAAAGATGGATAGAGGGAGAGATGGGGAAAAAAACAAGAAATTATGATAGAGAGAAATAAAGGGGAAAGAAAGGAGAACAAAGAGGAGTGGTACATCCTAAAATGTACCATAAGGGGGTTTAATACAGTATGAGTGGAAGAGACTCGGGGAGCGCTAAATGTCCGCCGGTTAGGGGTGCAATTTACTTGCCTACCTTGGGTGCTGACAACCCACGCTACGTCCCTGGGGCTGGTATGAAATTATTTCCAGGGCTGGTTTTTATTCCCAGTCCGGCCCTGCAGGGAAGGGGCCGATATGAAAGTGGGTGTGATCTGGGCAGGACCCCTTAGAAAGTGGGCTTTGATGTGGGTGGAACAGCCCAGTAAGAGGGCATGATATGTATGGGCCCTGGGCTGGGGTGACACTGTCCTGAAAGCAGTGGCGGCTGGTGGTATATTTCTTTTGGGAGGGGGCAATTCCCGGGTCGGTCGGGTCTCCCCCACCACCCCTCCTAGTTGGTCAATCAGCAGCCAAGCACTAACCCCATTTATAGCGCAGGCTTCCTCTTGGCATTGGCTTCACACTGCGCCCTCCTTCCTCTGCTTCATGGCAGTGCAGCTTCCCCTGCGTGACGTCTCCTCCTCCCTCCACCTCCTAGGCCAATAAGACTTCACTAAGACTCACTTCTCCTTTTGGCTAATCAGGAAATGGGTCTCAAGACCCGCTTCCTGATTGGCTGGGAGGAGAATCAGTGTGACAATGGATAGGACGCATGGATAGGGGGGGCAGCGCCCCTGTGCTCCTAATAGAGCAGCCGCCACTGCCCAAAAGAATAGGGCAAATCAGGTTTATGTCCTCCTAGGAAGTTTGAATATGATTGGTGATACCTGAAAATAAGAGCAGGAAAGAGACAAAGCACTACCATTAGCTGTTCATTGATTATTGCCTGGAACGTATGTGCAAATAATGGGCCTACAAATACCATAACTCTTTCTTTCTATTATTTATCACTTGTTTGCTTCCTTACAGAAAAAAAAAGCTTTACAGAATAAAGTCACACTCCTCTATCACCTCTAAAAGTTTTCCTGCCCTGTTAATTTTTTTTTTAGCTGATTCACTAAAGGAGTTTAGAATCCTCACACACAATTGTTTGTTTCTCGACATCAATTATGCAATCATGTGCAGAAGACATGATGATTAAACAGAAATTTGCTTTTCACATGACTGGAGAATTAAAGTGAATATTTACACAATTTATTACATGATGAAAGAATAAATCACAAGACCTGTTTCTAGAAAACAGGTAAGAAATATGAAACCTATGCAGAAATGTGGAGAAAGGACATTTTTTGTTGGCCTTTGCAATCAGTCAGATTCTTTTGTGCAGCATGAGAGAATGACAGACATAATTGCTGGTTTCATGAATAACAAATGTTACAATGTACACTGTGCACAGTGAGCAATACAATAAAGTTACAATGATGCAATGTACAGGATATGGTCAGATATATGGAAATGTATGCAAATAATAAACAAAAAAAAATCAAAGAAATGGAAAATATCACATACATTTTCTATAATGAACTCAGACATGATATCACCAAGCACATATTCTGTGTGAAAAGCAGTTTTATGAGGGTATTTATTTATGCCATGAGAATTGTGGAATCTAGGGTCTCGATTCATTAAAAAAAGCTATGTACAATAAAGTGGTTGTAAAGTCAAGAGTTCTTTTTACCTTAATGCATTCTCTGCTTTAAGGAAAAAAGCCTTTTCATGTCAGCTTCCCCCCAGCCCCCCCAAAATACTTACCTGAGCCCGATCTCAATATAGCGCTGTGCCCATCTGCAGCAGTGCGGCTCTTCTCTCCTCTCACCGGAGGCTTAGCAGCAGAGGGAGCCATTGTCTCCTGCTGCCCTCAAATCCTGTAAGCAGAGAGCAGGGGCAGGGCTTAGACCCACTGTATGTGTCAATAAATGCACACAGTGAGGCTCAGGATTGACCCCCCACAGGTGCCCCACAGCGAGTAGCTTGCTATGGGGTCACTCTGAGAAGAAGAGGAGCCAGGAGCACCGGCGGGGAACCCCAGAACAGGAGGATTGGGGCTGCTCTGTGCAAACCTAAAAATGTAATATAGATAAAACAGTGCAGCGCTGGACAAATATCACATGAGTGAAATTTGTTAAATGAGTGAAAAATTCCAATTAAAGTGAGTAACAATCAGTAAGGTTGTAACAACTGATAAATATTAATTAATCCATAAAGTGCTCATAAATGGCATATTAAAGTGTAAACAGTGAACAGCATTCAATGTACCGGGTGAAAAATAAAAAATAAAAATAAAAAATAAAGTCCATAAACAATGGTGTTCCGATGTATATTCTGGATCACTATTCCACTGCTGGTGCTGCCCACCACTTTGTGATAGAGAAATGGAGGCTTACCAGATAGCCTGAGAACACAGCGCACCTGGCACTATGATATGACAATAATAACAGAACACAGCGTGGTGTACTGCAGCTTTTATCATATGCCAGGAAGTAAAGACATAAAACTGGTCACAAGTTAGACTGATTACAGATTGTTTCATAATTGAAAACAAGATCAACAATCATTAGAGGTCCTCCCCCTCGAAACAAGGTGGTAGAGAAGTGATTTTCCAGGAACCCATTGGAAGTTTACAAGAAGCACCCCTGGGATTGCATCCCTTACAACATTCCTTGGTGTTGCTGATTAACCGTTCAGGAAGGAGGGTGGAGGAAGGTCTACAGAGCTCCCTGTGGGACATCCCCTGTAGTCTACACATCTCTACTGAGCCTGTTTTGACCCCCCTGAGTAAGAATGGTCGCAGGCTATCTGGTAAGCCTCCATTTCTCTATCACAAGGTGGTGGGCAGCACCAGCGGTGGAATAGTGATCCAGAATATACATCGCAACACCATTGTTTATGGACTTTATTTTTTATTTTTATTTTTTATTTTTCACCTGGTACATTGAATGCTGTTCACTGTTTACACTTTAATATGCCATTTATGAGCACTTTATTGATTAATTAATATTTATCAGTTGTTACAACCTTAATGATTGTTACTCACTTTAATTGGAATTTTTCACTCATTTAACACATTTCACTCATATGATATTTGTCCAGCGCTGCACTGTTATCTATATCCACTTTTGTGCCCTCATATCGGGGTTATAGTGTCCAGCTGCAGGACTCTTCTCACGTATCTTAATTATTACTTTAATTTTTATATCTTACTGTTTATGCAGTATCTTATTTTATTTTAAACCTATAAATGTAAACCTTTACAGTCACTTTAAATGTAGCCAGAATAGGAGCAGGCTGTGTGCTCCTGTGCCCATTCTAATGCTCCCTGTCTCCGGCCTATGCTGTTGGTTGATTCGGCAATGGGTGTTGAGGGATTCCCCTGCTCACTCCTTCTCCTCTCCCCCTACTTCCTGGCAGCAGAGGTGGTGAGCCGATCAGCGGCAGGTAGATGATAATGCAGCCGCTAAGGACACTGGGAGATGCAGTCCAGAAGGGCCACAGCTCTGTGGAGGATAATGGGGCTAAACACTTCAACATCCAGGATTCTCTGCAAACAGAGGAGAGGGTGAGTTTCCCCGGCTTCAGGAAGGAAAACTGCATCTTAAGTGCGGGGACCTGTTGCTGTGTTCTGTGTACCCAGAGGACTGAGACACAGAGAAGTCTTGTTGTGTGGGGAGCGGAGCCAGAGACTGAGCCTTGCAAGGACTGGAGCTGGAACTGAGCTTGTTGAACCAGATTCCTGAGGACAAAGCCAGAGGGACTGCCAAACAGACAAGCATCCAGAGCAAGACCCGCTGCACTGCTGGGACTGGTGAGGTACTGCTGTTTAAGTTCTACACTACATGCAGTTTAAAGAGACGGTAACACATGAACCACCATACAGATCGGGCCCCACCATTATCCGGCTGAATATTACAAATTAGGTGCCAGGTAATTTGCAGCCATCTCCAGGGGTACTTCTTTCAGAAATGTATACACCCACCCACTGTTAGAGGTGTACGCGTAATGTGTAAAAGACTTAATTTACTGTCATATACATTCCTCACGCTCTATACTGTTCTTTATTAATACTGTGTATTTCAGATTAAGTTGGTTTAGTATTATTGTCGCCTAGGTTAACTGCCTTATGATAGCCTAGTATTCACACTAATTACTTTACTGCAATTTAACAGAGCCTTTATCTGTTAATTAATGTTGAGGCCTTGTCATTTATTTTGTCATTTCTTTTTTTTTTTTTTTTACAATATACTTACTTAATTTACAATCCAATAACCTGGTGATTATTTCCTATATGCCAATATAGTTGGTTAATATTCTAATACCTGAGCTAATATATGTTTGCAGCACGCTATTGTATAACCAGGTGTGTCAGAAGGGCCAAAGCAGTTCACAGAGTCTAGGCAGAGAGCAGAGGACCTGTCACACCAAGCAGCTCCTTTGGGCATAAGGATTTAGCAATTATTCAAATCTCTAAAACAAATAGTTTATTTGACAATTTTATAGGAGTTTTGGATAGAGTGAGGAATGGTTAAACCAGAGGTTTAGTAATTATTTTTTTGGGTGGGAGGTACAGCAATAAAGACATTATTTATCTGTAATGGTGTAAACATTTTTCCTTCATGGCACTGGATACTGCCCAGAGTGGCAATCTTTTGGTGCTGCAAGGGTAAGTATCAGCATCTACACTCACCAGCCACTTTATTAGGTGCACCTTGCTAGAACCTAGCTGGACCCCCTTTTTTATTCAGAACTGCCCTCATTCTTCATGGCATAGATTCAACAAGGTATTGGAAACATTCCTCAGAGATTTTTCTCTATAGTGACATGATAGCGTCACGCAGTTGCTGCAGATTTGTCGCCTTCACATCCATGCGAATCTCCCGTTCCACTACATCCCAAAGGTGCTCTATTGGATGAGATCTGGTGACTGTGGAGGCCATTGGAGTACAGTGACCTCATTGTCATGTTCAAGAAACCAGTGGTGAGATGATTTGAGCTTTGTGACATGGAGCATTATCCTGCTGGAAGGAGCCATCAGAAGATGGGGACACTGTAGTCATAAAAGGATGGACATGGTCAGCAACAATATTCAGGTAGGCCGTGGTGTTTAAATGATGCTTAATCGGTACTAAGGAGCCCAAAATAGGCCAAAAAAAATCCCCAACACCATCACGCCACCACCAGCCTGAAACATTGATACAAGGCAGGATGGATCCATGCTTTCATGCTGTTTATGCTAAATTCTGACCCTGCCATCTGAAAGTTGCAGCTGTAATCGAGACTCATCAAATGAGAAGAAGGGGGTTTTTGGGAGGCGCCAACTCTAATGATACTGGCAGATAATGTTAATGTAGTGCAGTATATACACTTACTGGTTCGCAGCTTCAGAATGGGGTGGCGGTGTCCATAAAACGTAAAGATGTCCTGTGATGTGCTGGCGCTAGGGTGCAGGCTTCGGTGGCAGTCTTTAAGCTCAGGGGAAGTTTTGCTCCTGGATGATAAAGCGGTTCAGCGGTGTCGAGTGTGTGGAAGCTCCACGCTAACCACCCTGGAACGCGGAAGCGGACGTGACGTCAGCGGTGCACGGAGAGCATCCAAACATAGACAGTGGAATGTACAGGCTATGCGCTCTGGGCTCACAGCTCCTTCTACTGGCCTGTCAGCTCTCAGGAGGAGAGCAGTTTAAATAGAAAAGCAGTGTAAAAAACAGCAAGAAGCGCCAATCTAAGTGCAGTATCATGAAACTTTAATGAGATAATTATAAACGGACAAACAGCCAAATGGCTACTCACAAAGATGAAATAGGTTAAGGCAAGGACAAGTAATGGGTCCAGGGACGTCCTCCTCAGATGTGGGCAAAGTGCATGGTGCAGGTTCTCCTGGAAGCGCTGTCCACGTTAGGATGTGCAAGTAGTCACCGGGGTCATCGCTGGGTGCTGGGCTGCAAAACGATGGAGGTGTCCGCAAAGACAACCAGCGTCTAAGCGGACATGGAGAGCCAGAGCCGTCGCAGTAGACAGGAACCGGAAGACAAGCGTGGAACGCAAGGCACTTAGTCCAGGAACCAACAAAGCGGAAGTGACGTATGGACGTGTTGGATGACGCGTTTCAATGCTTCCGCATTTTCTTCAGATCCGATAGGCTAATACAACAGGTGTCCTTTAATGGGAGCTATGGAGTCAGTAACTGGTCAACAGCTAAAAACAAAACACGATATACTAAATACAATAACAATGAGATGAAGAAAATGAGTTCAAAAACACCAGAAAAATGTGAAAGTGAGATATAAAAAAAGGGTAGAAAGAAAAGAAAAGAAAAAGAAAAAGAAAAACGGAAAAGGATGAATAAATAAAATAAAATAAGGAAAATTCAAAAATAAATAAAATTCAAAAAAATATATTAAAAATATACAAAAATATATAAAAAATATATGAAATAAAATATAAAGTAAAAATAATAAATAATAAATAATGAATAATATAAGAAAATTATAAAAAAATTGTTGTTGGAAGAAATAAAGAAAAACCTTGGTAATAAAAAAGAGAGAAGAAAAAAATATATACATATAGAAACATATATATATACATATATATATATACACACATATATATATACATATATATATATATATATATATACACATATACATATATAAAAAATTATTATAATAGAAATAATAAAATAATAATAATAAGTGGAAAAAGAAGAAAGAGAAAAAATGGGAAAAAGATCTGAGCGAGAAATATATATAAAAAAATATATATATAAAAATATATATATAAAAAAAGTGAAACCTAAAAGGGGAGCAGTTGATTAAAAACTGTATATGGGCTATAATAGTCACACATGTGTAAATGTAGGAAACATACATATTGACTACACCTAAAAAAAGGGGACATCTACATACAAATGGAGGAATATAGTAACCTTAAAAAATAAGAAATTATGAAAACCTAAAAACCTGTCGATGAACTTGTGTGTTTGTATGTATACACCCCCATGTACACACACAACACACATGATGGAAATATTATTGTTAATGAATTCAGAACAGAGTAGGAGAAAAATACCCAAAGGTAGCAGAAACTGAATATGGCTATAGACTGGAAGGGTATGGCCAAAGTGAGAGGAAAGTAATAATAGTAGGTAGCAGTAAGGAAGGGAATGACATGAAATGAAGTAATGATAAATGAGAAAATGATGATAAGAGGGGATATAGGAACTTGCATAAGTCCTAAACTAGGTCATACTGAACTAAATGACTGTATTGATCTCTATATCTTCGTTGAGACCATTAGGTGCCAAACTGTTTAAAGTAAAGATCCAGAAAGTTTCTTGCCTGCAGAGGCGCTGGAATCTTTCTGCAGGAGTGAATTGATCTGGTATAGATTCGATAACCCACACATTTAGGTCTGCAATATTTTGTTGATGATGGGTGGTAAAATGACGAGCGGTACTATATAGGGGATTATTGGCCTGTACTGCTCTTCTGTGTTCCCCAAACCTGGCCCGTAGGGTCCTGATGGTTCTGCCTACATACAACAGCCCGCAGGGACAGGAAATGCAATATATGACATAGGTGGTGGAACAATTGAAAAATGATTTTAGGATATATTGGTTCCCATTGGTGTAGAAGTATTTCTGACCATGTGTGACATGGGGGCAAGTAAGACATAATGCTTTCTTGCATCGGTACATGCCTAACAATGGAATAAGAGTAAGTTGTTTAGATGTAGATGATATTTTCTGAACTGGGATTTTGCTGGGAGCAATCTTAGTCTTGACATTGGGGGCCCTCCGATAAGCAAACTGAGGAACAGCGGGTAAGGAAGGTGCTAGGTGAGGATCTTGAGCTAGAATCGACCAATGTTTTTTAATGATCCGTTCCATTCTTTTATGACTAGAATGGAACTGGGTGATAAATCTAGTGGTAGGTTCTGTTTTCTGGGCCTTGGGGTTGGGTAAAGTGTCAGTCAGATAGAAGGAGGCTGCTTCGTTGATGGTACTAAGGGGATAACCCTTATCTGTGAACTTTTTAGAAAGAATGGTACATTGAGAACTGTAATCTTCCAGTCTGGTACAATTTCTCCTGAGCCGATGGAACTGGCTCTTGGGTATGTTATTGACCCACCTGGGGTGATGGCAACTGGAAAAATGTAAAAAAGAATTTCCAGCAGTGGGTTTGGTAAAATTTTTTGTTACAATCTGGTCATTTATGTGGAACAGTTCCAAATCTAGAATGCATATTGATTCGGGATCCATGGTCGATGTAAATGATAAGCCAAAAGAGTTATTGTTGCAATGGGCAATGAATTCTTGCACAGAACTAGGGGGGCCGTCCCAGATGATAATAATGTCATCTATGTAACGACCGTAGAAGACCAGGTGTGCAGAGAAGGGATTATTTTCCCAAACACACCTGGTCTCCCACAGTCCCATGGTCAGGTTAGCATAGCTGGGCGCAAAATTTGCGCCCATAGCTGTCCCCTGTTTTTGTAGATAAAATTGACCATCGAAAGTAAAATAATTATGTTCTAAACAGAACTTGGTGGCAGAAATAATAAACTCAATCTGGGATGGATTAAGCAGGGGGTTGGAGTGAAGGTAGTAAGAAATGGCTTGAAGGCCTATTTCGTGAGGTATAGAGGTGTATAATGAACAAACGTCCAAAGAAACCCAAAGGTACGAAGACTCCCATCTGTAAGGATGTAAAAGATCGATCAGATGGGTACCATCTTTAATGTAAGAAGGAAGGGACTGGGCCAATGGCTGTAAAAACTGGTCAATATAAAGTGAGTAGCTGGTGGTAATGCTGTTCATGGATGCTACTATGGGACAACCTGGTGGCTTATTAGGATCTTTGTGTATCTTCGGTAGATGATACAGGTAGGGGACCTGGAAGAATGGTTTAAGAAAAAATGATGCTTCTAGTTTGGTCAAGATTCCCTGTCCAAGTGCTAGTGTGACTAGAGTCTTAGATTCCTCAATGAATTTGGCTAGTGGGTCTGTTTTCAGTTTCTCATAGGTTTTGGTATCCAATAGAAGACGGTACGTCTCCTGGAGATAATCTGATCTATTCTGTAGTACGATCCCACCCCCTTTATCAGCAGATTTTATAATGATATCCATATTGGTGCTGAGTGATTTTAATGCTGTGAGTTCCTGGGGATTGAGATTGCGAGTGGAATATGAGTTTTTGGAAGATTTAGAAGCACAAAGACCTAAAAGGTCCTTATAGACAACTTCATAGAAAGTTGTCAAAAAAGGGCCTTTGGATTGGGTGGGGTTAAATACAGATTTCGGTCTGAAAGAAGTGTGTTGTATTGGCACAGTGGGCTGAGAATATTGGGACCATGCTACCAGGTCATCATCCTCATTGATATTCCATAGTTCACATAAATCAAGAATAGCTTGTTGGTCCACTGAATTATCCAATGAGAATAGCGGATCATCGGACACAGAAGTAGCTGTAGTGGGGGTTTTTTTGTCTTTAATATTGAAGTGTCTTCTAAGTGTGAGGTCACGAATAAATTTATTTAAATCCTTAAATAAGGTAAATGGGTTAGGAAGAGTGGTGGGGGCAAAATTAAGACCTCGAGATAACAATGAAGTTTCATATTCATTGAGAGTATAGGAGGATAAATTAAAAATTTTTATAGTTTCCGCACTTTGAGTGGGCGGGATAATTCTGGAATTACGATGTCCCCCTCGTCTGCCTCTTCTACGTTTTTTCTTTTGGATTGGAATGGGGTTAGGCTGGATGAGGGGGTCTGAACTAAAAAAGGAGAGGTCAACTTGTCAGGGGAAGAGTGTTCACTCACCCTGATATCTTTGATGAGATTTGGCTTAGTAGTAGATAATGGGCAAACAAGATTAGTGGCAGATGAATTAAGATCAGTGGGAACATGTGCGGCACAAGTCTGAGCAAGGAGTACAGACACAGAAGGTGAATCAGAGGGAAGATGGGGACGGAATTCAGGGTCATGGAGGGAAACCTGATTGGTATGATCAACTGCAGGTAAGGCAGGGGGTGAATGATCAACCATAACCGGATGGGGAGAAGCCAAAGGAGGAGATGTAGGTGCTGGATTGAAAGGAATAGGGTCAAGTAAAGAAGGTGAACTCGAAGTATGTTCAGAAATAAGAGGGGGGATGGGACGTGGAGGGGGTAGGAGGGGGGGGGCTGGATATGTTTAGATTTCCAGTTGAAAACTCTATTATAGGAGTAGTCGTCCAGATCTCTTCTAAGTTTTCCTAATTTGTTTTCAATTAATGAATTCTCACTTTTTTTGGTATTAATCTTGAAAGTTTTGAGCCACGCAGTAGGTAACTGTGGGTGAAGGGACAAAAGATCTATAACAAGTTTCTCTGCTTTTTGACGCAAGGCAAGATAGCGTCTGTCTCTATGGGTGATGAGAACCTGTATCCACTTCTGGGTGCAGAACTCAGCCACTCCCTCCCATTCTGTGCGGAGGTCCTCATCCAGAAAGGCACAGCCCTTCAAAATACGGAGTCCACGTGGGGAAATTCTAGATTTAAAATATTGTTTCAAAAAGAAACCATCCCACCATTGAGTATTGGCGGAGGTGACAAGGTCTTCTAGACGTTTCATCTTGGTGGAGGCATCCCTGTACTTGGACAGAGGCCAAGTACGGGAATGAATGGAAGGGGAAAAAGTGTGAGAAGGAAAAATGGTGTATAACTCATCTAATAAAACATATTTATATATCTCTAGTTGCTCTATGATATCCATCTGACAAATAAAATGATAGAATCAATGTGGCAATAAAAATTGTATATGCTAAAAACAACCTCTGGGTATATAAAATAAAATCACAATTAAATAAATAAATCACTGGAGAACTTCAATAAAGCATGAAATATCTGTCTGCAGCACATTAGCACATTTTTCACATTTACTTTGGACTCTTTATATGCATGTTTGTATGTTCTAGCGCCATTTATCCTTTTTTGTAAATAGAAAAGCAGGACATTTGACTGAAAGGAAGTGGGCGGGGGGTCCGCGGCTGTGGAACCATAACAGCCAGCACACCTACATTCATGCAAAAGTAGAAATACAAAATGGGGATAAGGTTTAAAAGTCAATTAATTGTATGAAGAGCACTTTATTATAAAATATGACAATAAAAAATATATAAATATATAAATATATATAGAGAGAGAGAGAGAGAGAGAGAGAGAGAGAGAGAGAGAGAGAGAGAGAGAGAGAGAGAGAGAGAGAGGGGTATATGGGAAAAATAAAAAATATATATAAAAAGTGACAATAAAAAGGGAGTGTATGAGAAAAGCATTAAAAATGCATTAAAATTGCATGAAAATGCAGTAATAATTGGTAAAACAGTGGACCACATTGGAGAATGAAAAAAAAGGGGGGGGGGGAATTCCTTCACCCAAGTAGCGTGTAGTTCCAGGGGAAAAAATTAAAGAATGACCCCGGTAACAATTATTTCACTATAGGGCAATGGCAAAAAGACAGTAGCAATCAAAACTACAGTAAGGAGTGTGTCTCTATTTCCTCATTGAGTCCCCCCCGGTGAGAGGGTATTCAAAAAATATATCCAGTAGGTTTCCTGCTGACACAAACGTTTAAAACGTTCTGCAGCAGGAAGACCTCTGGGAATGGCCTCTATAACCCAGACTTTGAGGCCTGTGGTGGATTTTTGATGTTCCTTCAGAAAGTGAAGAGGGACACTGTGTTTGTCATGGCCTTTCTCTATAAAGCACCTATGTTCGCCAAACCGCTGACGTAAGGTGCGTATGGTCCTGCCCACATAGAATAGGCCACATGGGCAAATCAAGCAGTATACCACATGCTCACTAGAGCAATTATAAAATTCCTTTATGGTGTATGTTTTTCCTTGGATGGTAAAGTTTTTTTGGCCATGTTCGACAAAATTATAAGTGAGACATAGTTTCTTCTTGCATTGATACATTCCCACTAATGGAATTAGGGGAATATGTGAAGCCGGAGTGGATACAACATTTTTGATTTTGCTAGGTGCTATTTTGCTCTTTATATTTTTTGCTTTACAGTAAGATACCTTAGGTTGTTGGGTGAGGGAAGGACCCAAAAAAGGGTCTCCGAGCCGGATGCGCCAATGTTTGGCTATGATATTCTCCATTTTTTTATGACAGTCATGGAATTGGGTCGTGAATCCTGCTGGCTGTATGTCATCTTTAGTTTTGGCCTTTGGTGGAGTTTTTTCTGTTTGTTGAAGGAAGGCTTCTTGAACCAAATTTGGTGGGTATCCCTTGTCCTCATCAGACCAGGCAACTATTTCCAATCTTCTATTGTCCAATTTTGGTGATCCTGTGCGAATTATAGCCTCAGTTTCCTGTTCCTAGCTGACAGGAGTGGCACCCGGTGTGGTCTGCTGCTGCTGTAGCCCATCTGCTTCAAGGTTCCATGTGTTGTGCATTCAGAGATGGTATTCTGCATACCTTGGTTGTAACGAGTGGTTATTTGGGTTACTGTTGCCTTTCCATCATCTTGAACCTGTCTGCCCATTCTCCTTTGACCTCTGACATCAACAAGGCATTTTCTTCAACACAGCTGCCGCTCACTGGATATTTTCTCTTTTTTGGACCATTCTCTGTAAACCCAAGAGATGGTTGTGCATGAAAATCCCAGTAGATCAGCCCGTCTGGCACCAACAACCATGTCACTTAAATCCCCTTTCTTCCCCATTCTGATGCCCAGTTTGAACTTCAGCAAGTTGTCTTCACCACGTCTGGATGCCTAAATGCATTGAGTTGCTACCATGTGATTGGCTGATTAGCGATTTGTGTTACCAAGTAATTGAACAGGTGTACCTAATAAAGTGGCCGGTGAGTGTATAATTGTGAAGGAATTGCATTGCACACCTACTCCTTCCTGCCCCCTCCGCCATTCACAGAGCTCATAGGCACCTTTTACATGGGCCAGTTTTACATACCTTTCGCATGATCAGCCAGAGGGAAGTAAAAACAGGCGGTTGAGCTGTGGTTTACTTTTCTGAGCTAATAGGATAGGGGGAGACGGGGTAGTCACTACCCCAAGGAACACGCACCAATGCAAAATACATTTTGTTCAAGTTCCATTCAGCCAGAAGCATTAAAAAAAATTAAAAAAAATAATGACATATACAAAGGAAGAAAGTCTTTTAAATTGCCAGCAAATTACATTTCCCTGCTGGTTTCTTAAAAAAAGAAAAAAAAAAAAAGAAAGAAAAAGCACACAGGTCTGCCAAAATACATAGCAGACCCTTGAGGGTCTGAAAGTCCAAATAGCGAGTGTTTGTTCCGAATTTATGTTCAGTCCATTAATCCCTAGCCAGCATTGGCTGCCTTTATATTCTCCTAATCAAGTCTTCATTACCCTTTGTAGTATTTTATCAAATAAGTCTGTATGGAGAAATATTTTTTTTTTTTTATGTTTTATGTTTTGGACTTGTTTCCAGGATGGCTGTCATTGGCCCTAAAAATGAAGTAAACTACATAAGGCTCCCGCAAAAAAACAAAACAAAAAAAAAAAAAACTCATAAATACACATTTATTTCCTTGAAAGAGCTTGAGCCAAAAACGGCACAGGAAAGATTAATCACGTCAGAGCTCCTGGAAATATCGGACATATCAGTAGGTGTAAGCAAATGCGTAAAACCTAGATTAAGCCTGTCAGAGAATTGACATTAGCATAAAATCATCAGATGTTCAGCAAATCTGGGGAAGCATTTGTCGGTATGCTGCGTTAACACCAGATTTAAAACAAGCCAGCAGGAGAAGGGAGCTCTCTTTATTGTAATATGAACATTTGCGAAGCATGGATGGTGGACAGTCAGAGCCTACAGTGCTAGATGCCAAATCTCTTCCATTGCTGTGAAATATGAATGTGGCATATGCTTGCCTCCATGGGGAGTCCATTGAGCTATCCCAGTGATGGAGAAAAAGAGGCTGTATGCATAGTAAAATAGAGACATAACTCTCCGTGATGGCCTTTTTTTTGGATATGAGATGATTCTTCCTGGCATCAGCACAAACGCTGGCGTCACCTAAGAAGGTGCGTTTGTAGAAATTGTTTAAGAAAAGGATGAACCTTACGGAAATGGTAATTTCAGAAGAAAATGTTGTGTATTGAATTTGTCTATAATTGTTATCATATGTGTATTTTAAATGATAGAGACAGAATATCAACCAAAAATCCAGAAAAAACACATGATACAGATGTTATAAACTGAGATGCAGTTCAAAAAGTAAAATGAGTATTTGATCCCCTACCAACCAACAATATATCTGGCTCCCACAGACTGGCTACAGTATGTGCTCATGTGTTACACAGATTAGTCCTGTCAATTTAAGAAGGTGCTCCTAATGACAACTCATTCTGTGTATAAAAGACACCTGTCCACAGAATCTTTCTTTCATTCAAACCTCACCATCATGGGCAAGACCAAAGAGCTGTCAAAGGACGTCAAGGACATTATTGTAGACCTGCACAAGGCTGGAATGGGCTACAAGACCATCAGCAAGAAGCTTGGTGAGAAGGAGATAACTGTTGGAGCGATTTTTCGCAAATTGAAGAAATACAAAATACCAATCTCGGTCTGGAGCTCCATGCAGGATTTTGCCTCATCGGGTAAGGATGATCTTGAGAATAGTGAAGGATCAGCCCAGAACTACACGGGAGGAGCTTGTGAATAATCTCAAGGCAGTTGGGACCACAGTCACCAAACAAACCATTGGTAACACAATACGCCGTCATGGTTAGAAATCCTGCAGCGCCCTCAAGGTCCCCCTCCTCAAGAAGGCACATGCACAGGCCTGTCTGAAGTTTGCCAATGAACATCTAAATGATTCAGAAAAGAATTGGGAGAAATTGCTATAGTCAGATGAGACCAAAATTGAGCTCTTCGGCATTAACTTAACTCGCCGTGTTTGGAGGGAGAAAAATGCTGACTATGACCCTAAGAACACAATCCCTACAGTCAAGCACAGAGGTGGAAACATTATGCTTTGGGGCTGTTTCTCTGCTAAGGGTACAGGCTGACTTTGAGGGGGGACATGTATTGTAAAATCTTGGCTGAGAACCTAGAACACTGAAGATGGGTCATGGATGGGTCTTCCAGCATGACAATGACCCAAAACATACCACCAAGGCAACAAAGAAGTGGCTCAAGAAGAAGCACATTTAAGTCATGGAGTGGCCTAGCCAATCTCCAGACCTTAATCCTATAGAAAATTTATGGAGGGAGCTGAAACTTTGAGTTGCCAAGTGACAGCCAAGAAACCCTAAGGGGGTTGTAAAGGATTTTTTTTTTAAATAACAAACATGTTATACTTACCTCCTCTGTGTAAGGGTTTTGCACAGAGTGGCCATGATCCTCCTCTTCTGGGGTCCCCCAGCGGCGCTCCTGGCTCCTCCACGCATTGAGTGCCCCCTCGGAGACCCGCATTCCAAGGGGACACTCGTGCAGGCACGCTCCAAGTCCTGCTTCTGCGTCCATTCACAAAGACAGCAGGACTCGGCCCCGCCCCCGGCTCCCATGTCACTGGATTGGATTGACAGCAGAGGGAGCCAATGGCTGCGCTGCTATCAATCTATCCAATGAGGAACCAAGACACAGCTGGAGCTGCTGTGCTCATCCCTATCGATCGGAACGTTCGGGTTCAGGTAAGTAAAAGGGGGGGCTCTGGGGGGCTGCTGCACCACAAAAGGGTTTTCACCTTAATGCATAGAATGCATTAAGGTGAAAAACCTTGATGGTTTACAACCCCTTAAAGATTTAGAGAAAATCTGTAAAGAAGAGTGGACCAAAATCCCTGTGTGCAAACCTGGTCACCAACTACAAGAAATGTCTGACCTCTGTGCTTGTCAACAAGGTTTTCTCCACCAAGTCATGTTTTGCTTGGAGATCAAATACTTATTTTACTCACTGAATTATAACTCAATTTATAATGTTTGTATCGTGTTTTTTTCTGGATTTTTGGTTGATATTCTGCCTCTATCATTTAAAATACACCTATAATAAAAAAATATTTATTTGTAAGGGGCAAACTTACAAAATCTTCAGGGGATCAAATAATTATTTTCCCCACTGTATATACACTGTATCTCACAAAAGTGAGTACACCCCTCACATTTTTGTAAATATTTTATTATATCTTTTTATGTGACAACACTGAAGAAAAGATACTTTGCTACAATGTAAAGTAGTGAGTGTACAGCTTGTATAACAGTGTAAATTTGCTGTCCCCTCAAAATAACTCAACACACAGCCATTAATGTCTAAACCGCTGGCATCAAAAGTTAGTACACCCCTAAGTGAAAATGTCCAAATTGGGCCCAATTAGCCATTTTCCCTCATGTGACTCGTTAGTGTTGCAAGGTTTCAGGTGTGAACGGGGAACAGGTGTGGTCAATTTGGTGTTATCCCTCTCACTCTCTCTTACTGGTCACTGGAAGTTCAACATGGCACCTCATGGCAAAAACTCTCTGAGGATCTGGAAAAAAGAGTTATTGCTCTACATAAAGATGGTCTATGCTATAAGAAGATTGCCAAGACCATGAAACTGAGCTGCAGCACAGTGGCAAAGACCATACAGCAGTTTAATAGGACAGGTTCTACTCAGAATAGGCCTCACAATGGTCATCCAAAGAAGTTGCGTGCACGTGCTCAGCATCATATCCAGAGGTTGTCTTTGGGAAACAGACATACGAGTGCTCAGATGTGAATGTGGAGCAGGTTTGTTAAATTTGGTGTTATTTCTCTCACTCTCTCATACTGGTCACTGGAAGTTCAACATGGCACCTCATGGCAAAGAACTCTCTGAAAAAAAATAATTGTTGCTCTACATAAAGATGACCTAGGCTATAAGAAGATTGCCAAGACCCCGAAACACAGAAGTTGAGTGCATGTGCTCAGCGTCATATCCAGAGGTTGTCTTTGGGAAATGGAAATAGATGTTTGGGGGGTCAGCCTGTCAGTGCTCAGACCATGCGCCGCACGCTGCATCAAATTGGTCTGAATGGCTGTTGTCCCAGCAGGAAGCCTCTTGTAAAGATGATGCACAAGAAAGACCGCAAACAGTTTGCTGAAGACAAACAGACTAAGGACATGGATTACTGAAACCATGTCCTGTGGTCTGATGAGACCAAGATAAACTTATTTGGTTCAGATGGTGTCAAGCGTCTGTGGCGGCAACCAGGTGAGGGGTACAAAGACAAGTGTGTCTTGCCTACAGTCAAGCATGCTGGTTAGAGTGTCATGGTCTGGGGCGGTAGTGCTGCCGGCACTGGGGAGCTACAGTTCACTGAGAGAACCATGAATGCCAACATGTACTGTGACATACTGAAGCAGAGCATGATCCCTCCCTTCGTTGACTGGTATGCAGGGCAGGATTCCAATATGATAACTACCCCAAACACACCTCCAAGATGACCACTGCCTTGCTAAAGAAGCTGAGGGTAAAGTCTCCAGACCTAAACCCTATTGAGCATCTGTGGGGCATCCTCAAACGGAAGGTGGAGGAGTGCAAGGTCTCTAACATCCACCAGCTCTGTGATGTCGTCATGGAGGAGTGGAAGAGGACCTCAGTGGCAACCTCTGGTGAACTCCATGCCCAAGAGGGTTAAGGCAGTACTGGAAAATAATGGTGGCCACACAAAATGTTGACACTTTGGGCCCAATTTGGACATTTTCACTTAGGGGTGTACTCACTTTTGTTGCCAGCGGTTTAGACATTAATGGCTGTGTGTTGAGTTATTTTGAGGGGACAGCAAATTTACACTGTTATACAAGCTGTACACTCACTACTTTACATTGTAGCAAAGTGTCATTTCTTCAGTTTTGTCACATGAAAAGCTATAATAAAATATTTACAAAAATGTGAGGGGTGTACTCACTTTTGTGAGATACTGTATACTTGATTTTTTTTATTTTTAGCAATTTACAAAATGCAAAGTGAGCGAACAGAAGAAAAATCGAATCCAATGTATTTAAAGAGCGAGGTTAGACAAGCATTTAGCACTTTCTTTTTCAAGGATATATGCGTTGCCATAAAATTACGCTGAGAATTTCTTCGCTGCCTGATGTATGTAACTGGTTTATGTTTACACCACCTGAAAGCAGTTACATGTAGAACTGGCCAAAGATTTGCAGTTCTCTTGCCAAGAACGATGACAGGCAATGAAACATCTGCTTTGCTTTGATCATATCATTACACCATTGGGATACTCCCCGACTAAACCGACAGGTGCTAGTGCCACACGCCTTGCTCAATTGTCTTTATATAAAAGGCCACCTACAAAGAGAATTTTGAATAAGTTGAAAAGTCTTAGATGTCTTTTTCCTGTAGCACTACCCCAGCAGGAGCCACTGGTGAATAGGAGATCCCCCACCCTGAACAGCCAGGCACATAAATGATCCACAGCACACTGTAGTCAGAAAACAGTCCTTTGTTTTTTTTTGTGTTTTTATTAGGGATATTGAACTTGGATGGGAATAAGGGTATTATGGGATGCCCACTTGAGATTAGCAGATCATTTCCAGGGACAATTTCTTCTGTACAGACAATTTACACTCCTCAGGTTCCTCCAGCACAACACTTGCTTGAAGCACTACAACTCCCAGGATCAGCTGGCACACTGTTAGATGATCTGAAAATTTGTCAGATTAATAGCAGATGCCCATAACAGGCAGGGACCGCGGTCCCTTTTGGTAGTGTAGCAAAGTCTTAGTGCCCAGCTGCTCTTCTGTGGCTACTGATCCCAGCACCACCTCTTCAGGCACTGGCAGCCCACCTGGCTGCAGTTGCCCCTCTCTCCAACCCTCTTGGCTAAACTTCTACAGTCCTCCCGAGCTGACTCTGCATCCATCTCAGACTGCTCTCACCCAGTCCTCTCAGGCTGCCTCTCAGTCCTCCCCGACTGTAACACTCAACATTCATCACTTGTCTTTTTCCCCTAGAGATTTGCCCCACAGTGTTCTCCTCCTGCTGGTCAGGATACCTCTGTGTGTCATGAAGAGGGTTTCCTTCCACACCCTAGCCCAGGCCCGATGTCACCCTCCTCCCCATATAGGGGGGTTACACTCAAGGGCCACTGACAGCCTCCTAACACTCCATCTCCATCTTCCACCTGAACTCCACTGCCCCAACTGGGCTGACCCTGAGTATTTGAGGGGGCTTGCCCCCTGCCAACTGATCTTTTGGCAAATGGTCGGGGCCCTCAAAATTACTACAGACAGTCCCTCCTAACCTCCACCCCCATTCTTCTAGAGTCTTCTCCAATTTTCTAGAAGTAGGGGTGTTAAGGATATGATTAAGAGCTTCAATCGAGCTCAAAGGTTATCTGCTGCTGTCTCTAATTGGAAAGTGTGGCTATGCATGCATATTAAAGTAAGACTCTCTGAGACACGCTCACAGCAGAATTACTTCTTACACTTCTGATTTATTCAAGGCGGTGCTAATGTTTTATACACAAAAATACGTCATTGCTATGTTAGTCTAATAGGTACATCTCATTGGTTAACATAGAAAAGAAGATGGACAATCTTCATAACGAGGTTTGGCTGTCCTTGGTTTTATCTTCAGTTCCGCGTTCTTCTGATGTGTGGGATGTAGGGGGTACCCGCCATTTTGAGAAGATATAGGAACAGAGCAAACCTGTAAACTTATATAATGAGTAAGGAGAAAAATATGTATGCACATAAGAAAATAGACATTTTCAGAATATTATTATTATTATTATCTACATCACATTCCTTCACAGGGGGAGGTATCAGAAATGGTTCCTGTGAGGCATCTAGCCCTCCCTGAGTCACTCCCCTGACCCAGATAAAAACACAGGCTGCCAGTCAAGCCTAAACATTTTGCCTACTCAACAACAGCCTACCAATTCCTATTGTAGAGCACTACATTCGTATTGAACATGATGAAGAAAATATATTAAAACTCTATGGGCAGTGGTGGCTGGTGCTAAACTTTTTTGGGTGGCCGGCAAACAAACCCCCCCCAAGTCCGTACTCACCCCTTGACCACCGCAGCTTCCCTGGCTTCTCCTCTTGGCCATCCCGGTCTTCTTTAGATCCATCTCCTGTCCTGATTGGCTGGAAGCCCATAGCGAATATTGATTCACTAGTGTCACAAGTGGGTGGGTTCGGGGTGCAGAGCACCAACCTTTTTCAAGCCAATTAAAGCCTCAGGCTCAAATCACGTGCAAACTAGGGGGCCATGCCCCTGTGCCCCTCTACTGACTATGGGGTTTATTTATTAAAACTGGAGAGTGCAAAATCTGGTATAGCTGTGCATGGTAGCCAATCTGCTTCTTGCATCAGCTTGTTCAATTAAGCTTTGACAAAAAACTAGAAGCTGATTGGTTTCTATGCAGAGCTTCAGCAGATTTTGCACTCTCCAGTTTTAGAAAATCCACCCTTATGCATTGCCTTGATTCCATTGCTAATTATTCTGCATTAGCTGCGTAAAACTTAGTTTTAGCGAATGAGCATTAGGGAATGAGCAGTAGCTGCAGAAGAATTTGCATTAGCTGTATGAGAATTAGTATTAGCTGAACTAGCTTCCTGACATAAGGTTATTTATTTATTTATTTTTTGTTAGGATTAAGGTGTTAATACTACTACTACTACTAATAATAATAATAATAATAATAATATAATAATAATAATAATAATTAATGAATAAATAAATGTAAAATAAATACACAAATAAATAACAATAATCATAAATAAATAATAAATAAATTCAATAAATGAATACTATGTGATAGTAAATATAAATAAATACATTACTATTATTATTATTTTTTTTGGCTTGGGTTTGGGTGTTTATTCATTATTATTATTATTATTATTATTATTATTATTATTATTATTATTATTTCTAATAATTTATTTAATATTTTTTAGGGTTACGGGTTATTTGACATTTATTTATGTATTTTTACATATTAATCATTTATTTTATTTATTTATGATGATTTATGATGATTTTTAGTTATTTGTGAATTTAGTTTAAATTTATTTATTCATATATTTTTGTTATTTTATGTTCTACAATTTATAGTTTGAGCAGAAAATTGCGTGAATGCGCACAAAAACGTGCAAATGGCCCTTTCTATTAATCTCTATGGGAATAAATACGCACCAAAAATGTTCAAATCTGCCTGATTTGAGCTACAAAAAAAAGCTCCAGAACTTTTTTGAGCTTTAGGCGACTTGGAGTGGAGATGTGAACCATCTCCATAGAGAATAATTGATTTTTTCCGCTCCAGTATTTTGGAGCTTCGAGCTTCAAGCTACAAAATGCTGAGGTGTAAATGGGGCAGGGGTTGATTTACTAAAGGAAAATAGACTGTTAACCTTGCAAGAAAATTTTCCTTTGGCTTAGTAAATGTGGTGAAAATCAGTTTGCAATGAATACCCAATCAGCTCTAGGGCTGTAGGGAAAGTACCAAAAAAAGAGTATTTTTTTCTTGGACTTGATTGAATGATGGAAGTCAGCAGAGCTTCACCTCATTGTGCTTATACACTGTACGTCAGCCTGGCTGTTTGCAATCCAACTGAATAGTATGGAGGAAAGAGTGACAACTCTGCAGCTGAACTGAGTAAGCGTTGTCACCCTGGAAGAAGTAGCGTGGCATGCCCTCTGACGAAGTGATGATGAAACGCGTCAGAGGTGACCACACAGCTATCCAGCGATCAACTCAACCCGGGTACACTGCTCTGTGAGAAATTAATCTGGCAGTGAGAGTTCTGACTGATCACAATAGGACTGTCTAATGTTTTGAATGCTGCCTTTTAAACAAATTTCACTTGTAAGTGCATCTAATAAAGGGGGGATGGGTATTTAATTAATAAACTTTATTTTACGGAATTACGCTATGTATATGCATATTTTGTCATGGGTGACATGTAGATGGAAGGATGGATCTTGAAGCTCCATGAATGGTTGATTAAGACGGGCATTTATCTATCCTTTATTATAGTATTATAGTCTATTACCATAGGGGGATAATGCACGAGGTGTGGTGACGGTCGAATAATAAGGATTTATGCCGTTTGGGACACACATGGATGAACTGCTTTGATCGTTTATATGATTATACAGATATACTGGATTTATGGACTTTATGTTTATTTGAATTTTGAAGCGCTGATAATGCTGGTTTTAATCAGCATATTGTGTTTTATATAAATGTCAATGGTCCCAAAAATGTGTCAAAAGTGTTCGATCTGTACACCACAATGTCGCAGTCCCGCTAAAAATCGCAGATCGCCGCCATTACTAGTAAAAAAATAAATAATAAAAATGCCAAAAATCTATCCCCTATTTTGAAGAGGTTATAACTTTTGCACCAACTAACCAATGTACGCTAATTGCGTTTTTTTTTTACCAAAAATATGTAGAAGAACAAATATTGGCCTAAACTGATGAAGATTTTTTTTTTTTTTGTGGGATATTTATTATAGCATAAAGTAAAAAATATTGTTTATTTTTTAAAATTGTCGCTCTTTTTTTGTTTATAGCGCAAAAAATAAAAAAAAGCAGAAGTGATCAAATACCACCAAAAGAAAGCTCTATTTGTGGAGGAAAAAAAAAAGTCAATTTTATTTGGGTACAGCGTCACACGACCACGCAACTGTCAGCATCGCAAAAAATGGAGCAGTCATTAAGGGGGCAAATCCTTCTGGTCTGTAAGTGGTTAATCAGGGCTGGGCAAGGTAAGCAGCTCACAGGCACAGGCAGCTCACAGGCACAGGCTCAGGCAGAGGCAGCCCTCTTCAGACGTGCTCCATTCCCTCAGACTCTGAGCCATGCTGAAGAAGATGGAAGAGGTGGGTGGAGCTAATTTATGCTGGGGTGGCCATGCAGGGGCGGATCCAGAGTCTAGTCTTGGGATGGGCATTGCCAGAAAATACTTTTTTGTGGGTAATGAACTGGTGCAATGGCTGGTGTTGATGCTTCAATCATGACGGCACCATGGTTGTTATGGTGTCAGAATGATTGAAGTGCATTATTTCTATTATTACATTGTTATATAAATTGAAATAGTGCAACTCACCAGAAGGCAGAATCAGTGGGAGCCCTGAGCATGTCACTTGCCATGTCACCTGCCACCAGATGCGGATTGTCACTTGCCACATGTTGCGAACTGTTACTTGCCACGTCACCTGCCACACGTTGTGGATTGTCACTTGCCGCATCACCAGCAAACAGATGCAGACTGTCACTTGCCACACGTTGCGGATTGTTACTTGCCACGTCACCTGCCACCAGATGCAGATTGTCACTTGCCACACGTTGCGGATTGTCACTTGCCACGTCACCTGCCACCAGATGCAGATTGTCACTTGCCACACGTTGCGGATTGTCACTTGCCACGTCACCTGCCACCAGATGCGGAATGTCACTTGACACATGTTGCGGATTGTCACTTGCCACGTCACCTGCCACACATTGCGGATTGTTACTTGCCACAGGTTTGCGGATTGTAACTTGCCACGTCACTTGCCACACATTGCAGATTGTCACTTGTCACGTCACCTGCCACCAGATGTGGATTGTCACTTGCCACACGTTGCACATTGTCACTTGCCACATCACCTGCCACACATTGCGAATTGTTACTTGCCACGTCACCTGCCACCAGATGCGGATTGTCACTTGCCACACGTTGCAGATTGTCACTTGCCACAGGTTTGCGGATTGTAACATGCCACGTCACTTGCCACACATTGCAGATTGTCACTTGTCATGTCACCTGCCACCAGATGCGGATTGTCACTTGACACACGTTGCGGATTGTCACTTGCCACATCACCTGCCACACGTTGCGAATTGTTACTTGCCACGTCACCTGCCACCAGATGCGGATTGTCACTTGCCACACGTTGCGGATTGTCACTTGCCACGTCACCTGCCACACATTGCGGATTGTTACTTGCCACAGGTTTGTGGATTGTAACTTGCCACGTCACTTGCCACACATTGCAGATTGTCACTTGTCACGTCACCTGCCACCAGATGTGGATTGTCACTTGCCACATGTTGCGGATTGTCACTTGCCACACGTTGCACATTGTCACTTGCCACATCACCTGCCACATGTTGCGAATTGTTACTTGCCACATCACCTGCCACCAGATGCGGATTGTCACTTGCCACATGTTGCGGATTGTCACTTGCCACATCACTTGCCACACATTGTGGATTGTCACTTGCCACATCACCTGCCACACGTTGCGGAATGTCACTTGCCTGCTACAATTGTCACTTGCTGTATCACTTGCCTGCTAAGGTGTGGATTGTCACTTGCTGTGTCCCAGAGTGAAGGCAGGCAGCAGAGAGATGATGTCATCTCTCTGCTCCCCCGCCTGCTGGCCCGTTGATTGGCCAGCTCACCCATTTCCATGCCGACTGTCCTGTTCGCCCGCTCACCCGCTGAGCCTGCTCACTCACCCACCGGCCAACGGCTGCTGCCCCTCTCAAAATGTGGCCTGGGACAATGGTCCCCCTGGGTCCCATAGTTGGGCCGGCCCTGTTCAAAAGTATACATAATGTTATATATGTCAGTGGCTGATGCAGGTGAGCCTCAAGGCCCTGACATAACCAATGGGCGACATGTAATATTCAGCCAGACACACAAAAGGAGATGGTCAGAGACTGCAGACATGATACAGGAGATGATCAGAGACTGCAGACATAATACAGGAGATGGTCAGAGACTGCAGACATGATACAGGAGATGATCAGAGACTGCAGACATAATACAGGAGATGGTCAGAGACTGCAGACATAGTACAGGAGATGGTCAGAGACTGCAGACATGATACAGGAGATGGTCAGAGACTGCAGACATGATACAGGAGATGATCTGAGACTGCAGACATGATACAGGAGATGGTCAGAGACTGCAGACATGATACAGGAGATGGTCAGAGACTGCAGACATGATACAGGAGATGGTCAGAGACTGCAGACATGTTTTAAGAGACAGTCATACACTAAGGACACACTGTTTGAGACTTCTAGATATCACTGTTATTATAACCAAATCAGTTTTTCCCTATATTTTCTATTTATCTTGGCAAGATCAATTATTAAAGATCAGAGGAAAAAAGAGCGTACAAAGAGAATAGGAATGGACAGCACAGAAGAAAATAAATGTGAAGGAAATAAACAAAACCATTCAGCTACCAGAAACCAGACTATTTCTCCTTCACTGAGTAAGCACCAAAACTGACCAAGGGCCTTACAATAGGTGCCAAGGGCCAAATGTGGCCCCACGGGCCGCAGATTGGGCACCAGGGATGTATATGAATGCCCTTCTATATACATCAGAGACATGGTCCCAAGACATCCATATACTGGGCTGAGGATCCCATCGCTCCTAATTCACCAGGTTCCTCCACCCTATTCAAAGTCGAACAACGATGCGTCTCACTTTAATATATCTTCCCTTTACATGTCAGATGGACACATTCTGTGACTATTTAATCAATTACACATCAGCAGGAGAAACACTACAAATGAACTCTGACACTTTCTATAGAGAGGTATCTGAACATGCTTGTGTACATGTGAGATGAAATAAATCCCTAGTTTATCTATTCCATCTATTTCTAATACTTAAGTCAACTTGCGCCATCTAGTGGCTGATATGAAAATGCAGGAAAATTTGCACCATTGATTGCAGCCTTATGTATTACTGTTACTGTTATCTAGATATAAAGATTAACAATAAAATATAAACATGGGCATTCATCATTTCTTTTATCTTTGTTATTCTGTTCTAAAAGCAGCTCCTGAGAGAGAGAGAGAGAGAGACACTACCTGCTTAACTTTGTATATTTGTCTTTCTGAAATATTTTATTTTCCTATGTTGTAGAATAACTGAAAAGTGCCCTGTAATACGTTGGTGCTATATAAATGTATAGAACAACAAAAAAAAAAAAAAAGGAAAAACCCCCCAAAAGGAACAGATTAGCACGCTTCACAGCTGCTGATTTTCTGCTCCAGGGAGCAGAATTTGCTGGACGCCATATGGGAACTTATACAATAACACCTGCGTTGATGTGGACTTTCACTGGCAGGTAGTTGGGGCCCTACAGCTCTGCACACATGAAATGTTTCCTGATTTAGATGACATTTTATAAATCTGTTAAGCTTTCAATGCTGTGTCTCCCTTTGCTTAGTGTATTGCATTAGGTGCAGAAGTAGGTCTCACTGTGACCTACATGAGGGCCAAGAGGGAGGACCGCCATTCCTACTGACAGATGTAGGAAATGTCAGCTTGTACAGGGCTGCATACTAAAAAGTGAAAAGACATCAGGGGCCCTGATTCATTGAAATTAGAAACTACATTTTGCAATGAATGAACTATAAAAGTATGTTCTTTACATAAATTCACTTCTGTAATCCCACTAATATACACTATATTACCAAAAGTATTGTGACGCCTGTCTTTACACGCACACGAAATTTAATGGCATCCCAGTCTTAGTCCGTAGGGTTCAATATTGCGCCGGCCCACCCTTTGCAGTTATAACAGCTTCAACTCTTCTGGGAAGGCTGTCCACAAGATTTAGGAGTGTGTCTATGGGAATGTTTGACCATTCTTCCAGAAGTGCATTTGTGAGGTCAGGCACTGATGTTGGAGAGAAGGCCTGGCTTGCAGTCTCCGCTCTAATTTATCCCAAAGATGTTCTATTGGGTTGAGGTCAGGACTCTCTGCAGGCCAGTCAAGTTCCTCTACCCCAAACTCGCTCATCCATGTCTTTATGGACCTTGCATTGTGCACTGATCCGAATCATTTGGTGGAGGGGGGATTATGGTGTGGGGTTGTCTTTCAGGGAAATTAAGAAATCCTGGACTGCTGCACTCTGAAGAAAGGCATCTTTATTATAAATCGTTAAAATCCAACATAAGTCACTTGCGTTAGCTACTGTGCCCTGTATTGTCCTTGTGAAGTGACTTATGTTGGATTTTAACGATTTATAATAAAGATGCCTTTCTTCGGAGTGCGGCAGTCCAGGATTTCTTCATTTCCATAGACTTGCGCAGAGCCTGCATCCAGTCCCAGATGGTTGGAGCAACTGCATGAGGTCCGGAAGCTTGGTGAGCGGCATTTCCCTCCTAGTTGTCCTTCAGGGGTTGGGCTTGGCCCCTTAGTTTCAGTGAAGGGAACTCTTATGCCCCGTACACATGGTCGGACTTTGTTCGGACATTCCAACAACAAAATCCTAGGATTTTTTCCGACGGATGTTGGCTCAAACTTGTCTTGCATACACACGGTCACACAAAGTTGTCGGAAAATCCGATCATTCTGAACGCGGTGACGTAAAACACGTACGTCGGGACTATAAACGGGGCACTGGCCAATAACTTTCATCTCTTTATTTATTCTGAGCATGCGTGGCACTTTGTGCGTCGGATTTGTGTACACACGATCGTAATTTCCGACAACGGATTTTGTTGTCGGAAAATTTTATATCCTGCTCTCAAACTTTCTGTGTCGGAAAATCCGATGGAAAATGTGTGATGGAGCCCACACACGGTCGGAATTTCCAACAACAAGGTCCTATCACACATTTTCCGTCGGAAAATCCGACCGTGTGTACGGGGCAGTAAGGCGTCAACATACCAAAACATTTTGGACAATCTCATGCTCCCAACTTTGTGGGAACAGTTTGAGGATGGCCCCCTTCTTTTCCAACATGACTGCGTACCAGTACCCCCAAAGCGTCCGTGAAGTGCGGCAAAAATATGTTGATTATTTTACGGGTAGGGGGGCCATTGCTATGCCAGCAAATTTGTAAATATTTTCTATTTGAAAAAAAATTTTATCTGATAAAATCTTGATTTTGATTTACTGCTTGTGTTTCTTTTAGCTGTCTCCTAGGTTCCCCTAGTGCACTTGTAATGCCAAGTGGTTTTTCCATTCTTAAATAACACCCATTGTCAATGTAAACACCAACTTAATACAAAAACTGGTACTGAGCATTGAAAGAAGAAGCCACACATTGTATAAAACCTTTGACTCCGTGTTTATGCATATGTGCGTTATAAAACCATTTTGTGTAAAAAAACAACATCTTGGTTTTATAAAGTTTTACCTTGAAATTTTTTTTTAGTACATAAACAGGCATGTTTCAAAACATAACATACACAACTCAGGAACTTACAAAGTTCAACATTGAAAAACTGAAAGCAATATCAGACATTATAGTGTCAAAAATGTGTTGATTTTGCCTTCATCAGATGGGGTGATGTCACCCCTGTAAAAGCCAAATTTTGAAGATGCACACAAATTGGGAGTCAAACTGGGGATTTCCCTCCTGATCCCATGACTGTAGTGATCTAATATATAATTAATATTTAGGTATTATTATAAAATGATGATGATGTAAGTACTCTTCCGCAGCAACCCAATTCTTCCAGAGAGATGCACTTTATTGACTTCCAACACAGAACAAAGTCCAAAGTCCACAGATGACAAAGAAATCCGACAGAGGAAATATAATTCAGAAACCCATCTCCTAGGCCTGTGCGTTCCCAGCCATGCTCAGACAAGCCCCACTCATACACATACAAGCCTCACTTACTTACAAAACCTATAGACTGAATGCCGTGTTATATTCACCAGGCATTGAATGGCTGAGCAATTTGATTGGCCTTTCAATTTAGCTTTAGTCTTTCAAACAGACAACAACCCCCAGCCGTGAACAGCTGTGAACCACCCCAATTTGCACTCCCGCATATCAACATCAACAAGTCCTCTTTAGATATATGTAATTAGATTAGATTAACATACCACCTGAATACCCTTTGAAATGTTCAAATAGACTTGCATATGATTAACACATCAAAGAGTCTTCAGCTTGTTCCCTTGCTATGTTAAAATTCAGTTGGACAATGCAACTGAATTTCTGGTCAGCACTCCAATACAATATTATACATAAATTGGCCAACATATTACAACATATACCCCCACTTGGGTCGGTTCTAACTACTAGAACTGACCCATAAATCAAACAACAAAAATATCATTACGATTTAAAGTACTGGATGCTTTACAATGGCTGATATAAAATATGAAGTTGAAACTGGTTACATCTCTCTTCGCCAGCCTCTAAAATATCCCCATGAAACAGTTATTAGATAATATAACTTTTAGACCATGACTGGAAAAGGATTTGGTAAACGTCAGTGGCCCATATAGCTGTTAGGCCTTATTATATCACATCAAGATCTTGAATATTGCGCAAAGATGAGCTGATGTCACAGTCCATTCTTCGGTCTGACTTCATCACATCTCTCACCATCTCACTGAAAGTAAACTTGGTATGCTCTGGGAACTCCAATCCACAAGTCCAGGATTCTCTCATCTCCAGGCTCAAGCTTTTCATTTTTAAAGATGCTTTTACGCAAACACTCTACTTTCATCTTTATAGTAAGAAGAACCATCAATGTACCAGCACTCACTTTCAAGGTCAAAAGGTTTGGATATGGCAGTAAAAACTGTGCTTCAAACTATTTTCTTGCACTTGACATTCATGAGTCCATCTTTGTTGATTGCCAGTCACAATTTGCTTTTGTAATTTGCTGTAGGCCGACCCCTCATTGTCTTCAATAAAGCAGTTACTTGGATCATTCAGTCCATAATTACACTTGAATGGTATACCAACATATACATATAGATATACCCCCACAATGGTTCAGATAGAGTCATCAGTGTTTATCAGATCTTCTATCCAGACAAAGCGGCAGTGGAAATTCTTGCTAGTATCTTCACCATGAAAGGTAGAAAGGTCTTTTTCATCCATATATGTCATAGCCTTTAGCATATTATAAACAACTGAATCAACAAATTTTCAAATCATGACTAGAGTGATGAATTTCACTCACCCCTCTTATAAATTTAGGAAAACCACCCAACATACTAAAATTTATGCTATGCCAAGCCATTGTGCAGCATCTCACCTTAGATGTTAAATATATTGATCAATACGCATTATGTAATATGTACAGATGTTATGAAAATTATTTTAGGTTAAAATGCTTCTCTTTGGTTTTAAGATAAAGTTCAGGAAATAAAACATAAAGAAAATTAAAAAAAAAATGAAAAGCAAAATATATCAGGAAAAGGGAGAAAAATTAAAAATTAGGGCGTTGAAGAAAAAAGAAAAAAAGGTCCATTGCTTGATGAATTTCGAGAGAGTCCATGAATGCTTTATAATTCCATGTATAGTGATATATTGTCTATTCAGCATTTCTCCCATAATTCTCCCCCACTATTCAATTTCAGACTGTGCTTCTGCTATTCACCGTCATTTAAATCAATATCAATATCAATATGTCAATATCTGAAAGACAAAAAAACTCTCCAACAAAACTCATTAGCGAGGTCCTTAAACATTGTTTGAAGTTAAAACAAAACACTATTTACACGTTTACAGTTTGGAGCTAATTCACCCCCACTGCTAGACAAGTGTCATCTGCATTCAAAAACAGATCTGGAGAATATACATCTTGTACATTCATGACACCCTGTACCCCCTTCAACTGCTGTAATAATGTATCACGTTCCCCTCTCATCTTGTCATACTCAATTTTCAGCTGGTCATATTTATGTTTTAACTGAGAGAACGGTATCCAAGTCTTTGACCTTTTCTTATCATTATTTTGGTCAGCTCTGTTTTTCATATTAATATCACCTATGTTTGACCCGGAGTGTCCTCTCTGAGTGTTATCATAGGATAATATCTTCTGATCTTTATGTTCAGTATTTGTCCTAAACAATGTGGCTAAATCAATTTTGACAGCCTGCTCATTTGACTTTCTCCATAAATGGTCTGCTCTCAACAATATGTCTTTTAAATCATGAGGATTTGGGGTAACTAATAAAATATTTTGTTTGATATCTTCATGCAACGCATCTAGAAACATACTCATATGTATCAAGCCACCACGCTCAAATGCAAGATTATTACCGACCAATAATTCCATAATAGTTGCTATCCTGTGTGACAATTCATAGGGAGATTCATTTTGCATTTGTTGGATCTTTCCATGAATAGTAACATCAGAACGTACACCATACAAAACACATAATAATTCCAGTAATATGTCCCTTGTCCTCAGAGGCTGAATACAGATTTGTTTAATTCTCATCCAAAGACCACTTCCTACAGAATGTTGCAAAACTCTTTCTAAGTCAGATGGGTTGAGATTGTACATATCTCTGACTTGCTGCACGTCACAAAACCATTTTAAAAATCTGTTTAAATCATGGTATGGAACCATTCCTATTTCTTTAAGAATTGCTTCTAATTCTTTTGGTTTTAACGGCTTCATTACAAGCTGAACTTCACCTGTATTATTATTATTGTTATAAACTGTGGTAGTCACAGTGGGGGCAGCTGGTAATGAATTATCAGATTTAATATGAGGTTCTGTTTGCTGCAGATTGCTGAATCCAAGATTTGATGCATATCTGCATTCCTGAGATCTCTTCTCTAATTCCATAATTCTTAATTTTAATCTCTCATTTTCCTCTGATAATTCATCACAACGTTTAGATTTCTCAATTAAGGCTTCACCAATGGTAACCGCATGCAACTTTAAATTTACTGTCTCAGTGTCTGATTGGTTTTGTAACCTCTCACAAACATTGTTGCTATTATCAACTGCCTTCTGTAACTGGGTAATTTCCTCAACCTTATAATTCAAAGAACTTTCCATTGTTAGACAGCAAGATAACAAGCCCTGTATAATACAACCTTTTCTTTTACTTTCTGAAATTTTGCTATCAAAAACATTTTTCTCTAAAAATTCCTTCATCATCGTCCACGTCTGCTTACATTTTTCTGGAATTTCATAAGGACCACCATGGCGCTTAATACATTTTAATACCCATCTGTTAACTTTATCAGAACTGACACTAGCTTCACACTGAGTAAGCATTTTGACTATATTACTAATAATTTTAAAAAAAGGAAATATTTTACTCACCGCATTAGTTACTCCTTGAGCTTCCACTTCAGGTCTTCTGGTACACGACACAGTCCTTTTTTTTTTGTTGTTTCCAATCTCCAGAGAATAATCCTGGGGTTCCCAACTTGTTTAATTTTGTAGATCAGACTCTCTTATGTCACAACCAGACAGAGTCACAGCACAGCTCTTGGTTCTTCATCAGACTTCTGTCCACCTCACAGGATTGTTGTCACCACCGACTTCTGTTACTAAGTCCGAAAATGCTCTTCTGATCCGAGTCACGGCACCAGTGTAGTGATCTAATATATAATTAATATTTAGGTATTATTATAAAATGATGATGATGTAAGTACTCTTCCGCAGCAACCCAATTCTTCCAGAGAGATGCACTTTATTGACTTCCAACACAGAACAAAGTCCAAAGTCCACAGATGACAAAGAAATCCGACAGAGGAAATATAATTCAGAAACCCATCTCCTAGGCCTGTGCGTTCCCAGCCATGCTCAGACAAGCCCCACTCATACACATACAAGCCTCACTTACTTACAAAACCTATAGACTGAATGCCGTGTTATATTCACCAGGCATTGAATGGCTGAGCAATTTGATTGGCCTTTCAATTTAGCTTTAGTCTTTCAAACAGACAACAACCCCCAGCCGTGAACAGCTGTGAACCACCCCAATTTGCACTCCCGCATATCAACATCAACAAGTCCTCTTTAGATATATGTAATTAGATTAGATTAACATACCACCTGAATACCCTTTGAAATGTTCAAATAGACTTGCATATGATTAACACATCAAAGAGTCTTCAGCTTGTTCCCTTGCTATGTTAAAATTCAGTTGGACAATGCAACTGAATTTCTGGTCAGCACTCCAATACAATATTATACATAAATTGGCCAACATATTACAACAATGACTAGAAGCAACATGTGCTAGCTCCCATCATGGGGGATCAATGGATGTGTTTTGGGGGTGCAACCACTTCCTCTCACCTACTTGAGTTGCGAGAAAGGGGTTGCACCCACAAAACGCATACATTGATATCCCCTAATGGCAGATAGCACATGTTGACACACTGTGTGCATCTTCAAAATTTGGCTTTTAAAATGCAACCAAAATTTTTCTAAATTGGATCAAAAAAATCTAAAATGGTGACATTTTGTTGTTATTTAGATTCTCCCTAATACATCAATCATGTGCTTCAATTTTTGTTCAACCCCATTGGTTTTTTGCTTTATGATGTCTAAATCCCGACTACACACCATTATCTCCTGGATCAGTATTTGTGCACTTGGTGAAATGAGTAGATTGTTCTTCCACAACATGCACATCACCTAAAAGAAAAAATACACACCATGTATTATAAATATGCAGGCATACCTCTATTACCTGAATCTGTGATGTCAGACACTGACCTGTTGTGGTGACAATTTCAATCACGTCATCCACCTCTCCTTCCTCCACATCCTGAGGTTGTGGTGTCCTCTGTTCCCCTTCTTCACAGGAGGTGGGGGGTTCCTGGTGTCCTCAGATGTCCCGAGTCTTTTCTCCCCTATGAGAATGAAACAAAAGGTATACTTAGTAAACAGATATCATAGTTGCCAACATTGCAAAAAAAAAATGTGGGACACTTTTTTGGCTGTAGGCAGAGCCGTATAATAATTAGGGGGTGGGGCATGCGTTTGTAGGTGTGGCTTAGCAAAAACACCTGCGAAACGGTGAAAAATTTGCGCGGTTTATGTGAAATAGTGGGCGTGGCTTAAATGGGCGTGGCTCAAATGGGTTGTGGTTAGAGTCTGAGATGAATAAGGGATGGAGAGAGGAATGAAGGGACAGCAGCCCCAGATCCAACACAACAATAGAAATATGTGTATTCTAGAAAGTTTAACAATCAGCAGATAAAAATACTCCAAACACCTGGTGTTAGCGCTTCAATCATCCCGACACCATGATTGTTATGGTGTCAGGGTGATTGAAGCGCATTATTTCTACTATTACTATTGTAATATAAAATGAAATCATTCAACTCACCATAATGCCGAATCAGTGGGATCCCTGAGCGTGTCAACTGCCACGTTGCCTGCCACCAGCAAAGTCCTTCCTTGCATCAGGTGCCCCCAGCAGAGTCTGTCCTTGCATCAGGTATCCCCAGCAGAGTCCGTCCTTGCATCAGGGGTACCCAGCAGAGTCTGTCCTTGCATCAGGTGCCCCCAGCAGAGTCTGTCCTTGCATCAGGTGCCCCCAGCAGAGTCTGTCCTCGTATCAAGTGCCCCCGGCAGAGTCCCTCCTTGCATCAGGTGCCCCCAGCAGAGTCAGTCTTTACACCAGTGTTCCCAGCCTCAGTCCTTAAATCAGTGTCCCAGGCAGAGCCATAGTTACCCCCCCGTACATAGTTTCCCCTCTCCCCCTAGTGACCCCACTGTACATAATTACCCTCCTGTGCATAGTTACCCCCCCTGTACATAGTATCCCCCTTGTACATAGTTCCCCCCCCTGTACATAGTAACCCCTCCTGTACATAGTTAACCCCCCCTCCTGTAAATAGTTAACCCCCTCCTGTAAATAGTTAACCCCCTCCTGTATATAGTTAACCCTCCCCTCTCCTGTACATAGTTAACCCTCCCCCCTCCTGTATATAGTTAACCCCCCTCCTGTATATAGTTAACCCTCCCCCTCCTGTGTATAGGTAACCCTCCCCCTCCTGTATATAGTTAACCCTCCCCCTCCTGTATATAGTTAACCCCCCTCCTGTATATAGTTAACCCTCCTGTATATAGTTAACCCTCCCCCCTCCTGTATATAGTTAACCCCCCTCCTGTATATAGTTAACCCTCCCCCTCCTGTATATAGTTAACCCTACCCCTCCTGTATATAGTTAACCCCACTCCTCCTGTATATAGCTAACCCCCCTCCTCCTGTATATAGCTAACCCCCCTCCTGTATATACGTAACCCCCCTCCTCCTGTATATAGTTACCCCCCGTACATTAAAGTTAAATTGTTGCAGAGACAAGAGTCAGTGGAGTCACTACCGCTGGTGTCACCCGGTGCGAAGAAAAATTGGTGTCGCCCCCCCCTCCACCAACTATGGTCCCCCTTCAGTACAGACCCCCCTCCCTCAGTAAAGACCCCCCCACTAAGTACAGACCGCCCCTCCAGCAGTATAGATCCTCCTCCCTCAGTACAGACCCCCCCCACTAAGTACAGACCCCCTTCATCAGTTTAGACCCCCCTCATCAGTATAGACCCACTCAGTACAGACCCCTCTCAGTGCGGTTCCCCCATCTATCAGTATAGACCCCCTCAGTGCAGACCCCCCTCCATCAGTGCAGACCCCCTCAGTGCGGTCCCCCCATCTATCAGTATAGACCCCCTCAATGCAGACCCCCCTCCATCAGTGCAGACCCCCCTCAGTGCAGACCCTCCTCCATCAGTGCAAACCCCCTCAGTGCAGATCCCCCTCCATCAGTGCAGATCCCCCCTCCATCCGTGCAGACCCCCCTCCATCAGTGCAGACCCCATCAGTGCAGATCCCCCTCCATCAGTGCAGACCCCCTCAGTGCAGATCCCCCTCCAACAGTGCAGATCCCCCTTCACCAGTGCAGACCCCCTCAGTGCAGATCCCCCTCCACCAGTGCAGACCCCCTCAGTGCAGATCCCCCTCCACCAGTGCAGACCCCCTCGGTACAGATCCCCATCCATCAGTGCAGATCCCCCTCCATCAGTGCAGACCCCCTCAGTGCAGATCCCCCTCCATCAGTGCAGATCCCCCTCCATTAGTGCAGACTCCCCTCAGTGTAGACCCCCTCAGTTCAGACCCCCCCTTCATCAGTGCAGACCCCCCCCCTCTATCAGTGCCAGTGCAGACCCTCCCCTCCCATAACGCCCCCCAGCACATGTCCATTAGAGCAGAATGGAGCACTATGTGATAATGCAGTGTGGGACTGACTGGCAGCACTACGGCCCCTGGGAGGAACTTGTACATTTTCTTTTTTTGCTGTGCTGCAGATACTCACTCTGCCCGTCCACCTCCATAGCGGCATTTCCTCTCTCTTGACGGGCCGATTGTGTTTGTGCTGTGTCTGGCCGCTGGCGCCGTGTGTTCAGTGGAGAGGGGAGGGGCCAATCCGTGCAGCTAAAGAAGCCAATTCATTGGCTGCACGGATCGAGCCCCCTTCCTCTCTCCACTGAACACTAGGGGGAAGATCTAGCGGCAGCCATTTTGCTGGAGCCAGCTGCACAGAAAATAAAATAAAAACCAAACATTCCTAATTTTCCCGAAAATCCCGATTCGGGACAGCCCCCGATCGGGACGAGGGTCCCAAAATCGGGATTGTCCCGGGAAAATCAGGACTGTTGACAGCTATGAGATATTTGAGGCCAGAAATAGGAATATGAAACATTGCTTGGAAGTGGGGTACAAGTGTCTGTTTTGGCAGAGTTCCAAGCTGAAGACATGATTTTTTTCTTTACCAAAGCTGGAATACTTAACTTTTTTGGATAAGTTTCATATATGGAGACACCCCAAGTATCCACTGGAGTACCTGTGTGGGACACCCTAAAAAGTTTGTTCTGGTGTCCCACACTAGAGGTCCTGAGTCCAGATGTGTAAACAGCCGCTGGGTGTCCTCTCCTTACATTACACTGAATCAAGTTTGCAATTCATTCTAGTTTCAAACATATCTAGACAACAATGTCCTAAACTTCTTTTAATACAAATTAGCATGACCAAATGTAGTAAACCCTGTATCTGCCAAAAACATTGTATTTAGTTGGCAAACAAACAATGTTTACTGCACCCGATTACTGTGTCCACGAACATGAAAGTAGCCATTTAAAACTGTACAACAGTAAAGAAAAGCACATGGAGCAGCATGCAAGTAATAATAATAATAATAGGGACACATGACAACTGCTTACTTTTTAGAAGCACTTTCTTGAACCTTCTGTACTGATCGTGCTCTCTTAATTTCAGGTCTGACCAGCGTTTCCTCAATTGCTCCTTGGATTGTTGTACCCCAAAATTCCTGTGCAGACTGCTCACTACTTTAGACATGATCTTGGCCTTTCTCACATTTGGGTTTAGGTAAGGTCCATACTTCCCATCATAGTCGGCCCTCTTCAAGATGTCCACCATCTCTACAAAGGCCATATTTGAGGCCTTAAATCTCCTGCGGGATCGTGACATTTCTGGCTCTGGGCTTTCCTCCTCGTTACTGCTATTACGCACCTGCTGTGTCTCCGCCATGTTCCTCTCCCACTGCGAAAAAAGAGAAGGGGCGGGGAATATTCTAGAAAGAATGTCAGGGGTGGGCGACGCGGGTGGAGTTTCACACATGCGCGGTGTATATAAAGCTAACACGTGTGTGTCGTACCTACGTTCTGTGTGCGGAGGAAGGAGGACCGGAAGCGCTGAACGTTCTAACGAAGGTAACATTTTAACTTGGGACATCAGTGGCCTATACTGATTCGAGATTGAGGCATATATTGGGATAAGATTAGGAGAGTTTAGCCTGATATTAGTGTTTTTGTCTTGTGTTTTGTCTTGCAGCAAATATGAAACAATTCAAAGACCCGGAATTCATGAGCCAGTTAATAGACAGATACAGGGATATGAGACATTTGTGGGAGGTTAAAAACTCCTTATATCGAAATAAACCAGCTAGGAAGGCATCGCTGGAGAAACTGCTGCAATTTGTGAAGACGTAGGTCCCCGACACAGACATCGAGTTTGTGGATAAGAAAATTGGTAGCTTGAGAAGCACGTATAGGAAGGAGCTTAATAAGGTCCAGGCTTCCATGAAATCAGAAGCAGCAGCAAAGGATGTGTATATACCCAGTCTGTGGTACTACAACAGGATGCAGTTTCTGGAAGACCGGATTGAAGCCAGGGAATCAATTTCTACACTTCCATCCACCCTTCTCTCAACCCCAGTTGAGGCTTCTGAGGACCAACCTGGGCCTTCCATCCTGGAAAAAGTTGAGGAGCTCAGCTGGAGCCAGGTATAGTATTTTTTAACACATTTATTGTCCGAAAATTAGTGTTGTAACTTGATGTTATTATTGATAACAAATGAATGATTTAACAAAAAGTGTTTTACATATCAATAGACAGTAGGGGCCAAAAATGATTGTGACACGAATGAAAAATGCTGGGCTTAGAATGATAGTCTTTTCTATTTATTAACATTCAATTTGCAACAGTCATGAGCTGAAAATTGTGTGTGATTGATGAACCAAAAACTAAAAGTATGACCCTTTTTCATACACTGGAAGACCTCAGACAGGACGAGGCTCTGGAATGTGGACAGACAGGAGGAGGCGGGGGTAAGTGTCAGCCAGGAGGTAACGGGGGTAAGTGTCAGCCAGAAGGTGGCCAGGCCCAATAGCCTCACCCAATCCCAGGTGCCTCCCCTCTGCCTTACAACAAAAAGGGCCAGGAAGGGGAATTAACATGGAGGAGGCAGCACTGGGCCTCATTAAGGAGGCTAATGCAGCCCTGAAAACACCCCCCGACACTGAAGAGGCCTATGGCTGCTATGTAGCTGCAAAATTGCAGCAACTGGAGGAGGGCCAACACCTCATCTGTGAGAAGATTATTTTTCAGGCCATTCATAAGGGGTTGAGGGGCCAAATGACTGATAACATGCACTTATGTGCGCTCGCCCATCCTCCTCCTCCTCCTCCTGCCACAAGTCCACCTCCAGAGCCACAGTCTCCAAGGAAGGTTGTAAGGAAGGCTGCAGAGAAGGCTGCAGGGAAGTGTGGAGGGAAGGCTACAGGGAAGACATGAAAGTGATGTCCTAGGTTCAGTCTGGTCTGACAGAAGATGCAGGCTGTTGTAGTACCACAGCCTGGGGACATATATGTCATCTGCTGCTGTTCCTGATCTCTGGGAGTCCTGAACCAGATTGTGCTCCTTATTATATGGACTTCTCAGGCTACCAATTTTTATTTCCAAAGAGTTGATGTGTGCCGTGGGATACAAAGGCTTTGCAAATTCAAGCAGTTTCTCCAGCGTTACCTTCCTCTTTATTTTGTTATTAACCAGAATAAATGGAGATATTTTTTTATATGAAAATACTTGCCTATGTGTTTTTCTTCAAATAGAACAGTTTGTTTGTGAGTAGGCAGGTACATTTCAAAAATACAATGTCATATTAACAAGGGACACCAACCAACCTCCTTGAGCTTTAAAAATACAAGATAATAATGTTGTTGTGGAAACGTGACACAAAAAAAAAATTATGGAGATCACTAGAAAATAATTTAAAAATAATCAAAAAAACAGGAGATCTTGATTAAAAAAAAAAGATGACTATAGAAAATAATTCTAAACATTATTATGGTGATCTGACTTTAAAAACAAAAAAGATTATTCAGGAGATCACAAGAAATAATAAAGAAATAAGTTTGTGAGAAATATCAGCAGCAAAACAAATGTATTATTCTAGCATTATAAAGAACAAAAGAATCGCTGCATTAAAAGATCCAATAATTTGTAGCGTGACGAATGCGCTATCTCCATTATGAACGCTAGTTTTACCAGACCGAGCGCTTCCGTCTCGTACTTGATTCTGAGCACGCGTGTTTTCTTGCGTGTTGGAATTGCATACAGACGAATGGCATTTTTCCGTCAGAAAAATAGAGAACCTGCTCTCAATTTTTTGCTGGCGGAAATGCCGTCAGAAAAAGTCCAATGGAGCATACACACGGTCGCAATTTCTGACCAAAGGTTCACATCGGACTTTTGCTGGCGGAATTTCCGATCGTGTGTATGCGGCATAAGACTAACCTATTTAGCCCTGTAAAGAAGAAATCGCTATACTATACATATCATTTTTGAAGCTGCTCTGGTCAGGTCCTACGCTGAGCTGTCAGCGGCGGCTTCGCTGTGGAGGCGGGTGCAGAGGACACAGCCGACAATGGAAGCCCCTTAGTAGGCCTATGGATGATGTCACTTCCTATTCATTTCCCAGCCATTGTCAGCTGTGTCCTATGCAGAGCTTCCACTGCTGGAGACCGGGCCGGAGTAGCTTCAAAAAAAGGTATGTATAGCGATTTCTTCTTTACAGATGTCTGTAGATTTTGAGATTTTACTGTTAGGGTGAACTTCTACTTTAAGTTCCTGCATTACAATAAATATAACATTGCAAGGAACTGAGCAGGAATTAAATCTTTGTGCTTTCTTTACAGTCTGCAAGAGAATTCAGAACAAGTCAAAGGTACCAGCTACTGTTTGCGATTAAAGTATAATTGCGCTATAGCACTATTGTGTTGTGAACCATATAAACAATAATGAGGTGATTGCAAATCAAAATGCTGGAAACCTAGGCACCCTTTGTATAAGAGATGTCATTTTTATTGTGTATGTGTGCTTGAAATGCCTATATTTTCATATAGCAAAGCAAAGTGTGACTACTGAGATATCGATTTTTTTTTTTTTGCTCGCATTAGGTAATTTGTAGAAAAGCGGATCCCCCTTTGTATACACACAGGCAAATATTTCTGAAAGCTGATCACCTGCTGCACAGATGTGATTGGAAATTGATGACTGTACTGAAGGTTTGTTTAAATCATTCTCATATGAAAAGCAGGAAATGCAGCGAGGTTGCTAGGATTTCAAAAGACCTGAGCACCACTGGGAACTCCAATGAGAATACTAATGAATAGGGATTAGTTGAGGCATGTTCGAATCCTAGTCTGAGCCTACCTGAGCTTCCCCGCTAGAAAAAAAGATAATAGTGTGTGTAGCACTAGAAATAACCCCCCAACTCTGCTATAGCTGGGACCTTGATGACCAACAGCAGACTTCAACAGGACTGTGCCAAAGGGGCGGCAGCCCCTGAGGCTGGAAACATCTCTAGCAGGACAAGAATAGGAATGCCCCAGACCCCAGACTATTTATGTTCTCCTCCAGACACCTACCTGAAAAGGCTGGCAAATATATTGGAGATATGGCCATACATCTGTTTGCAGTCTGACATACTGTCAGTCCAAAGAAACCAATAGCTGTTCCAATGACTACAGAGGAGCCAAAAACTAAATTCTACTAGGAGGGTGCTATATATGTATAATGTAGGAGTATGTAACACACAGAGTGGTCAGTTCCAGGTTCAGGAGTACATAATGCACTGAGTGCAGGGGCCAGGAGTATGTAACACACACACACACTGCAGGAGTCAGGAGTGTGAGGTACGTAATACAAAGAATGCATGGGTGTGGAGTGCATAACACACAGGAAACAGAGGTGAGGAGTGTTTGGAGCACAGAGCGCAGGGGTCAGGAGTGTGTGACACCAGGCTGCCAATAGGCCCTGTATTGGGGCCCCATCAGGTTAGCAAGTGGACGCTGGCAGTGGCAGTGCTAGGGAGGTGCTTGAGTGGGCAGCCCCCTAATCTAAATGTTGGGCACCGCATGCATGGATTCCAATAGTTTTTTTTGTTTTTTTTGAAGCACGTGATTAGAGCCAGAGGCTCTAATAGGCTTCAAAAAAGGGTGGGCTTGGGGCGCAGAGCACTGTGCCCAAAGCCCACCCAGTTGTGTGACGATAGAGAATGAATATTCCCTATTGTCATAGTGATTCTCCTCCTGGCCAATTAGGAAACGGGTCCTGAGACCCGTCACCTGATTGGCTGAAAGGAGATCCAATCCTATTGGCCGCCAGGAGGAGGAGGGAGGAGATGCTTGAAAAGCTGCTTTGGCCACCCAGAGCGAAGTCGCCGCCCGGAGCGCTGCCCGTCTGCCCGTGAGATGGGTTAAGTGCAGGGCCCCAACCTACTGACCGACCAGGGGCACTCGTGACTGCCCCCCCCCAAAAAAAAAGAAAAAACACCAGCCATCACTGCAACTAGCCATGACACCGGAGGGATAAGTGATTGTGTGTGTGTGTGTGTGTGTACAGTGTGTATGAGTATATAGTGTATACAGTATACAGTGTGTGCTGCTGTGCTAGGCATAAGGAGCAGGGTGAAATGATGGTAAAAGAGGGGTTACTGTGCGCTGGGTTGAATTTACACCTAACCCGCTGCACTGTGTACACTAATTACACCTGACCATTGCACTCTGTGCTTTACATAGACCTGACCCCTGCACTATGTGAATTACATACACCTGACTTGTGCACTGTTGAACACCCTGCAAATTCAGGCGAAGGGCTGAACAGGCAAATGTTCGGCCCAAACTCATGCCCGGACCGAACTGTTCACCCATCCCTAGTGTTAAGACCCACTCAGTGAACTATGTATGCCAGGTACTTTCAATACACCCCTTTCAGTAACTTCAGACCAGGTAAGGGCAACATTTCAATACTTTACTTTAGAAAAGTGCAAAATTAACATTCCAAAATACAGTGACTTGAAAAAGTATTCATACCCCTTGACATTTTCCACATTTTGTCATGTTACAACCAAAAACGTAAATTTATTTTATTGGGATTTTATGTGATAGACCAACACAAAGTGGCACATTATTATGAACTGGAAGGAAAATTATAAATGATTTTCAACATTTTTTACAAATAAATATGTGAAAAGTGTGGCATGCATTTGTATTCAGCCCCCTTTACTCTGATACCCCTAACTAAAATCTAGTGGAACCAATTGCCTCCCAAGCTTTGAGCATCTCACGAACCACTGTTCAATCCATCATCCCAAAATGGAAATAGCATAGTACAACTGCAAACCTACCAAGACATGGCCGTCCACCTAAATTGACAGACCAGGCAAGGAGAGCATTAATCAGAGAACCAGCCAAGAGGCCCAAGGTTACTCTGGAGGAGCTGCAGAGATCCACAGCTAAGATGGGAGAATCTGTCCACAGGACAACTATTAGTCGTGCACTCCACAAATCTGACCTTTATGGAGGAGTTGTAAGAAAAAAGCCATTGTTGAAAGAAAGCCATAAGAAGTCCTGTTTGCAGTTTGTGAGAAGCCATGTGGGAGACACAGCAAACATGTGGAAGAAGGTGCTCTGGTCAGATAAGACTAAAATTTAACTTTTTGGCCTAAAAGCAAAACACTGTGTGGCAGAAAACTAACACTGCACATCAACCTGAACACACCATCCCCACCGTGAAACATGGTGGTGGCAGCATCATGTTGTGGGAATGCTTTTCTTCAGCAGGGACAGGGAAGCTGGTCAGAGTTGATGGGAAGATGGATGGAGCCAAATACAGAGAAATCTTAGAAGAAAACCTGATAGAGTCTGCAAAAGACATGAGACTGGGGACCACCACTGAGGTTCACCTTTCAGCAGGACAACGACCCTAAACATACAGCCATAGCTACAATGGAATGGTTTAGATCAAAGCATATTCATGTGTTCGAATGGCCCAGTCAAAGTCCAGACCTAAATCCAACTGAGAATCTGTGGCAAGACTTGAAAATTGCTGTTCACAGACGCTCTCCATCCAATATGACAGAGCTTGAGATATTTTGCAAAGAAGAATGGGCAAAAATGTCACTCTCTAGATGTGCAAAGCTGGTAGAGACATCCCCAAAAAGACTTGCAGCTGTAATTGCAGTGAAAGGCGGTTCTACAAAGTATTGACTCAGGGGGGCTGAATACAAATGTACGTCACACTTTCCACATATTTATTTGTAACAAATGTTGAAACCCATTTATCATTTTCTTTCCACCTCACAGTTGTGTGCCACTTTGTGTTGGTCTATCACATAAAATACCAATAAAATACATTTACGTTTTTGGTTGTGACATGACAAAATGTGGAAAATTTCAAGGGGTATGAATACTATTTCAAGGAACTGTATAACATACAAGAACAGGATTTTTCCTACATCCCTATTCCTAATTACAGTCTTGTGCCAGCATACCTGCAAAGGTGAAGTCCAACAATCAGTGGCACTCTTATGCAGCTGGAAGTCCTCTTTGCTTTGTATGTAAGCCCTTCCACTGCAATTTTACGACACCTACAATTTACTGAGGAGAATTCATACTTCTCCTCTGGGTGAGTAGTTGGCAGGTAGGCTGTACATGTACATAATGCACAAAGTGTAGGGATCAGGAGTGCGTAACTTATAGGTGTCAGAAGTGTGTAACACACAGGCCAATGTACACAGCAATATCAAAAATTACAGCCTTCTTACCGTACCATAACCTCCCAAAACACCGTCAATATAACTCCCTCTCCCCCCTAGATGTCACCAATACAGATCTCCCCCCACAAACCCCCAGTACAGATTTCTCTCTCCTCCCCCTAAATGTTTCTGGTACAGATCTCTCTCTCACCCAAAATCCAACAAGTGCAGCCCCCCTCCCCCCAAGTACTGATTGCACTCATCCAAATCCCCCCCCCCAGTACAGAACAGATCCCCCCACTTAAATCCACCGGTGATCTATTGTCTCCCTAAGGTCCATTCCCCAGACTTCAGATTGGGTCAGTGCTCAATGAGGGATAGGCCTCCACTTGGTTATGTCATGTGACGTTGCACTCAGAGCAGAGGATGAACCTTCCTTGGCTCTGTAACGTATCGCAGGGGAATGAGCCAGTGGTGCAGTGGATGTGCCATAAAATTCAAAAAGAAAAAAAAGTTGGGCGATCACACTGTCAGACCCAGGGCACCCTGCAAGCAATGAAAGGACTGTTGGGTGTCGTTACTGTGAACCAACACTGACAAATAGGTGCTGGGAACCTGGCCTTTTATAGTGAGGGATCTGGCACACATAGAAGCTCTCATTATGGGCTCTACTAAGCCAATTGACCTAAGTTAAAAGGCCAGGAAGTCCATTATTGGAAGGAAGCCAGTTACTATAGCGGTAAATGCCTGCATTAGTTTGCTGTTTCTGCTAAATCCTGAAAGTTTAGGTTCACCTCAAATAAAACCCCAACCAGTACCTCATCTCTAATTATTGATATTTTGTTTTCTTTATACTGTAGGCATCACCCCTGGAGGGGCCGCTGAAAATATGCCCAGGTTCCCCTTGCTAGTACAGAGGCTGCCTGCCACATACATAGTTCCAAGCACACCAACAGACAAGATCAGTTTAGGCATACCTCCCAACAGTTTGAGATGGGAACGAGGGACACTTACTAGCAAATTTATGTAGGCATAGGACACGCCCCCTGTCACACCCCCTTAAAGGAGAATTAACCAAAAAAAAGGTTAAATAAATCCACAAGGGCTTTTTTTACCACTACTATTCCTTTATACTGGCTTTGAAAATTTACAAATGCAGCAATTTAGAATTTGGATGAAAGGTTTAGCACTGGGAAACACTTTTTGAAAGATAAAAGTGCATATTATATACAACTATACAGATCAGACCAAAATGAGGGACAAATGAGGGGGAAAGAGGGACAGAGGGACATTGCTCCAAATCAGGGACAGTCCCGCAAAATCAGGGACAGTTGGGAGCTATGGTTTAGAGGATGTCTTTTTGTAGATTTTATTTGCAGAAACTTGAACAGGAGAGGGATAAAGTTGTAGAATATTGCAAAATGATATCAGAAATCAGAAGGAGGACAAACTTTTTACAAAATCTTCTTGAAACAGCCTTTACTGGAGGTAATAGGGAATGGCCATTAATTCTAGGTCTCTGTAAGAGCAAACTCAGTCTATACAGCAACCCCTGGCACTTACTTCCCACTAGCAGCAGACATACCTGAGAGTACCAAACTCAGTTCTTACTCACATTTCCCAGGAGCTGTCTGCCACCCAGCTTCCACATGACACTCTTTAGTGAGGGAGACAAAAAAGATAATTCTCCAGACCAGGACTCCCAATGCAATGCCGTCCCAGCAATTCACTTTGGCAACCTTCTCCAGGTCCTTAATTCAACACCAGCCAAGGCCCAAACTGCAAACTCAGTCTCACACTTAGCTGCCTCCCAGGAGCAGTAGCCCCAGAAGAAAAGGAACCCTCATAGCGAAGGAAGAAAACTCTGTTCGGGCCTCCTAAGCATTTATTATTCCCCCCAGCCACCTTCTGGGTGCCCCCTCCCAGAGATTGGCTGAAGTCTGATAAATATTCATGACTCAATGGTTTATCCTCCTACTTTATGTTCAGGAAGCTTTTCTCCAGAAGCAAGCAGGAGTAATCAAGCACCAAGCTTAGGGAAACCTGACCAGTGAAACAGATTGTTACTCCACTTTGCAGTGAAGCCAAAAACCTAATTTAGCCTAAATTTTATGGCAGGGAGCTACAATACTAATTTATTACCATACGCCGTCCTCAACTTACTGCTATATGCCCTGGACCCTGCTATATGCATGTTTTTTGAAAACTGTATTTTATGGAGGAATGGCTTAATGAAAAACTCAGTTGTCGATATTACCTGGATAATATAACAGAAAAATGAAAACAAGTGAATAAGAAATGTCCCAACATTAGCTTTTCATTTCATGTTTCTTTTTTTGATAAAGTGAATGTATGTCTGCCTTGGCAGATATCCAAGCAACATTGCTAAAACCAAAAGAGCAAGAGGTCATACAAATAAACCTTGTACGGCATGAAGGTATCGCCAGGATTTCCAAGGAATTTAAATGTTATGGTTTGATGTCCACCGCAGAGCCTATTACCTCCAACCTGTAAATGTTAGAGATCTCATGTATCTAATGATCCCTGGAAGGAACACTGGGTAGTTTTACAATTACAATGCCTTGTAAAAGTATCCCCCCCCCCCTTGGCATTTTTCATGTTTTGTTGCCTCACAACCTGGAATTAACATGGATTGTTTGAGGATTTGCATCATTTAATTTGCAGAACATGCCCACAACTTTGAAGATGGTTTTTTTTTATTGTGAAGCAAACAACAACTAGGCCAAAATAACAGTAAAAGTCAATGTGCATAACTATTCACATCCCCTAAAGTCAATACTTTGTAGAGCCACCTTTTGTTGCTATCACAGCTTCAAGTCGCTTTGGATAAGCCTCTATGAGCTTGCCACATCTGACCACTGGGATTTTTGCCCATTCCTCCTTGCACAACTGCTCCAGCTCCTTCAAGCTGGATGGTTTGCGCTTGTGAACAGCAATCTTTAAGTCTGACCACAGATTTTCTATTGGATTGAGGTCTGGGCTTTGACTAGGCCATTTCAACATATTTACATGTCTCCCCTTAAACCACTCAAGTGTTGCTTTAGCAGTGTGTTTGGGGTCATTGTCCTTCTGGAAGGTGAACCTCTGTCCTAGCCTCAAATC